>NC_041386.1:711214023-711245975 GCF_002162155.2 Triticum dicoccoides | reverse complement strand
CCCCGAGGGAGAGGCAGACTCTCCACTCAGTAGGATTTTTATCACTTAGGCGAGCACTGGGCTGCAGCTAAGCCTCCGAGGGAGAGGTGGACTCTCCACTTGGTAGGATTTTTATCACTTAGGCGACCACTGGGCTGCAGCTAAGCGCCCGTGGGAGAGGCAGACTCTCCACTTGGTAGGATTTTTATCACTTAGGCGAGCACTGGGCTGCAGCTAAGCCCCCGAGGGAGAGGCAGACTCTCCACTTGGTAGGATTTTTATCACTTCGACTTAGGCGAAAAAGATTCGCGGCTAAGGTAATGTACACAAAAGAAATAAACAACAATTATGCGAGAAGAGTAAATTAAGTCTTTTGATAGCCAAACTAAAAAGTATTTCTTATTACATCTGATCGGTCCGAACATTCAAGAATAAAAAGGGCGGAGCAGATCCGCATTCCAAGCGCGTGGCTCATCTTTATTGTGCTTGACGTTGAAGAGACGATACGCTCCGTGTGGAGCACCTTGGTGATAATGAAAGGGCCTTCCCAAGCGGGGGCGAGCTTGTGGGGCTTCTGCTGATACACTCGGAGGACCAAGTCCCCTTCCTGGAATGCACGACCTCTTACGTTCTTGGCATGGAAACGACGCAGGTCTTGCTGGTAAATGGTCGACCCGATCAAGGCCATCTCTCTTTCCTCCTCCAAGAGGTCGACTGCATCCTGTCGAGCCTGCTCTGCTTCTTCTTCTGAGAAGAGTTCGACTCGGGGAGCGTTGTGGAGCAAATCGCTCGGCAAGACAGCTTTAACTCCATAGACTAGAAAGAATGGAGTCCATCCAGTCGACCGATTGGGGGTCGTCCTCAGCCCCCAAAGCACCGAGGGGAGTTCGTCGACCCAAGCCCCTGCCGCGTGCTTGAGGTCACGTATTAACCGAGGCTTCAGTCCTTTGAGAATCAATCCATTCGCTCATTCCGCCTGTCCATTCGACTGGGGATGAGCGACCGAAGCGTAATCGACCCTCGTGCCTTGGGAGGTGCAAAAAGCTTTGAACTCATCAGAATCGAAGTTCGAGCCGTTGTCCGTGATAATGTTGTGTGGGACACCATATCTGAATATAAGTTCTCTGATGAAACTCACGGCTGTGCTTCCCTCAAGGCTCTTGATAGGTTTGGCTTCGATCCATTTGGTAAACTTGTCGACTGCTACCAGCACATGTGTAAATCCACTTCTCCCTGTCCTCAGGGATCCAACCATGTCCAGACCCCACACAGCGAAAGGCCAGACGAGAGGAATAGTTTTTAGAGCTGACGCAGGTTTGTGGGACATGTTGGAATAAAACTGACAACCTTCACACTTGTCTACTATTTCCTTTGCCATCTCGTTGGCGTGAGGCCAATAAAACCAGGCTCGGTATGCTTTGGCTACGATGGTCCAAGAGGACGCATGGTGACCATAGGTCCCTGAGTGAATATCGTCAAGGATCATTCGGCCTTCTTCAGGCGTGATGCATTTCTGACAGGCTCCAGTTACACTCTCTCTGAACAATTGTCCCTTTATCACATTAAAGGCCTTAGACCTTCGGATGATCTGTCGAGCCTCTTCTTCATCCTCCGGGAGCTCTTTCCTAAGAATGTATGCAATGTGTGGTACTGTCCAGTCGGGAGTGATAACCAAAACCTCCATGATCAAGTCGACCACGGCTGGGACTTCAACTTCAGTCGGATCCGTGGCGCTCTTGGGTTGTGGTGGTTCTTCAGTGAACGGGTCTTCCTGAACCGAAGGCGAATGGATATGTTCTAGGAACACGTTTCAGGGAATAGCTTCTCTCTTTGATCCTATCTTGGCTAACTCATCGGCGGCTTGATTTTTTAGTCGGGGTATATGGTGGAGCTCCAAACCTTCAAACCTCTTCTCTAGCTTTCTCACTGCATTGCAATAACCTGTCATGGCTGGGCTCCTGACATCCCATTCCTTCATCACTTGGTTAACCACCAAATCTGAGTCGCCATAGACCATAAGGCGACGGACGCCGAGTGAAATGGCCATACGCAATCCGTATAGAAGTGCTTCATATTCGGCTTCGTTATTGGAGGAATCAAAATGAATCTGGAGAACGTAACTAAGCCTGTCTCCGCGGGGGGACACCAAAACTACTCCAGCACCTGAACCATTCAGCATCTTGGAGCAATCAAAGAACATAGTCCAATGCTCCGAATGAACTTGAGTCGGCCATTGCTGCTCAATCCATTCGGCCAAAAAATCTACGATTGCTTGGGACTTGATGGCCTTCTTTGCCTCGAATTTGATATCCAATGGAAGGAGTTCAATCGCCCATTTCGCCACTCGACCAGTTGCGTCTCTGTTATTCAGAATTTCAAATAGTGGTGCGTCGCAGACGACTGTAATGGAGTGGTCAGAGAAATAATGCGCCACCTTCTTCATGGTCATGTAAATTCCATAGACAAGCTTCTGATAATGTGGGTATCTTTCCTTGGACGGAGTCAAAACTTCAGAGAGATAATAGACCGGGCATTGAACTTTGTAAGCTTTTCCTTGTTCTTCTCGCTCGACCGTGAGTATTGTGCTGACAACTTGTCCACTGGCTGCAATGTAGAGCAGTAAAGGCTCTTTGCTGATTGGCGCAGTGAGCACCGACTGGGTGGAAAGCAAGGTTTTGAGCTATGCAAACGCTGCTTCAGCTTCATCAGTCCACTCGAATTTATCATACTTCTTCATCAATCGGTAAAGAGGCAAGGCCTTTTCACCGAGACGAGAAATGAATCGACTCAGGGCGGCCAGACAACCAGTCAGCTTCTGAACGTCATGCACTCGCACGGGTCGTTTCATTCGGATGATGGTATCGACTTTTCTGGGTTGGCATCGATCCCTCGTTCGGAAATGAGAAAACCGAGTAACTTCCCTCCTGGAACTCCGAACATGCACTTTGACATATTCAGCTTGATATCATACCTTCTCAGGTTGGCAAAGGTTTCTGCAAGGTCAGTCAATAGGTCGGAACTTTTGCGGGACTTGACCACAATGTCATCCATGTACGCTTCCACATTCCGACTGATTTGAGTGAGTAGGCACTTCTGAATCATTCTCATGAATGTGGCTCCGGTATTTTTCAAACCAAAAGGCATGGTGACATAGCAAAAGCTGATGAAGGCTGTTTTTATTTCATCGGGACCATATAGTCGGATCTGGTGGTATCCGAAATACGCATCTGAGAAAGACAAGCGCTCACACCCCGCAGTCGAATCAACAATCTGATCGATGCAAGGGAGAGGGAAATGATATTTCGGGCAGGCCCGATTGATATGCTTGAAATCAATGCACATACGAAGTGAATCAGCCTTTTTAGGGACCATGACTACATTGGCTAACCACTCGGAGTGGTAGATTTCACGGATGAACTCTGCTGCCAACAGTCGAGCTACTTCCTCGCCGATTGCTTTCCTCTTCTGCACGACGGACCGCCGAAGGTGCTCTTTGACGGGTTTTACTTTGGGGTCGACACGCAAGCGGTGCTCGGCCAGTCCCCTGGGCACACCTGGCATGTCAAAAGGTTTCCATGCAAAGATGTCCCAGTTCTCACGGAGGAACTGGACGAGCGCTTCTTCCTATTTGTTGTTGAGTGTCGTTGATATATGAGTCGGTGCAGCATTGGGATCCGTCGGGTGAATATGGACTGGCTTCGTCTCACCAGTCGATTGGAATGCAGAATTTGTGGCAAGCTTCTTGGCTCTCAGCAAATCACTCCGATCTGCACTCTTCTGATATTCTTGGAATTCAACTGATGCCATTTGTTCGTCGGCGATCTTGGAACCTTTCTAGAAACATTCCTCAGCCTTCTGCCGATTGCCTGTAATCGTGATCACACCTTTGGGGCCGGGCATTTTCAGTTTGAGATACACATAACATGGTCGAGCCATAAAGCGTCCATAGGTGTCCTGCCCAAAATTGCATGATAGGCACTCTGAAAATCCATGACTTCAAATGTCAACTTCTCCTTTCGGTAATGCCTTGAATCACCGAAAACCACGTCGAGGGCGATTTGGCCGAGTGACTCGGCTTTCTTTCCGGGAATAACACCATGGAAACTCATATTGCTCTCGTTAAGCTTGGACATCGGAATGCCCATTCCTTTCAAGGTCTCCGTGTAGAGGATGTTCAGACCACTGATGCAATCCATCAGAACTTTGGTCAGTCGAGTGTCCCCAACCACAGGGTCGACCACCAGTGCTTGCCTCCCAGGGGTGGCCACACATGCGGGATGGTCCGACTGGTCGAATGTGATGGCCGTCTGACACCACCTTAGATAGGTAGTCTTCTCGGCAGGGGCGACCATGTTTACTTCTTTGTTGATGACCTTCAATCGACTCTTACTTTCAACATCAGCAAAAATCATCAGAGTAGAATTGACCTTGGGATAACCATCGTCTTCCTCCTCATTTCCTCTTTATCCGACTCGTTTTCTTTCTCATTGGGTAGTTTCTCTCGGAACTGCTGGATCAGGAGTCGACACTGTCGGGTGGTATGTTTCAGATAAATCAGATTACCTTCCTCATCTTTCTTCGTATGGATGTGGCACGGCAAATCCAGAACGTCATTTCCTTCCTTGTCCTTCACCTTCTTAGGGGGCTAGGGCCCCTTAGGTTTTCCCTTAAACTTTCCTTGGATTGCTGCCGCAATCTCTCCAGGTGCCGCTGCTCGGCCTTACGCTTCTGTTTCCAACTGGAGTTACCTCCACCGGCCTCTTGACCGACTGGTTTGCTCTTCCCGCTATGGAGTCGATCCTCCTCTTCCCCGTTAGCGTACCGGGTGGCTATCTCCATCATTTGAGCCAGAGTCATATCACCAGTTTGACCGAATTTCAAGACCAACTCTATGTACTTGACGCCTTCCTTGAAGGTGCACATAGCCTGATGCTCTGAAACATTCTCGACAGTGTGATGCAAAGTGGACCATCTCTGGATGAACTCTCTCAAAGTCTCATTCGGCTTCTGCACGCAGTGCTGCAGCTCAGGCAATCCTCCGGGTCACTTGCAAGTGCCCTCGAAAGTTCTCACGAACACTCGGGATAGCTCTTCCCAACTGTGAATACTGCCCGGAGCCAACTGAGTCAGCCATGCTCGGGCCAATCCTTCCAACATGAGTGGAAGATGCTTCATTGCTATCTCGTCATTACCGCCTTCAATCTGCACAGCCACTTGGTAATCTTCAAGCCAAGTTTCAGGCTTGGACTCACCAGTGAACTTGCTGACTCCGGAAGCCAGCCTGAAGTTGGGAGGTATCACTGCCGCCCTGATGGCTCTACTAAAACACTCGGGACCAGAAACATGCACTCGACTGCCACTTGGACGGTCTCTACCTGGGTCCTCTCTGTGTGCCCTGTTTCGGTCGACCAGGCCTTGAACGAGGATAGATTCCCTTGGGTCGATTGACGCTCTGCACTCACCACTATGCCGGCGCATATCATCATTCCGTCGAGGCACATACGATGCACTCCTCGAGGGAGGCGTGGGCCCTCGACGACGATTGTCACGGTCGAGTGGATGATCATATTGCCCACGCCCCTCATGCCGCGGAGGCGATCTGGGGCTGTGAGCCGACTAAACCATGTCCGTTGCAACGGATCTGCTGTGAATCCTGTTCCGCGACTGAGATACTGCTGTATTCTGCTCTCCCGCTGCCCTGAGTAGGGCCCGGATTTGCATCAACCCTCTGCCGGCTTCTGACTGGGAGGGCTGGATCGACTCCGCTATGCGGGCTGCGGGTGTGAGATTCTGAATCGGAGTGCGGTATACCTTATGTTGAGGCGGGAAGAATTGGCGTCGACTGGATTCATGGATCCGCTCCTGAGCGCGCTCATCGAGAGCCCGCTAAAGGTTATCCAGTCGAGTGCACTCAGCTAGATTAGCTAAGCGTACCTCCTCCAAGGCCCGAGCCTCGGGGGTTTCCCCTACGATGGGCGTGTGGAGTGCATCCATATTGCGACGACGAAGTTCTTCCCTCTGCTGAGAGGAGAGGGGTTCGGGTCGGTATTCCTCGTGGGCGTGCGACGGATCGCCGCCTCCATCTCCGCCGTCTTCGCGGCGGAAACCGGGTGGGCTGCGAGGACCGCTGACCATCAAGACTTCGGCCGCGGATCGCTGCTATTGCATTCGGATGCGGTCTCCGCGGATCCAGTCAACAGGTCGAACAGGCCGTGGAGAGTTTCGTCGGGCTCGATTGCCGCGACTTGATGGGTGGTCGATTCCCGAGCCACCGCATGTTTCACCCACCGCTGGAGCCGCGATCAACCGGATCGCTTGCGGCGGCGTACAGCGAGGGGAGAAAACGCCATTGGAGTCGACTGATATTGAGTCGACGGCTGCACGCGCGAACGCCACGAACGCACGCGCGGAAGTGTGTCGCCCCTCGGACGGGGAGCGCCTCGGTGTCCAGGGGAGCTTCCTGGAGCCACGCAGAGTCATCGGCGACGAAAACGAGCGCGCGGAGACGGATCTCGCGGCCCTCAACCAATCCGCCGCCGGAAACCATTATGATGATGATCAGAAAAACTTGCAACTTCACCAATAAGTCGCTAAGACACCGGCCCCAAGGTGGGCGCCAACTGTCGTGGTTCTAAACCTGACAGTAGAAAAGGGGGTAGGTATGGAGAGGCAAGATCTTAGCTATGGAGAAGGTGTACACACGAGTTTTACGAGTTCAGGCCCTTCTCTGAGGAAGTAACAGCCCTACGTCTCGGTGCCCGGAGGCGGTCGATTGGATTATGTGTGTTGTGTTACAAAGAGTGCGAACCCTTGTGCCAGAGGAGGGGGTGGCTTATATAGAGTGCGCCAGGACCCCAACCCCACTCCATTACAAGGGAACTAATATACATAAAGTAGAAGCGTTACTGGTAACGCCAGCATTAAGTGCTCTTAATGCTCATGAAGACTAAGGAATAAATATCTGGCCGTTGTGTGCTCTCCTGACTACTGGTCTTCGATATGGTCGAGTGATCTTCCTTGTGATCGAGTGGCGATAGGTAACCACCGTCGAGTGATGTGACTGTCGAGTGGATTGCACTCGACATACGAGACTGGTGTTCTTCTGTCGACTCTTGGTCTTTTCATCTTCCAGGATAGTGACCTTGGGTAGGACGTATAGGTCGAGCCTATGACCCTACCCCAGGTCTGTATCCTCGTCACTCTTGACTGAGAATTGACGATCGGCCTTCCGGGTCCAGATTGGTGTGTCCCTTGCGTCCGTGTCCAGTGTGGTAGAGTGAGCGACGTCCCAGACTTTGAGATATTGGGCAATGGCTGGCAGAGTAAGTCCACCAGCGATCTCCCTCGTCCAAGAGTGATTTCTTAACGCCTCCTTGACCGATCTTCCCCCGTCTTTGACGAAGGAGAACAACTGTGGTGCCAAGTCAGCAATAGAACTGCCGTCCGAGAGCCATTTGTCTGTCCAGAACATGGCCACCTCCCCATTGCCCAACTGGATTTGGCATGCCGCATTGAATACCGCATCCACCATCCTCTCTGTGGTGTCAGGCAGCCCATGCCACGGCCTCACCTCGTCGTCCCAACGCAGCCATGGCCATCTGCAACGCAAAGCGATCCCGAACCATTTAAGGTTGATAATGCCCAGTCCGCCTAATTCCATTGGCATGCACACCCTGGTCCATGGCATAAGGCAGTGTCCTCCACCGATCTCCATTTCTCCTTTCCAGATGAACCCTCTGCAGCGCCAGTTGATGACTTTAATCGCCCATGCAGGTAGTGGCAGTGCTGCCATGAAATGAATGGGCAAGGCCATGAGTACCGATCGCGTGAGTGTGAGCCGTCCTGCCGCAGCCATCATCTTAGGCTTCCATCCCTTCATCTTGCTGGACAATTTGTCTGTGAGTGGCGTCAAGTGCTGGCGCTTTAGTCTGTAGATCGAAAGGGGGAGAGCCAAGTATTGAAATGGGAAGGGTTGTTGCTTGCATTGAAAATGTTGAGCTAGCGCTGAAGCTAAGCTCTCGTCACAGCGAATGCAAGTGATCGTGCTCATGTGCAAGTTGATCCGCAGCCCAGACGCCTCACCAAACATTGTAAGATCGCGGAAATAACCTGCAGGTCGTTGTTCTCGGGCTTGAAGAACAGTACAGCATCATCGGCAAAAATTGATGCCCTCGGCGTCGTTCTGCCATCGGCAAAAATAGCACGTATGGAATTCTCTCACGTAGTACATGCATAAACCTGGGAACGGTTTGGTCTCGAGCTATAGTTTCAATTTGGTTTTCCTGTTAGGTTGCCTTAGTTTGGTGGAAATGGGTTGAGCCTCGATCGTAATTCGGTTTGGTGTGGACTTTTGTAATTAATAGATTAGGTTAGTTTGGTCTGGACAGAGACAAATTGGTTTCAGACCGTTTGAGACCATGGATAAAAACCAGTCTAGCAACCAGTTTAAGCACGCACCATCAGGAGCGGCGGAGCCAGCATAGAGCTATTGGGTTCAAGTGAACCCAATGGATTTTACCGAGTACGTGTGTATATGTACGTATTTACTTGATGTGAACCCAGTAAAATATCTTGGCTAACCCCAACAAACAAAATACACCTCACGTGAAACAAAGGGCCCAAAAGAAAAGAGCCCACAAATCATTCACGCAAACATGCAGCCGCACGGGGCACGCCTCATGCCCTCATCTATCGTCTACTTAGCCCCTAAAAAAATCTAGCGTCTGCTTCTTTTCATTGTTTCTCTGTTTGTTTCTCCAATTCCCATCTGGCCTGTTCGTGTTGCTCCGCGACTCAGCCGCCGCCGCACACCCGCGGCAAGCAGCGGATGCAGATTGACATCTGCAACGATTGAATCCCAAAACTTGAGATGATTAGATTAAATTGCCGCATCTTCTCTCTTTTGTATGTGTTCTATCTAGACTAGTAGCTTAGTACAATTTCAATAGCTTTTTTTTTGCGGGGAGTACAATAACTATTGTTATGCCCTCGTCTTTTTTTAGAAAAATACTACAGGAACTTTGATTGATATAGTCTACATAGCCGTATTTTTTGAAGGGAACTCGCCCACTAGATTAGACGTAGGCAAAGTGCATCAAATGTCACTGCAGCTAGTCTCCCAAAGCCTACTATTCATGCAAAAATTAACTTAGATGAGTTGCCTTATAATCGGAAGAAAATTTTAGAGTACACAAGAAATCCACATAAGCAAGATAAGATTAGGCGCAAATATTTAACGAGGGACCTTATAGGCCACCGTCTAATTTAATTACCCATAGAGGAAGATTGGAGATACTCAAGAAAGATTTAATCCAAATTGTTGATGAATATGGTCCTTGGCTTGAGTATAGTGATAAAGTGCATAAGGCCTTGTGTTTATGCTGCTACCTTTTCAAATATTACACTAAGGGACAAGCTGGACTAGCGCATTTGCAATTAATGACTGGAACGGTTGGAACAAGAAAAACAGACTATATACTCATGATGGTAAGGCTAATGTTATTAGCTTTCGTAATGCTAGTAAAAAAGATGTGATGCTTTGATAAATCAAGTTGAGTCAATTAAGGTTGTCTTGATAAACGAACTGATCTTACAAAAAAGCAAAATCGAATCCGGCTTAATGCTTTCATGATACTTGTTGCATTAAGTCTTAAATTTCCGAGGCGATGACGAGTCAAAAGAGTCAAAAAATAAGGAAATTTTTTAAGAGTTAGTACATGCTTTGGTAAACTAAAATAAAGCTATACGGAATGTAGTTATGGAGTGAACCCAATGGCCAAATTTTCTAGCTCCGCCCCTGACCATCAGCGCCATGTGAGACCAACGCTTGGTTTAGGTGCAGCCGCCGCCGGAGATGAGTGACATGAGCGCACGTACCACCCCGCCACCACCGAGATCTCCGATGACAATAGTCAACTCCATGCGGAACACGAGGAACCCAAAGACGAGGCCTTCGACGATGCTGTTGACAATGAAGATGGCCGTGTGCTCGACCTTGCCGATGTGGCTAGCGAAGGCGACGGTGACGAAGCCGATGAGGAACTGAAAGATCCCGGTCAGTATCATCGGCCCAACGATATGCCAAAGGGTCTTGCACACAGCACACGTCCGGCAAGGTCTTGCAGCCGGCCACGCGCCACCGTGCCAGCGCCACCATCTGCTCTTCCAGTGTACGGCACGGACTACGTATAGTGAAGCTACTCACACCAAGCACACACCAAGCTAGCTGTTGTTCGTATGTGCCTTATAACTTTCTTAGTTCTGTACATATTAAATTTGGGGTCCAACGTTCCAGTTGTTGCTGACTGACCCACGGTTTAAAACTTTGGGTTCAAACTGTACGTAGAAAGAGGTCTGGATGGATTTGGCTTGAAAATACATTCAGTTTGGATTGGTTTGGATTGTAGCATTTGCAGTTTGGTCTGGTTTGGTTTGATCGCTGGACTTATACATGTATGGGTTGGCCTGGATTTAGTTTGGATTACAAACTATTCCCAGGTTTAGAAACATATGCTTGTAGGAATTGCAATAATATCAAGTTTTCTCTCTATGTGCTTAAAGTTTTAAAGCTATGCTTGTTTTGCCTTCCTATGCTAGTTGATTATTGTTCCCATAAGTTGTTTGCTCAAAAAACCCTATGCATAGGAAGTGGGTTAGGCTTAAATGTGCTAGTCATATGCTTCATGATACTCCCATTATGTTTCAATTCTTATCTTTTATGTGAGCATCATTGCCATCATCATGCCTAGCTAAAAAGGCATTAAAGAAAAGCGCTTGTTGGGGGACAACCCAATATTTACCCTTACTATTTTTGTGTGTTCACATGATTAAGCTACTGTATTAATCATGGTTTATAGCTTTTTTTTCAATAAAGTGCCAAGTACAACCTTCGGGAAGACTTGGATGAAGTTTATGTGATCTTGCTGTAAAAAACAGAAAGTTTTGCGCTCACGAGATTAGCTGCCATTTTTTTACTGA
Organism: Triticum dicoccoides; assembly: GCF_002162155.2. Classification (NCBI taxonomy): domain Eukaryota; kingdom Viridiplantae; phylum Streptophyta; class Magnoliopsida; order Poales; family Poaceae; genus Triticum; species Triticum dicoccoides. The sequence goes on along the minus strand of NC_041386.1, from coordinate 711,235,019 downwards.
ATAGTGATTTTAGGTTGATTCTTTTTGCAGATGATTAATAGATAAATTCCTCAGGTCCACCAATTTATTTCATAATTGTTTGAGTTCCATAAGTTTACTTTGATACAGATTACTACAGACTGTTCTGTTTTTGACAGATTCTGTTTTCATTGTGCTGTTTGCTTATTTTGTTGAATCTATGGCTAGTATGTAAGGGTATGAACCATATATAAGTTGGAATACAGTAGGTTTAACACCAATATGAATGTAGAATGAGTTCATTACAGTACCTTAAAGTGGTGATCTATTTTCTTTTACTAACGGAGCTTACGAGTTTTGTCTTAAGTTTTGTGTGGTTGAAGTTTTCAAGTTTTGGGTAAAGATTCGATGGACTATGGAATAAGGAGTGACAGAGCCTAAGCTGGGGGATGCCCAAGGCACCCCAAGGTAATATTCAAGGACAACCAAGAGCCTAAGCTTGGGGATGCCCCGGATGGCATCTCCTCTTTCGGCTTCGTTCATCGGTAACTTTACTTGGAGCTATATTTTTATTCGCCACATGATATGTGTTTTGCTTGGAGCGTCATTTTATCTTGTTATTATTTGCTTGCTGTTATTTAGATTAATGTTTTGCATCTTTAGTTTCAATAAAAATGTCAAGGATAGCCTTTGCCATGCTTATTTTGCTAGTATACATATTGCTGTTTGAAAACAGAAAGTTTACCGCTGTTGCAAAAATTACCTAGAAAAGTAGGAGAGTGGTATAACGTTGAAACTTTTTGCATATTAAGATCTGATAAATTTATTACAGTGGGAATTTTCTCTCATAATTTTTGGAGTTAGGGAAGTATTGATACTCTTGCATTCTTTACAGACTGTACTGTTTTTGCAGATTGCTGTTATGGTTGCATTGTTTGCATATGTTTGCTTGTTTAATGATTCTATTTGAGGATAGGAGTATTAAATATGCAGAGACATTTAGTATTCAATGTTGAATAATAATGTTAGTGATTTTTTACAGTAGAAGATGATATGGTTTTGCATTGGTTTATACTAACCTATCTCACGAGTTCTTGTTGAGTTTAGTGTGGATGAAGCTTTTGATCAAAAGAGAAACCTTGATATGAGAGGAATTAAGGAGACATAAAAGCTCAAGCTTGGGGATGCCCAAGGCACCCCAAGATAATATTTCAAGAAGTTTCAAAATATTTGGTTGCAGGGTTGTTTGAGAGAGACCATCTTCATCTTACGCCTCCCACGGATTGATAAACCTTAGGTCATCCACTTGAGAAAAATTTGCTACTGTGCTACAAACATGTGCACTTGCGGGCCTAACAACGTCTACAAGAAGAAGGTTGTGTAGTAGACATCAACAGCACCCACCGAGACTGAATCTTGTAGCGTCGCCGCCGACAGAGGATGCCATGTTTTCTCACGTACCTGGGTGTGGAAGCATTGATCAGGCACAATTCAATAGATTTCCCTGATGTCCCTACTTAGTATTTTGAATCACTCTATCAGTCGCTTTGCTTATCTATGCTCTCTAGTTCATTCAACCTTTTTGATATCAGTTCAGTTCGGCCAGTTTAATCTGCTGCTAATATCTGTGTTTAATTTCAGCAGAACCATGTCTATCTTAATTAGCTTTGTTAGGGTAATGTTGATATGTATCTTATTTGGATTTTGGACATGCTACAACTATATGTTTAATCATTTTTCTGGGATGAATTTTGCTTTGATCATAGGGTAGTAATCTGGATTAATGATGTGTGTATCCTCATTTGTTAGTATTTTCTTTTCAAATGTTCCTTCGTTAATCTTGTTCTGCATGTCGTAAGAGTTATATATCTGGTATGGTTGTCAAATGTGATAATCGATCCTAGATATGCTGGTTGGTTGGGAGGATGCATCAGTCACATTATGCTGTCCCTTTTCCAGCATATCTTTCAGTAATATTTTCATCATATTGTTTTGTATGTAATCTTCTCCTCACGTACACTTATCTTATCTGCATGTTACTCATGAACGATCCAGTCAAATTGAACATGAGAAATTTGGGTTTTCAAACGTTGGAGCTCATAGCCTTCCTGCATGGTCCCGCACGGGAGATTGCGGCAATTACTGTGGCTGCACGGCTCAGCCCGTAGCCGTCGTGCACTTTGGCGGTGGTGAAGATGAGGCCGGCGCACACCATGGCACAAGCGGCGATGCGGACGCAGACCTGATCGATGCATGTACTGGTAAGGTTTTTCTACAACTCATGTTCTGTTTTCACCTTTCTCTCTTGCAATTTGCCCATCTACGTTGTGACAAAAATTCAGTTTAGATATAGTGCACTAATGGTTCACGTTCCGAAGGTTGCTCAATGTATCTGACATGATGGCGTGTACTTGAGTTATAATGTGAACACTGGCTGCTAAGCTACTGTCTAGGAATCCAATATGTATGCTAATTCACAACTGTTTTGGAAGGGAAGCTAGGAGAATTTAGAAATCATTTGTTCATAGTCTTGAAGTAGCTGTCCAAATCTCCCTTTCTTGACTGACATAATCAGATCAAATTTCAGTTTATTTCTATGACACATCTCCACATTCTTGATTGACACAGATAAAATAATAATAATATCGCTGCATGAATATGATTTTACCACAGAGAATTGAGATTACAAAAGGCGGAACTACCGTGGAGCAAGGAAGAAACGAATATTGCTTTGCAAGTAGATGGAGCTTTTGGAATAATTATATTTCTTTGTTGTGTAGGACTGATGGCAGCAAACTGTTAGCTACAGCTCTCTATAGAAGGGGTTTTGTGGTAGCAAACTGTTGCACTTGTGGTCCTATTATCAAGTATTAATTTCTGCAAGTATTTCATGGTAGGAAACAATTGTTGCTTGGTCGAGTAAAAGATTGAAACTGTCTCCTTGGTCGAGTATTAATTTCAGCAAGTATTTCCGTGATTGTGACTGAATAGAATTTTGCATGATTTATATAAGATTAAAGGTTGATGCGTCTCTTATGTCTGCAGATATATTGTATGACTCGTGGTCGCCTGCGATGACTGTAAAAGTGTCCCCTACTGATTGATTCTGGGAATCATGTGCTGAATCTTTTGGTGATGTCTGATTGCATCATTCATGCTTTAAACCTGCTGGTGGTTGATGACTTGTAAAATAGACTATTGCTTTAGTTGGGATAAACCTGATGTTAAATGCATTTTGTGGAGAAGAAAAATCCTTTAATTTATTTGTCGCGACATCAGAGTTACTTTGTGTGTAATACGGTATGTTTAAATTTGAATTGCATGCATGATTGTTTTAGACTGCTTCCCTATGTGAGATTGTTGGATTATTTGTGTTGCATCTTTCACCTGTCAGTCAATTTTTTTGTATTTCTTTCCAACCATTAAGGCGCAACTACATCATGTTGTGAATGTGGCAGCGAACTCCTGAAACACTACCACTGTCGATGTATTTTGCTTTGCCATCAAATGGGAGCATAATTGAGTCTGATTGCTAATAAGAGGGCGTGAAACAACATAGGTTTACCCTACGGTTCGGCTGCGGAGTAATGGTCTTACTTATTGGGGACGACTTGTAGCATTTATGGATGACCCATTGTCCTAAAAAAAAGGATCCGGGGTGCCTGGATGACCCATAGTCTTAGATGTAAAGAGCCATGGTGTCAATAGTCCCCATGGACGATGGCCCAGAACTACCGGCTTTACTCTTTCGGACTCACCAATACGGGTAGTCGTACTCCGAATGACCCACAAGTACCGGTAGTCAGGGTAGAGACGGCCCAGAATTTTGGGATGGAGGGACTCGTATATGGAGCTTACAAGCCTCTTCGCATGGTGCATTCTGGATCCTCTGCAACTACTAGTTGCGTCTGGACTCTGGACGCCACTAGGAACAGTGGCGGATCCAGGAATTTAACTTTGGGTGTTTAATTTTTTTTCCACCCTAACAAAGAAGTCCATTGGTCCACGGCAATACAAATTGTTCACAACAGTAACAAGAAGAAAATTACCAAGAGCTATATATCTCTAAAACCAAAGATAATTCATTAGATTCTCAAAAGAAAGATAATTCATTCGCTTTTTTACTAATGAAATCAATCTGAAGATAATTCATTTGTTGTTTCTAAATCAACAACATTCCTCTTTACTAATATGGTCATGTACAGAGCTATATATATCTCTAAATTCAAACATAAGCTACACATGTACCAGTCAACGAATGAAATTTCAGATTGAAACTTTGGACTGAGCTTTTTTAGGGGTGTTTGGGCTGTGCTTAGAGCACCTACAACGGGGCATCCGAAACCCGCCTCAAACATCCGGGCGCATTCGCCACATCGGACTGACGACCGTGTCTCACATGAAAACACTCTGAAACCAGACGGTCCGAAGCTCGTCTCCTCCATTGCCGCGTAGCGCTACTCCGACGGGCGGCGTAGTGCCCTAGCCCGATTATTTAAGCCGACCGCGGGCACCGAAACCCTACACATCCACATTTCCCCCCTCCCGTCCAACGCCGCCGCTACTTTCCACTCCCGTCTACATCGTGCACATCTCCGACGACGAGGCGTAGTTAGCTAGCGTGTGCGTAGTATGTAGGATTTATTTTGCATGGTTTGTATGGATTTAGGCGATGAAATATGCGAGAGTCGGATGCATAGCACTGTGTATGAGGCGTGACCGGTCACTGTCCGCGGGCGGGCCCGGTTGCGCCCGCGGGCATTTGAGGGGTCGGATTTATCAAGTCCGGCTATAGATGCTCTTAGTATCTCTCGTGGGCAGAGGTGGCTTGTTGCTGCTCTTGGGCTACTGGTTGTTTAGTTATGGTTAGTAGCCGATGAGTTAATATTGGCCTGTTTGCCACATGAGAGCTGCTGTGTAACCTCTCAAAGTATGCTACTCTTATTTATTTATTTTTGCCATTTATCTATATATAGAAATTTTTGTGCAGCAAATTTTGGGTGTACATCTGTACACCCTTGACCCACTACGAATTCCAATCCTTGCCACTTAAGAGCATCTCCAGCCATTTGGCCCCCCAAGCGTACGTGGCGAATGCCTTTTGACATTTGCACCCATGTTTTTTTCGTCCTGGGGGCGATCGAGTTTCCAGCCGCGCCCCCAGGTTTCGGCCCACAGACGCATAAAAATTCAAACTTGCCTTTCCCGCTGCCAAAAAAGGCCACAAGTTCGGCGATTATCATGCCACAAGTCAGCGACCATCATGCCGCAGGTTGGCGATCAAAACATAACCAAAAGTTCGGCGATCAATAGGAAGGAATCGTAGACATAGAACACATCAAACAGCAGGCTCCTATGTCGTGGGACTGGCCGGGGTGGCCGTCGGCGTGGCTTCAGTGCTCGGGCTCGGCGTCTGGGTGGGCGTGGCATCAGTTCTCGGGCTCGTGGTCGCCGTCGGTCCGGGAATCTGGTTCAAGATGAGGCCGCGCTCCGCCAGGTACCATGCCTTCACCTGCTCGTCCATCGTCGACATGTCTGCCGCCATCAAGAACGCCTAGTCGGTGTTCCTCTTTCTTCACAGCGATGTTTGTCCTGAGAAGGTCGAGCTTGACGTCCTGCTTCGTCATCAACACCGACCACTTCGTGTCGGACTTCTCCTCCCTCTTGGCGGCGTTGTTCTTGGCGTCGGCGATGCACTGCCCGATCGATGATTGCAGCCGTTCGACAGCTGGTGCTGCGTTGAAGCCGGAGGGGGAGGCACGCGGTGGCGCACCATGCGTGAAGGTGATGTTGGGGTTGAAGCTGCCATGCGCGTCGCCGTCGGAGTAGCTAGGCGAGGGCGCGTACCCCCATAGTGGCGGAGAGAAGTTGGGCGGCGAAGCGACGCTCTACTGGCTCCCCCACGCGGCTTGTGGGCAGTGGCCGGGCGGAAGGTTCATCATCCCGCGCGAGACGCCTCTCCCTGCTCTACCGCCACCGCCGCCGCGTCCCTGGCCTTCTTCATGATGAGCATATTTCGTTGGTCGGTGGTGACCGCCTCCCTCCCGGCGATCAACGTCGGCCTTCCACTCGGCGTTCGACATACCAGGGGGCCTTGTCATCGGCTTCCTCTGCCTTGGCTGGACGGCACCATCGGTGCCTAGGTGAGGGGCCACATATATCTTCGGCGGCATGGCGGGCGGATCTGGGGAAGAATGGAGGGAACGGCGGGGGAGAAGGGAGAGACAAGGGGGAAATGGGGGGAAAGGGGAAGAAATCGACCAGTGTCGCCGACAGCACGGGCCCACACGCCTTTTCGCTTCAGTCGGCGCCCCTCAGCGCGCTGGGTTCGGTTTGGGTTCACCGACTGTTATTTCGGCCCGAACCGGTGATAAACAATGATCCGAGAGCGTGACTGGGCTGATTTTTCGCCGCCGACGCTAAAAAAGGCGCCCTGCGGAGCCTGTTGGAGGTATGAGTGGAGATGCTTTAACTCTTGATTCAATTCGTAGCACTTCAGATGTTAGCGTGCCTGAGGGAGTTCCGGACTAGGGGGTGTCCGGATAGCCAAACTATCATCATCGGCCGGACTCCAAGACTATGAAGATAGAAGATTGAAGACTTCGTCCCGTGTCCGGATGGGACTTTCGTTGGCGTGGAAGGCAAGCTTGGCGATACGGATATGTAGATCTCCTACCTTTGTAACCGACTCTGTGTAACCCTAGCCCTCTCCGGTGTCTATATAAACCGGATGGCCTTAGTCCATAGGACGAACAACAATCATAGCATAGGCTAGCTTCTAGGGTTTAGCCTCCTTGATCTCGTGGTAGATCTACTCTTGTAACCCACATCATCAATATTAATCAAGCAGGACGTAGGGTTTTACCTCCATCAAGAGGGCCCGAACCTGGGTAAAAACATCGTGTCCCTTGTCTTCTGTTACCATCCGCCTAGACGCACAGTTCAGGACCCCCTACCCGAGATCCGCCGGTTTTGACACCGACATTGGTGCTTTCATTGAGAGTTCCTCTGTGTCGTCACCGATAGGCTCGATGGCTTCTTCCATCATCATCAACGACGCAGTCCAGGGGGAGACCTTCCTCCCCGGACAGATCTTCGTATTCGGCGGCTTTGCACTGCGGGCCAATTCGCTTGGCCATCTAGAGCAGATCGAAAGCTACGCCCCTGGCCGTCAGGTCAGATTTGGAAGTTTGGACTTCACGGCCGACATCCGCGGGGACTTGATCCTCGACGGATTCGAGCCACAGCCGAGCGTGTCGTACTGTCACGATGGGCATGATTTAGCTCTGCAGCCGGACAGTACCCTGGAGGCCGCACTCGAACCCGCTCCGATCTTCGACTCGGAGCCGGCTGCGCAGACCAAGGATGGATGGCTAGACACCACCTCGGGGGCTGCAACCGCTACGGCGATAGAGCCGAACACCGATCTTGTCCCCCATGAAGCTCGTGACTCCGAGGTGCCGGACTCCGGGCCTCCCGCGCCTCCTCCAGTCGAATCCGATTGGGCGTCGATCATGGAGTTCACCGCGGCAGACATCTTTCAACACTCACCTTTTGGCGACATCTTGAGTTCGCTAAAGTACCTCTCGTTATCAGGAGAGGCCTGGCCGGACTGCGGCCAGGACGGTTGGGATGCGGACGACGAAGAAATTCAGAGCCCACCCACCACCCACTTGGTAGCCACTGTCGACGACCTAACCGACATGCTAGATTACGACTCTGAGGACATCGACAGTATGGACGACGATGCCGGAGACGACCAAGAACCAGCGCCTAACGGGCGCAGGAAAGCCACCCCATCCCACAACGTATGCATGGTGGACACACAAAAAGGAAGCGACAATGAGGGAAAACGAGACATGGCGAAGGACAACTCCCCCAACAGACAAACAAAGCGGCGACGCAAGCGCCGCCCGAAGACCGGCATCGACAAAAACGGTACCCATATAGACCCGGCCCTAGAGCAGGGCGAAGCAGTGGACGACACACACGTCAACAAGCAGCCAGCTGGACATGAACCGGACAAGCAACCCATCCCCGGCGAAGATGATCTCACATCACCAGAGCATACGAATCTCCATAACAGGCTCGTCGCCACTGCAAGAAGTTTGAAGAAGCAAAAGCGGAAGCTCAAAACAGCGGAAGACACACTCAGAATAAGATGGAGCAAAGTACTCAACACCGCAGATAAATATGGCACTAGTCACCAGACAAAGAGCTACCCGAAGCGCAAGTTGCTGGCCGAATTTGACGAGGAGGCCTTCGAGCCCCCGCAGTCAAAAAAGAAAGGGGCCGCCTGGCCGGATAGACGACCAGATGACAGGCCAAGAGCAACACGGGGCGCCACACACAAGTCGGCACATGATCAGCCTAAAGATCTTCAGAAAAAGGATAACCCGGCCAGGTCTATCTATGGGCCAAAAAAAAGACTCCAGGAAGTAACACAACCAGCCGAGCATTTGAAGACAACGGCACACCCAAATACAGGGGTGCCACACACCCACTATGTTTTACTGACGAGGTACTGGATCATGGATTTCCAGCGGGATTTAAACCCATAAACATAGAGGCATACGACGGAACAACAGACCTCGGAGTCTGGATTGAGGATTATATCCTACACATACACATGGCAAGAGGAGACGATCTCCATGCCATAAAATATCTTCCCCTCAAGCTCAAAGGGCCGGCCCGGCATTGGCTTAAAAGCCTCCCAAAAAATACGATTGGGAGTTGGGAAGAGCTTGAGGATGCTTCGAGAAAATTTTCAGGGGACTTATGTCCGGCCTCTGGATGCAGATGATTTAAGTCACATAACTCAACAGCTCGGAGAATCAGCACGCAAATTCTGGAACAGGTTCCTCACTAAAAAGAACCAAATAGTCGACTGTCCGGACGCTGAAGCCTTGGCAGCCTTCAAACACAACGTCCGAGACGAATGGCTCGCCAGACACCTCGGCCAGGAAAAACCAAGAACAATGGCCGCACTAACAAGTCTCATGACCCGCTTTTGCGCGGGGGAAGACAGCTGGTTGGCTAGATGCAGCACCAGCAACCCGAGTACATCCGAAATCAGGGATGGAAATGGGAAATCACGACGCAAAAAAGATCAGCGCTGGAACAAGGAGAATGGCCCAAATAGTACGGCGGTCAACGCCGGATTCAAAAGCTCTCGGCCGAACAACAAAACACTGCCCTTAAAGGATAACAGTGACGAGTTATCCAACCTCAACAAGATTCTGGATAGACTGTGTCAAATACACGGTACCTCCGGGAAGCCTGCAAACCATACCCACAGAGATTGTTGGGTCTTCAAGCAGTCCGGCCGACTTAACACCGAACACAAAGGGCTCGACACACCAAGTGACAGTGACGAAACCCAAAAGCAGCGCTCCGGAAACCAAAAGACTTTCCCATTAGAAGTCAAAACAGTGAACTCACTTCACGTGATAACACGCAGCGCGGCCCCTGCTATACCAGGACACCGTCCGCAGACTGGGGATAGAACCCACCAAAATTCGTTATAGCAGCACTTCCTTTAAAGGAGTGACGCCAGGCCTTTTTAGCCAATTTTACAGGCTCTGTACCACTAGGGGTCGTGTTCGGTTCATCCGACAACCTCCGTCGCGAAAAGCTCACCCTCCATCGCCCCATTTAGCAGTAGCCCTTAAGCACTACTGGGGCGTGCAGCTTTCGCGCGCTTTCATGCAATACTGCATTACGCGTCTCTTACGCTTAAAAATGCCCGGTCCACGTGGCATATTCTTAAAACTCCAGGTGTCTCTCGACCATGGAGATTGTGCGGCTGCCTAGACAGCCACACATTATTCCGACCTTGCAGGTCAAAGCCCCTAAAAACAGGTCATTTAGACCTCGGACATGGTTAGACGAGTCCGGCAAGGGGCTTCCCAGCCGCATACCCCCTTTTTTTAGGGGGCCGCGCGCATAAATGATGAAAGCCAATAAAGCTCAACTTTCTTCATCTTCCATATTATACTTTATTTTGATACACTTTTTGCACGATATTTCTTAGAAACTAAGTCCTTCTCTTTTACAGATGAAGCACGTGCTACACCCGTCCAGGATACAGCACAACGGAGATACAGGCGCAGACGTGCAGTAGGGACCCATTGCAAGGATTCTTTTCAGATTAAGACCCTGCGTAAACCTTTCTCACTGTCTCTTGTTGATACACATCCTCCGGTTTCCTACCAGAGCCGAGGAGGAGGCTGGCGTTTTGGCTTCGGCCGCGTCAGAAGTTCCCGCCTGTACCTGGACACTAGGGGCTTAGGGCTTTATTCTGCCCGATATCATAAAGACCGAACACCTCAGGGAGTGTTCGGCGTCTCGAGTTAGGCCTTATATGCATCAGCTCCGAATCATGTCTTTGGTCAAATGTTGGGTTTGCCCGGCTCCTGTGTTTTGCTGCCTTACGTTCCGTATCATCGGCTAACGCGACACCAGGAGAACTACTGCGATTGTGCCCCGGTTCGGCCGGGAGAGCACCTCAGTAGAGAAAGCCGAAAACTGACTGTCATGATATAGCGAGAGACTGGTCAACCACTCGATCGACCATTGGAATGTTTAGAATTCCTCCGCTTTGACGAAGGACCTCTTCCCGGTCAGGCACATACGCGCCCCAAGTTCGGAGAAGCGCGGTGCCATCAGGGGCTATATAGTAGCCCCACATTCGAGCTCCTATGGCTAAGTGAAAGTGATAAAGCATTATAGTCCGGTTGCCTAGTTTGCTATGCTATCACCTCCTTAAAAGGACCAAGACGTTGGATTAGGTGTGAAAAAGTGTTTTTCTTTTTGCAAACACCCCCGCACCATGTGCGTGGGGGCTGAAGCCAAAGACTGCCATCTTTCAGATTATACATACATATACGGCCGCACAGGAGATAGTTCAATACTTGAACACACAAGTATAAAAAGTCATTGCATTATAAACATGATATTAGAAATCATACATGTCATTCAAACATAACATCTTTCGAGCACTGCGACTCTATTATACGAGCGCCCTGCAGGACTTCCTCAAAGTAATGCTCGGTGGAGAATCAGCTTTTGTCCGAACCCCGGGATGCAACAGCGGTGGCATCCATCTCCGCCCAGTATGTTTTACCACGGGTGAGAGCCATCCGCGCACCTTCTATGCATGCCGACCGCTTCATCGCCTTAATATGCGGCACTGCCCCAAGGAATTGCTGCAACAAGCCAAAATAACTCTTCGGCTTGGGGCTTTTCGGCCACAGATGAGTTACCACATCCGTCATGGCCAGTCCGGACAATCTATTCAGCTCAGCCCACTCAACCAGCCGATCACTCAACGGAAGTGGACGCTCCGGACTATGGAATTGAGACCAGAAAAGCTCTTCCATTTCATGATCCTCCTGGCTTCGAAAGTGAACGACTGCATCAGCCGCACTCGCCGCCAAGTCCAGATAAGGATCCTCCGCACCGTACAATCGGCCCAGCTGAGCATACTTCGGATCCGTGAACTTCCTACGCAGCATAAAGGGCTTTCCAGCCACAATGTCTCCGACCTGACGCAGTTCCTCCTTCATGGCCCGCATCGCACTACGGGCATCCTTGGCTTCGGCATCGGCCTTCTTTAGGTCCTCTTGCTCCGCTCGGCGTTCTCCTTCAAGAACCTCCAGGCGGTCGGTAGCAACTTTTAAGTTCATGGCCATTCCGGCCATCTCCTCCCTGCTTCGGCAGTGAGCAGCCTTCTCGGCTTCTAGCTCTTCTGCTGCCTTCAAGGCAGCCGCCTCGCTTTTTCTGGCTTGCTCCTTGGCCCGAGCAAGTTCTGCTCGAAGGCCTTCCATAGCAGCAACACCATCTGCATCAAGCATACAACTTGTAAGGAATGGGCGTCAGCTCCCTTACTAAGCGACCGCGGCGCAATCACATACCTTGTGACTCATCAAGTCGTTTATTGACCAGCGAGATGTCCGCATCTGCAGCGTCGAGTTGCTTCTTCAGCTCGGCAAATCCATCCGTCCGGCTGGCCACCGAACATTCCGCCACCTGCATAGGAAAGGCGACAGTTAATAACTGAGACTATGATCCTAGGCACGCTGCCGTTTTCGACAGCATACCAAGTCTCAGGGGCTACTATACAGGGCGCACTTCATGTGCAAAACTGTCAATAGGTATGTCATTTTTTGCGTACCTCAAATCCCGTCAGTAAACTTCCGACGGCCTCATACAACCCGCTTTCGGCGGACGAGATCCTCTCAATCACATTACCCATTAATGTGCGGTGATCTTCTGAGATGGACACCCTATTAAGCAAATCCTGCAGCTCCACCGGCCGTACTCCAATGGTTGTCGAACTCTCCGGCCCCGCTGGACTCGGGGAGACCCTCCGCGACGACACCTCAGGGTCGTCCGCCCCGTGCGATGGGGCGGCAGATGGAGGCGTTTCGCTCTCCATCATCTCCGGACGAAGGTCTCCCGAAGATGAGCTGTGCTGAGATGGGCTGAGATCTGAACTACAAGAGGGCTGATTCCTCCGAGGAGACAGTACGGCCGAGGCGCTTTCTGGCGCAGGACCTTCCAGTACAGATTTCTTTCCCCGCTTTGAGGCCTTGGCTTCCGGGTCTTCGGAAGCGTTCCGCTTCTCCCCCTGGAAGGAGGGACTCTCGATTCCTCCCTTACTAAACGCCTCCTTGGTAGAGGTGACAGTTTCCCCGTGCCCCCCTTCGCCCTCATTTGAAGGTGCAACCTCCAACATTTTGATTAACACGGGATCCTGCGTGGTCTCAGGGAGGGGGGCCGGACACCGTATCAGTTTTGCTTGCGCTATCCACTCCTGTCCAGGGATAGCTGGTTAAAAGGCAAGCTCACGATAAATAAATGGATGGTGTGTCCGGACACAGCGCTACTTACTTGAGTATCCAGGCGATTGCAGCTTAGGCCAGCATCCTCGGTCAATTCCGGATGCGTCTCTTGCGATCCGAAGAACAGTTTATACATCTCCATGGGAGTCAGACCCATGATGTGTTGAAGAGCTCGCGGCCCCTCCGGATTAAATTCCCACAGGCGGAGGGGGCGACGTTTGCAGGGCAGTAGGCGTCGGATCAACATGACCTGCACCACTGCGACCAGATTGATCTCCCTTTCTTGGAGGACTCAAATCCGGTCCTGCAACAGGGGGACGTCTTTGGGCGACCCCCAGTCACGCCCCTTGTTGACCCATGAAGTCAGCTGCTGTGGAGGGCCCGAGCGAAACACGGGCGGCGGCTTCTGCCTGCTGCCCCGGGGAGCGGTGATATAAAACCACTCCTGTTGCCACAAGCCGAGCTCCTCTTGGAAAGAGCCCTTGGGCCATGGAGCTTCGGCCCTCTTGCTTATAACTGCCCCGCCGCACTCTGCCTGACGCCCCTCAATCATCTTCGGCTCCACGTTGAAGGTTTTGAGCCATAAGCCGAAGTGAGGGGTAGTGCGGGGGAAGGCTTCACAAACGACAATGAATGATGAGATATGGAGAATGGACTCCGGAGCCAGGTCGTGGAATTCCAGCCCGTAGTAAAACATGAGCCCCCTCATGAAGGGATCCGTCGGGAAGCCTAAACACTGACGGAAGTGAGACATGAACACGACGATCTCACCAGGCTCGGGAGTTGGGATAACTTGCCCTCGGGCAGGCAGCCTATGCGAAATCTCGTAGGTTAAATACCTGGCATCTCTCAGCTTTAGCACGTCCTCCTCCGTTCCACCGGCCTCGTAGATCAGGACCGGACATTGTCGAGGATCGAAGGTACCTGAATTCGGAGCCCTGGGTGTTGGAACTCAGGGAGAGGGGCGGATTCGATAGAAGATTGAATAAAAAGAACGGACCTTGGTCTCATTATAAAGAGGAAGAATACCAAGAGCCGTCCCCGTGACCGTTTGGAACCCGCCTTCGATGGAGGGGGCGTGGCAACGGGCGCGGTTGGGTTACCCACGTCCGTATTGATGGGAATCCCGGAATAAGAGGAACACGATCTCTGCTTCGACAGGACGTGCCAAGGAAACCGCTTCGCCAAACGCGCTGAAGTGGTACAATAAAAACGTTTCAAATAAAGGCTTGGTTGTGGTGTGACGTCACCCCACGGAATACGTCAGCAGATTGAACTTGTGTGAATATTATTCTCTCTACGGTGGTATGTGGAAATTATTTTGCAGAGCCGGACACTATCCTGGTGTTCACAATCTTCTATAAATTATTCGGAGGAGGAACCCGCCTTGCAATGCCGAAGACAATATGCGCGCCGGACTCGTCGTCATTGAAGCCTGGTTCAGGGGCTACTGAGGGAGTTCCGGAGTAGGGGGTGTCCGGATAGCCGAACTATCATCATCGGCCGGACTCCAAGACTATGAAGATAGAAGATTGAAGACTTCGTCCCGTGTCCGGATGGGACTTTCCTTGGCGTGGAAGGCAAGCTTGGCGATACGGATATGTAGATTTCCTACCTTTGTAACCGACTCTGTGTAACCCTAGCTCTCTCCGGTGTCTATATAAACCGGATGGCCTTAGTCCATAGGACGGACAACAATCATACCATAGGCTAGCTTTTAGGGTTTAGCCTCCTTGATCTCGTGGTAGATCTACTCTTGTAATCCACATCATCAATATTAATCAAGCAGGACGTAGGGTTTTACCTCCATCAAAAGGGCCCGAACCTGGGTAAAAACATCGTGTCCCTCGTCTCCTGTTACCATCCGCCTAGACGCACAGTTCGGGACCCCCTACCCGAGATCCGCCGGTTTTGACAGCGATAGTGCACATACTCCAAATACAGATACATGGTCGCCAGCACGCCTTTCTGGTCACTTCCCTTCTTCCTCCAAGCCTGGCTCGTACGTGGTCGCCAGCACGCCTTTAAGAGGCAGGTGTATCGTCTCTAGCCCCATTTAATTTACAATCCTCGGATCCATATGTATTTAGACATTAAAACGTGATCGTCTGGCAAAAGACCTGACTTGGGGCTGGGCTGGTTCGTCTGGCTAATCGATCGCTGGCGTCGTATGTGATAGTGAGCCCAGATCGGACGATCGATGCGGAGGTGTCCGAGTAAGATTAGTGCTTGATCTGAGTCCATCACCGAGTCGTGGTTTACTACTCTATATCTATCAGCTGCGCTAGATAGGTGGATATATATATCCACGTCCCCTTGAAAGCCAGAAATCCATCGATTCCGGCGCGCGGCGTAGCAGAGAAATCAGAAAGAGAAGAGAAGAGAAGAGAAGAGAAGAGAGAAGAGATGGAGCAGGCTATGCTGGCTAGGGTTTTGGCCGTTACTAGCGTTGGTTTGTCGTGGGCAGTAGTGTGGAGCCTCTTGTCGCAACAGCTCAAGCCCTTCTCCACGCCCGCCATCCTCAGGACCTTGGACGCCGCAGCCTCCGATCCCGTCATCGGCCGCGACGACGACATCGACCGCATCATCTGCATCCTCTGCCGCTGCACCAAGAACTGCGCCGCCCTCGTCGGCCCTGCCGGCGTCGGCAAGACGGCCATCGTCGAGGGCCTCGCTCGGCGCATCGCTGCTGGGACGGTCCCCGAAGCCCTTGCTGGGGCCCGCGTGGCGGAGCTCGACGTCGGGGCCATGGTCGCGGGGACCCACTGGCGCGGCATGTTCGAGCAGCGCTTGAAGGATGCCATCAAGAAGGCCGAGGATTCCGCCGGCAAGCTCATCCTCTTCATCGACGAGATGCACATGATTGTCGGTGCCGGCGATCATCGTGGCGGCACCAGCGACGCCGCCAACATCCTCAAGCCCGCGTTGGCCCGTGGCCGCATCCGTTGCATAGGCACCACCACAACCGAAGAGTACCGCAAATACATCCAGAAGGATGCCGCGCTCGAGCTGCGCTTCCAAAGGGTTGACGTCGACGAGCGAACCCTGCAGGCGACCGTTGTCATCCTGCAGGGGCTGAAGCAGCGCTACCAAGACTACCATGGACTGATAATTCGCGACGACGCTCTGGTCGCTGCTGCGCACCTCGCCGGCCGTTATATTACTGGTACGTTCATGATAAGATTTGTGCATTTTGTAGGTTTACTTTTGTAGGTTTGTGCATCTTGAAGAAATTGTCGATTTTCTTGTTTTCAGGTCGCCAGTTTCCTGATAAAGCAATTGATCTGATGGACGAGGCATGCACTTCTGTGAAGTTGCATCAACCAAAAAGGTTAAAGATAAGAAAACTAGCACTGTAAATGCAGTGGAGGAGCTAACCGTTGGTCCATGCCATATTGCACAGGTAAATTCACATTTCCTGGCTAATAATCAAATCTCTATGAGTAGTGTCCATTTGTTTCAATGTGATGCTCATGCCATGTTCTTTCGTTATATGAAGGTTGTTTGCCGATGGACTAAAATTCCGATCACTACACTTGGCCGAGAGGAAGAAAAGTTTAGCCACCTAGTAGACAGATTGCATGAGAGAGTCGTTGGACAGCATGAAGCGGTTAATTTGGTTGCACAAGAAGTGCTGCGTTCTAGGGTCGGCTTTGATCAATCTAGCCAACCAATCGGTTCTTTCCTATTTTTGGGGCCGACTGGCGTTGGGAAGACAGAGCTTGCGAAAGCACTTGCCGAGA
Source organism: Triticum dicoccoides (assembly GCF_002162155.2). Classification (NCBI taxonomy): domain Eukaryota; kingdom Viridiplantae; phylum Streptophyta; class Magnoliopsida; order Poales; family Poaceae; genus Triticum; species Triticum dicoccoides. The sequence continues at coordinate 711,218,473 of NC_041386.1, read as the reverse complement.
AGCTGTTTGACAACAAGAAGACGTTACTCCGCTTTGACATGTCTGAATTTGCTGACAGTGGATCTGTGGCGCGTCTCATTGGAGGACCTCGAAGGTTTAAACTTGCACACTCTTTGCACACGTATTTCTTTCCTGAATTTCCTTCTGATGTTTCACATTTCCATTTGACTTTCTGAAGCTATGAAGAAGATGGACAGCTTACTGATAAAGTAAGGAGCCAACCATATAGCGTTATTCTTTTTGACGAGGCGGATAAGGCGCATCCCTCGATATTCAAGGTTCTCATTCAACTCCTCGATGACGGCGTGTTGATTGATGGAAAAGGACGGAGTGTATATTTCAAGAATACTATTATCATCATGAGCTCAAATCTAGGAGCAGAGAACTTGTCAGCTGGAATGGCCGCAGAAAACATGGAAACTGCACGGGATCTTCTTATGGAAAAGGTATGTGTATCCCAAACTGTCTCTTGTAAAGTCCAGTTGGGCACTCTGCTGATCGACATATTTACCTGATCTTGCACAGGTTGAGAAACGGTTCAAGCCTGAATTTATCAACAAACTGAGTGAGACTGTGATATTTGAGCCGCTTTCACATGACGAACTGAGGGAGATTGTGAAAATCCAGATGAAGAGTGTTGTTGCTATGGCAGCTAACAAGGGCATCTCTTTGTTTCCATCAGATGCTGCCTTGGACGTCATTTGGTCAGAGTCGCACGACACGGTAAGTACATGTTATTTTCATCACCAAACCAAATCACACTTATTTGCGTAGTCTTTTCTAGTATGTCCCGCTTACGATGCATATGCATGGACTATATATTGCAGGTGTATGGTGCAAGGCCTATTAAGAGGTGGATGAAGAAGAATGTGACGAGAGTTCTCGTGGACATGATTGTCAATGGAGAAGCATGCCAAGGCTCGACCGTCTTCATAGATGCCGCCGATGATAGGAAGGGGCTGAAATACCACGTACTGAAGTAGCAGGAGGTGGCAGATCTACCAGTCGAGGCCAGCTATGCTTTTTTGCCGTGTGCGCTGCATAGGCATATATAGAGAATATGTATGTTGTTAGTGATTAGTCACCAAGCACTTGCTGTTCGTACTGTACATTAATTATCTGTAGCAAAATGGTATCTAAAGCTTGCAGGTTTGTGAGAAAATGTTTGTTGTTTGCTGAGATTATACTTCCTTGATCGAACCTCTATGACTGACTGCTACTGAGTTTACTAATAAACCTTGGGCCGCTGCTCCCAGTCTTCAGTCTTGAGACTTAATCCAAAATTAAACCCCGCTGCCAAATAGAGACCACGCATGCAGGCAAGTATTCGATGATTCAGATAGACACCGCGGTGTCCATTTTGGCCAGCTCAGTATGCCGTGTAAAGTGGTCGAATTTCATATGCACGCCATTGTAAAGTACTCCCTCTGTCCCGAAATATAAGAGTGTTTTTGCATCCATGTACAAAACTTGTCACGCTACAAAATATTGTTCGTTTCCAAAAATGCCCTCCCGCACCGCTCGCAAATTGTCTTCTCTCGCATTCCACTCTCGTCATCGCATTTCCTTCACTCCATCTCTCCATCCCTTTCCTTCCCCCAAATCCATCCCTCCATCTATCCATCGATCAATCTACACCGGTGAAAAGGCAAAACGGCAGCTCTGGCCGGAGTAAACATTTCAGAGTAGACTGCAGTTTGGTTTTGGATAAAGGGCACTACTTTCTTGTGATCATAGGCCCACTATTGCTAAATTTAGTAACGTGGTTTGTGATGGTAGGAGTATTTAGTGTTATTGTGATTTTAGTGTAGAATGAACTTTCTGAACTTATTGTTCACTCTGTTTTCTGAACTTTCTGCAACGGCGGCTGTTCTGAATTTTTTCTGAAGGGGCGAGGTGCATGATCTGGTTCCCCAGCAAGAAAGTGATGCTTCATGTTATGTACTCCAGAATGTTCAGTCTGAGGATGTTATCCAGGATGTTGTTGATGATGTTATATGTTCAGTTAATTAAAGTGAATTCAGAGGATGTTGTTCATTTAATCACAGAGGATGTTGTACTCTGTAGTCTAAATGTTCAGAGTAGTTAATTCAGGGTTTCTCTTTTTTTTCTGCTCCGTTGTAGAGATGATTCATGTGATTGGAGTACAATGTAGAGATGCAGCGTTTCTGCTTTTTAGGTCAGCATGTTCAGTTAGAGGATGTTGTTGATGATACATTTGGGATGCTCTAGGGCTGCTCTAGTGATGCTCTTTAGTGTGGTGAATGCCAGCTAATCCAAATGAACATTTAGTGGAGTACTGCTTTGTCAGCATGCTTGTGAGTATAGGAGTAGAAGCATATTGGTGTGCATACTGGAATATTACTCCTACATATGTGAGTACTTGTCTGTCTAGTGTAGGGTAGGTTGTGAGTGTTGAATTATAGATGTGCTTTGGCCCATATAAGACACCTGGTTAATCTCTAAGGCCCGTGTAGGTGTAGGGTAAGTGGTGGAAAGTTTAGTACCATCTTGCTAGTTGAGCAGAGTTGAGACCTCTTTATAAGGGCGGTTCTACCACATGTCATTGAGAGCTTGAGAAGAGGAGTGATACACGCGCTCCTCCTCCTCCGCCGCCTGCCACAACACGCACGCGTGTCACGGGTTATGGGAATGAGCTGAGCCAAGATCACACATATGTGCTTATGTTTGCCATTCAGAAATGATTAATTAATCTCGGGTTAATTAATGAGTTGCTAACAGAAGTGCCACTATCCAAGACGTTGGACCATGGACTGTTCGCATACTCGGTCATGGGCCTAAGCCCAGGTCCATCTACCCGACAGCCTATATAAGGAAGCGTTGGCTGGTGTAGCCAAGACACTCACTCACTCATTGCGCAACCCTAGCCATCATCCACTATTCCTCTCACTTTGCTGCCTCCGGCGATCCCATCCTAACAACCATTTGCACGGTTGGTCGGGGGAGCATGTGCCTCCGGAAGCCCGTCCTTCGAGATCCTTCTCAAGAGAAGGGTGATACAGTTTTTGGGGAGCATCTCAGCGCGACTACTCCTTGTCCGTCCTCGTCTCCATCAAGAGGTGGGTGGGTTTTTAGATAGTTGGGCCTTGGATATAAGACCAGAGGACGACCTTCGTGGGCCTGGCCTAGATACGTTGATAATGCACATCCAGAATAGGCTTTCTGGCTCGTTTGACTGCATTAACCCGCTAGGCGGGGTGGCGGCGGCCGAGGCACATGCAGCAACTGGATTGATCTTGGCGGCAGGCGGCTGGCCAATGGGGAAATCCTATCGGGATGAGGAAGTCTCGTGCGAGTGGGCGATGAACGATCCGTTTTCTTTTTCTTTCAGGGAAGTTATCACACTGATCAACCTTTAAAACCCTAAATCCTTCTCTCGGGGAAGTTATCACTCTGATCAACGGGTCCCCACGCCGCCCAAAGCCTGATGCACCGCAGGCAAGGAAATATTCGAGTTTTAAAGGATTGTATATGAGCTTATTTTTAACCTTTTTTATTTCAGTATATGTTTATATGTTCACTTTCGTAAATCAGAGATAAAAACCGATGTCTTAGGATGATGCTTTGAAAATGTCGATTAATAATGTCACTGACATAACTATGATGGACCAGATCGAAAACTCATCGAGTTTTACACAAACAGAAGAGATGCATACAAATATATTTTTCTTTGTATATATGTTGTACATGAATGATAATAAAAAATGTGTATTTTTATATATGTTCTCCTAATGTGGATATTGTTGGAAGGGGAGTATGCCCGTGCGTTGCCACGTGCTTTTTTCTTCTGATTACATAATATATTCTATTGTACTAGTTTAATTAATCACTAGGAATGTATATAGCAAAACTCAAGAGAAAACTATGTCATTGTGTGGGAAGAACTTCAAACAACATAGCCGTGCATTGGGGGCGGCACACCTCTTCTGTTGTGGGGTGCATAAAAGCACGCGCACACGCAGCCCTCTCACATCCCATCCCCTCCCCTGAAATAAATCCTCGCGCTCCTCCTCTCTCCCCCTCCTCTTGTTCCGAACCAACATTTGTATATTTCTATTTGATTGATTATAGGTTTTACTGTGTGTAGGTACTTCTAGTTAAAGAATTGCATTAGTAAAGTTTCTCCATTAATAAGTGTCCAAATAGATTGTCTAAACCTTATGGAGTCCTTATGGATGATGGTGCAAACTTGTTTCAAGCAGATACATAGAAGTGGGTCAAAAGGGTATCATATTATAAGGGATCACTTGGTGTGAAACTAGGTGTTGGACTCATACATAAATATCATGAGCATGAATGCATTTTTTGGAGGACTGACGGTTGATCGTGTGTGAGTGATGAATCTTTTTCCTGCTAAAAACCTGATGTCATGATCAATTCGTATTATAGCACGTGTTGATCTCCTCCCCCGCGACCCCCGCGTCGCCTC
>NC_041386.1:711200280-711213688 GCF_002162155.2 Triticum dicoccoides | reverse complement strand
GGGAACCGTAGCCGCACCGCCGTGGCTCCCTCTCCACCTCCTCCCACCTCCTCGCCGCCGCCTGAGGCAGCCGCCGGGCAAGCCCGGGGCACCAAGGATGGTGGCAGCGGCGCCTCGGTTGCCCTACTTCTGCATGGGGAACCCCGGATCTGGAGCGGCGGCTCCATTGGCAAGGCACGGTCGGCTAGCAGCCGTGCGGGCGGTGGATCTGGTGTCCCGATGGCGTGGGCGGCGGGATCCGGTTGTCGTTGGTGGTCGTCGGCAGCTTCTGCGGCGGCCGGTGCGCGCGATCTGGCGCCTCCCCTCCTCCCCTATTGAAAGTGCAACTATCCCTAGGTGGTTTTGGTAATTCATAACAACATATAGCTCATTGAGCTAATACTATTCCAAGACTATTATTTCAGGAAGCTCAATGAATGGCATGGCATGGATGATGAAAGTGGATCCCTCAAAATATCAAGGACAAAGGATTGGCTCAAGCTCAAAAGATCAAGACTCTACATTTTATATTTCAGTGATCCAAGATCACATTGAGTCTATAGGAAAAGCCAATACTATCAAGGAGGGATGAGGTGTTGCTTAATGAGCCTCTTGCTTCATGTGCTTAGTGATATGCTCCAAATACCCTCAACTACTTTCTCACATCCTCATATGACCTAAACCTAAAGCCAAAATCGGTCACACCGATTCTTTCTATCCGGCGCCACCGAGTTCAAATGTCATAGCCACTGCCACTAGCCCTAGGCAAATCGGTCTCACCGATAGGGATCTCGGTCTCACCGAGATGGGATTGTAATCTCTCTGTTTCCCTTCGTAACGTTTCGGTCTAACCGAAGTGAGCGATCGGTCCCATCGAGATTGCAATGTAAATTCTCTGTTTCCCTTTTGTAACATTTCGGTCTCACCGAAAAGAGCAAATCGGTCCCACCGAGTTTACCTGACCAACTCTCTGGTTAGCTAATTACAAAAATCGGTCTCACCAAGTTTGTGTAATCGGTCTCACCGAGATTACGTTATGCCCTAATCCTAACCATATCGGTCCTACCGAGTTGCATGTCGGTCCCATCGAAAATCCTAACGGTCACTAGGTTTACTAAATCGGTCTGACCGAGTTTGTTGATTCGGTCCCACCGAGATTGGTAAATTGTGTGTAACGGTTAGATTTTGTGTGGAGGCTATATATACCCCTCCACCTCCTCTTAATTCGTGGAGAGAGCCATCAGAACAAACCTACACTTCCAACTTACCAGTTCTGAGAGAGAACTACCTACTCATGTGTTGAGGCCAAGATATTCCATTCCTACCACATGAATCTTGATCTCTAGCCTTCCCAAGTTGCTTTCAACTCAAATCTTCTTTCCACCAGATCCAAATCCTATGAGAGAGAGTTGAGTGTTGTGGAGACTATCATTTGAAGCACAAGAGCAAGGAGTTCATCATCAACGCACCATTTGTTACTTCTTGGAGAGTGGTGTCTCCTAAGTTGGCTAGGTGTCACTTGGGAGCCTCCGACAAGATTGTGGAGTTGAACCAAGGAGTTTGTAAGGGCAAGGAGATCGCCTACTTCGTGAAGATCTCCCGCTAGTGAGGCAAGCCCTTCGTGGGCGACGACCATGGTGGGATAGACAAGGTTACTTCTTCGTGGACCCTTCGTAGGTGGAGCCCTCCATGGACTCGCGCAACCGTTACCCTTCGTGGGTTGAAGTCTCCATCAACGTGGATGTACGATAGCACCATCTATCGGAACCACGCCAAAAACATCTGTGTCTCCAACTGCGTTTGAATCCTCCAAACCCTTCCCTTTACTTTCTTGCAAGTTGCATGCTTTAATTTCCGCTGCCTATATACTCTTTGCATTCTTGCTTGATTTGAGTGATGATTGCTTGACTTGTCCAAAGATTGCTAAAATCTGCCAAACTCTAAAATTGGGAAAAGGTTAAGTTTTTAATTGGTTAAGTAGTCTAATCACCCCCCCCTCTAGACATACTTCAAGGTCCTACAAGTGGTATCAGAGATTTGGTCTCCATTTGCTTTGATTTCCATAGATTTTGGTGGTCATAGCCTTGGTTTCACAACCTAGGAGAGTATTGCGTCTAGCGAGGGAAATTATCACCGTAGAGGTCCTTACTTTGATGGAACTAATTTTGCTAGTTGGAAGCATAAGATGAAAATGCATATTCTTGGACATAACCCCGCCGTTTGGGCTATTGTTTGCATTGGGTTGCAAGGTGAATTCTTTGATGGGAGAGAACCAAACCGTGAAGCGAGTGCGGATGAATTGAAGATGCTGCAATACAACGCTCAAGCTTGTGATATCCTCTTCATTGGTTTATGCCCCGAAGAATTCAACAAAATCAGCCGTCTTGAGAATGCAAAGGAAATTTGGGACACTTTGATTGATATGCATGAAGGTACTGACTCCATCAAGGAATCCAAGTTGGATGTGCTCCAAAGTCAGCTTGACAAGTTCAAAATGAAGGATGGTGAAGGTGTCGCTGAAATGTACTCTAGGCTTGCTCTTATCACAAATGAGATTGCCGGCTTAGGGAGTGAAGAGATGACCGACAGATTCATCATCAAGAAGATCCTAAGAGCATTGGATGGAAAATATGATACCGTGTGCACATTGATTCAAATGATGCCCAATTACACGAATCTCAAGCCAACGGAGGTCGTTGGTAGAATTGTTGCTCATGAGATGTCACTCAAGGATAAGGAGGAACTTCACAACAAGTCAAGTGGTGCTTACAAAGCCTCATGTGAAGCCCCCACATCATCAAGTGAGAAACAAACCTTCAATGAAGAATTGAGCTTAATGGTGAAGAATTTCAACAAATTCTACAAGAGTAGAAGCAAAGAAAGAAGCTCTAAGTCAAGGTCCTACAATGACAAGAGATCTTCCAGTCGAGAGCGCAATTGCTACAATTGTGGGAGACCCGGACGCTATTCCAATGAGTGTACGACACCCTACAAAAGAAGAGAAGATTCTCCAAAAAGAAGAAGTAGAAGAGAAGAATCACCGCCAAGAGAGAGAAGGAGTAGAGATGATCGTTATGAACGAAGACCCTCACGGAGAAGCGAAGATTCGGAAAGGAAGGACAAGTCATCAAAGAGCTACACAAAACGAAGACATAAGCTAATGTTGGTGAATGGGTATCCGGTTCCGACTCTGAACATCACTCCGAGAGAAGCTATCACTCCGACTCTGAACATACTCAAGATGAAAGTGTTGCCGGTCTAGCACTTGTGTGAACCAACTCCTATGACATATTTGACTCACCAAATGAAGGAATTGGAAGATGCTTCATGGCTAAAGGCCCTAAGGTAACTCATCCCGAGTATGTTGATTTCAATAGTGATGAAGATCACTTGCTAAGTGATGATGATTTACTTGTTGACAACTCTAGTGATGAATACTATGATGGAACGTCAATTAATCATGCTAAACAAGATAAAACGAATGACAATGATAAGGAGAAGATTGAGCTTCTAACTAAAGAGCTAAACACTCTTAAGTTAGCTCATAAAACTATCTTCGAAAATCATCGAGAACTTTTAGGGGCTCATGAGAAGTTACGCTTTGAAAAGCTCAATCTTGAGAAAGAGCATGAGTTCTTAAAGGCAATCAATGATGATCTTCGCAAGAAAAGTTCTTCTTATATTGCCAAGTGTTTACTCTTATCTACTTACATGCCTCAAGTCAAGTCTAGTAACAAGAACAAGAAAGATTCTTCCTCTAGTAGTAACAATAACAATGATAAATCCAATATTGTTGCTTCTAGTAGTTCTCTTGATTCCACTAATGATTCTCTTAGCCAAGTTACACTTGAGCAAGAAAATAGCTTATTGAAGGGAATTATAGAGAAAGGTGTATACAAGAGCCTTGTCGGGAGTAAGCAATTCGAGGAAATTGTACGCAAGCAAGGAAGGCACCGGAAGAATCAAGGTGTTGGTTTTGAACGAAAGTTCAATGCCAATGGAGTTGAGTGGGACAAAGATCAATACCCCAAGACGAAGTTTGTTCCTCAACAAGAGAAGTATGATCCTACTTCCTTCAAGGGGACACAAGCACAAGATGATCTTCCACCACAAGACCACAAGAACAAAGGCAAGGACAAGCTTCAAGAGGAGATTGATGCATTTGAAGAAGCACCTAAGGCCTTGGTCAAGTGGGTTCCCAAGACTACGTCAAGTTCTACCTCATCAAGCACAACTACTACACCAAGGATTCCCATCAAGATGATGTGGATCCCGAAGAAGAAGAACTAGAGAGTTCTTGAGGGTGACTCCGCCAACATTCTTCACTCATATCATTATGGCAAGGACAAGTGCAATCAACTTCCACATCTTGCACTAGTTCAAGGAGTCACAAACCCTCATGTTGGTAAGGCAAGGGACAAGGTAACCTAATGTTTTCATGGACATCATATTGTGTGTGCATCACTCTATGTCTATGGATATTCTTGTTTGTTCCTTGTGGGACTAATCCGTGTAGGTATTGAAAGTGCAACTCACTCCAAAGGATTGCTCCAAAAGATCTACATCAACATTGAGCAACCACATCTTCAACACCTACATGAAGTCATCATCGACAAAACCCAAGGTTAGTTCATCCCTCTAAGGGGGGATCTCACATCTAGGGGGAGCTTAACTCTAAAGAATTAAGTCAAAGCAACTCTAATGATGTGAACACATCAATGCATTATGTAAAAGTGGTAACCCCACTTGAGCTTAAACTATGAGTATGACCTATGATCAAATGTTCTCATTTGACTCCTAAGTCAATATACTCATATATAGATGACCTAGCCATCGCCAATTGTTTGATAGATGCTAGAATTGGTTGTGCATGCTTTGCCACATATTTCATTTGTCATTTTATTGTGTGAGCATGTTGGTTGCATATTTTACTCATTCAAGGACATCCACTTGTTGTTTTGATTGATTGGCTTTTTTTGGCCAAGTGGATGGACAAGAATGCCTAAGAACCTTCTCTAGCTATCTATGCTTTTCTCGTCTCGAACTCTATTCATGCTACATCACAAAATTTGATCAAGTCAGATTCGAACCACTCTGTGTGAGGAGAACTTGGAGTCCCCAATTCGTCATAGACTTAAACTTCCAAAACTTCTTTGTGATTTTCGGTCTGACCGATTCCTCCATTTCGGTCCTACCGAGATCACTAAGTCGATCTAGGTTTTCAATCTCGGTGCAACCTATTTGAACTTTTCGGTCACACCGAGTTGCTGTAACTGTTAACAGTTATGCATCTCGGTGCCACCGAGTTGTTCCACTCGGTCACACTAATAGTGTTAGGCTATATATACTCACGGGCAAATTTTGGAAAACTTTCTCCGAAACTCCTCGCACGCACATAGCTCGCTCTGCCTACTAGGTCTATGGATCGTCGACTTCATCGCCAGCCGCCTCCTGTCGCTGTCAATGGATTTCTTCTCCGCCGTTGCCGCCGTAGCGAGTTCACCGCCGAACTAAGGTATGAACTCGATCACAGTGCTATCCTCATCTAATTCTCAGCACATTGTGTTCGTAATGCATCTTTGTAAGTGCTTCTAGTGCCCCTTAGTGATTTTGGTGTATTGAAGACTTATAGGTTAAAGGACTAATGCATTTGTGAGTGTACACAGGTCTATAAGTCTATGAGGAGTTTGAAATTTACAGGGAAAGTCGACCCCTAAAAATGAATATCTTCGACTGAAGATTTTGGTATTTCTGAAGACTTTCATGAAGACTTTGAAAGTGAAGAAATTGGTGTTACCGTGAAGACTTGATATTCATGCGAGGAATATGAAGCTTGAAGACTTTCGTTTTCATAGTTTTGTTTTTCTCTTTCTTGGGTCATAGGAAACACCGTACTGTTAAAGGGGGTCAAGGAAATACTAAGGAAAAATTTCCAAGTGATGCTCAACTCAAAATCCTACACCTACCAAACCCTTCGACTGAAGCCTTTGGAAATCTCATACAGTTCAGTCAATTTCTTCAGTGACAAAGACGAAGTTCTTCTGGTTGCTGAGGAATTTGTTCTGACTGAGGAGTTAGGAATTTGCCAGTGCGGATTGCCTACACAGTGAGGATCATGATAGCCCTGAGGAATTTGATAGTCAAATTTCTGACCGTTGCTGTGCTACGCGCCAGCTGTCCCAAAATATCTTATCCATCTAACGGTCATATCAGACAAGGGAATTTATGTCTTATCATGTCGGGCTGCTCCCTAGGCTATAAATAGCCGCCCCCTACAACCACTAGTTGGTCGGCTGCTCCGAGAGAAACTGACACTTGTCATTTGAGAGCAACCCATCCTCCGAGGACTTTGAGCGAAAATCATCGAGTGAGGAAAAACCCCAAACCCAAACACCTACAAACCCAAAGTGATTGAGCATCACTGAAGAGATTGATCCGGCGTGGATCCGACACTTGTTACCTTTGAAGACTGTGCTTCTTCCAGACGGTTAGGCGTCATGGTCTAGAGCATCCAAGAGGAATTGTGGATCGCCGAGTGACCGAGTCTGTGAAGGTTTGGAAGTCGCCTGAAGACTTACCACGAGTGATTGGACGAGGTCTGTGTGACCTTAGTTCAAGGAGAATACGGCGAGGACTTGGTGTCCTGAGCTGCGTGCTCAGCGACTGGGTATCCGGTACTGTGTGTCCTCGAGTTTAAATACTCAGCCGCTCCAACTAGACGTACAACTGTGACAGCAGTTGGAACTGGTCTAACAAATCATTGTCTTCACCAACCTTACTGGTTCTATTTCCTCAATTCTTTCATTTCCTCATTATTGTGTTGAGTGATTGTTCATATCTGAGTTTGAAGACTTTGACTGAAGACTTTCTTAATTTCCTCAGTTCAATTTCTTCAGTCTGTTTGTCTTCATCTTGTGTTATCATGTGTTTACGCTTTCTGTACTCTGTGCTTGTCCTCATTTCATCATGATGACTATGTCTGTATCCTGTTATTCTTACTTCTGAGTACTTATTCCGCTGCTAGTAGTTCTTCGCTAAGGAATTTCCTCACCGGCAAATTCCTTAGTGAAGAATTTATAAAAATCGCCTATTCACCCCCCTCTAGTCGATATAACGCACTTTCAGTTGGTATCAGAGCGAGGTACTCCCTTGTTCTGTGTGATTTTGGTTTAACCACCTGGAGTTCTAGTTATGTCAACCGCAGGTATGATCGAGGTCTCCGCTGGGTGTCCTACCTTCGATGGTATGGACTACCCCTACTGGAAGAATAAGATGCGAATGCATCTTGAATCAATTGACAACGATCTCTGGTACGTTGTGGAAAATGGTGTTCCCTCAGTCACACCTTCTCTGAATGCTGCTGATGTGAAGAGATTCAAGCAACTCGATTCTCAAGCGAAGAATATCATATGTGGCCATCTGAGTAAAGGACAGTATGGTACAGTGAGTGCTTTGGAAACTGCTAAGCTTATCTGTGATAGGCTCTCCAAAGTAAACGAAGGAGTCTCAACTCAATGTGACTCTCGTGTTGACATTCTTCGCAATCTCTTCAGCCGCTTCAAAAGACTCGACAATGAAAATGTTCAGCAAACCTTCGATTGCCTCATTGACATCTCAAATGAGCTTCAAGCGCTTGGCGCCACTGACATCACCGATCATGAGGTGGTGAAGAAATTGCTGAGATCGCTAGATTGCTCATTTGATACTCTGGCACTAATGATTCAAGAGCGAGCTGATTACAAGTCACTAGAACCAGCTGATATCCTCGAGAGGCTAAATACTCATGAGTTCCAGCTTGCTGAAGAGAGAGATCTCTATGGTTCAAGCTATGGCAAAACACGTGCCCTGAAGGCCAAGGTTGTGTTTGAATCTCAATGTGAAGACTCTGGTAGTAGCCTCGGTGATCCTGAAGAATTGAGCCAGGAGCTAACATTGCTCGTGAAGAAGTTCCAGAAGTTCTCAAGACGTGGTCGCTTTGGAAAATCCTCAAGAAGCAGTGATTCGTCATCAAGTGACTATAAGAGAAGACTTTGCCACAAATGCAAGAAACCTGGTCACTATTTTCAGGATTTTCCTCAATGGGAAAAGGAATTAAAGAAGAAGAAATACAAGGACTACAGTTCTGATGACGCTAAGAAGAAGAAATCTTCAAAATCTTCATCATCTAAATCCTCGAAGTCTTCATCTCACAAGAAGAGCAGCTCCAAGAAGGCTCGGGCATTCATTGGTAAGGAAATGAACTCTGAAGCTGAATCTGAGGAACATGAGGCAGAGGAGGCTTCTGAGGAGTCCGAGTCTGGTGTGGCGAGTCTGGCTCTCGCTACTGCTTTCGTCAGCAAGTCTATCTTCAACTCTGAAGAAATTGACCACACCAACAAGGCTGGCGAAGACAATGATGACTACGCTCTCACTTATTGCTTCATGGCAAAAGGTGCCAAGGTAACAAAATACCCCTCCTCTGAATCTAGTGAGGATGAATCTGATGAAAATCTTAAGCCAAGTTACTCTAAACTTGCTAAGATTGCTGTGAAACAACAAAAGGCTATTGAAAAACTTCAAAACATGCTAGACAAAAGTGATGATATGTTGGGTGATGAAATGGATCGCACTAAAGACTTAACTGAAAATCTTTAGAGACTTCAGTCTAAGTTTGACAACCTTCAAAGTCATCATAACACTCTCTTATCTGATCACGAGAAGCTTTCTTATGAATTACTTCAAAGAAAGCAAGATCTTGAGAAGCTAAGAGTGAGTTATGAAGATCTTCAGAAGGATCGTGATTCATTACTTGCTCAAAAAATCAGCGCTACTCAAGAAGAATTTGTTGCTCCATGCTTAAAGTGCATTGAATGTGAATCTACTAATTCTTCACCTGAATGTTCAAATGCTTCAACTGTTACAAATTCTTCACCTGCCTCGGCTATCACTAATTCCTCATCTGAGGACATTGCTAGTATCACTAACGATGCAGGGCTGAAGGAACTGTACACGACAGATATGTACAAAAGCCTCAAAGGGCATCAGATTCTTTGTGATGTGCTCAAAAAGCAGATCCTCAACAGAAACCCTAGGAAAGAGGGTATTGCCTTTGAGAGGAAACTCAATGCTGATGGAACATATTGGAAGCCTGAGCAGTACCCCAAAACCTCATGGGTTGCTGCAAAGGGACCTCCAGTTGATCCATCTAACTTATCTAGCTTTACATGTGAATCTTCTCATTCTTCTGATGAGTCATTTGACTCCAACTATAAACTGATCAAAAATCAAAATGGTGAAGTATTTGCTAGATATGTTGGCACTAACTGCAGGAACAGTTCCCCTATGAAGAAAATCTAGGTTCCCAAAAGTTATGTTGAAAGCCTTCAGGTGAATGTTCTCATGACACCACCTGTGAAGAACAGGAACCCCAGATCAAATTCTTCATATGGACCTAATTCTTCACATGGATCAAATTCCTCAAATGGGTCAAAGTCCTCATATGATAATCATCGTGCTAACCCCTCTATTTCGCAGGGTAGAGCTAAGGGCTATGAATATGCGCATTATTCTTCAAATCATTATGTTCATAAGTCCTCGAAGAATTTCTCTGCTTATTCATATGCTTACCCTAACCCCTCTTATGTGAAACGAAATGGATTGGCCTCTATGCCACATTTCTCATATGGTGCTCGCAGAGTGATGAACTCTTTGCCACCCCTTCAGATGTGGGTGGTGAAGAAAAAGAACTAATCCCTTATGCAAGGTCAGGTCTCCAAACGTGCTTTAAACGTCTGAAGAATTTGTTGGAGGCCTGGCAAAAATGCCTGAAAGGACGCAGGTGAATCATGATGAAATGAACTTTCATTTCACACGTCCTCATACTGAAATATCTGTTTTACTGTTTGATGAAATTCATCTGATGAACTTGATATCATATTCTTCACCGATGAAGTATATGAGATCGTAAGTTGCACTAATTCATCTGCAGGATGATCAGCCCAAAGCCAACGAGTGGGTTCTAGATAGTGGATGTACAAATCACATGACGGGTGACAAGAGTCTATTGATGGATGCTCCCTTAACACCGTCACATCTGAAGCACATGATCTTCGCTGACAAAGGCAAAAGTCAGGTATTGGGTCTAGGTAAGGTTGCGATCTCAAAGGATCGACACATGGACAAAGTCATGCTTGTCGAGTCCTTAGGATACAACCTCATGTCTGTCTCAATGCTTTGTGATCTTGATATGGTTGTTGTCTTTGGAAGATATGGATGTGTTGTGATCATGGAAGCTGACCATTCCAAAGTCTTCGAAGGCTTTAGGAGAGGAGATCTGTATATTGTTGATTTCTCTACAGGACCACAACCAGCAATGTGCTTACTTGCAAAAGCATCAGAAGGCTGGCTATGGCATCGACGACTTGGTCATGCTGGCATGAGGAATTTGAACACGCTTGGGAAGAAGAAGCATGTCATTGGCATTGAGAATGTCAAGTTCCTCAAGGATCACTTATGCGGAGCTTGTGAAGCTGGAAAGATGACAAAGGCCAAGCATCCAGCGAAGACTATCATGACCACTACTAGTCCATTTGAATTGCTTCACATGGATGTCTTTGGTCCTAATCATTATTCTGCTGTTTCGAATGATGCATCTCTATATGGCTTTGTTATTGTTGATGACTATTCTCGTTACACATGGGTACACATTGTCACTTACAAACATGAAGTGCAGGAAATCTTCAAACGATTTTCCTCGAGGGCTTCAACCAACTTTGGTGTGAAGATCAAGCACATCAGAACTGACAATGGGACTGAGTTCAAGAATTCTGGTCTTGATGGCTATCTTGATGAACTTGGTATTACTCATGAGTTATCTACTCCTTATACTCCTCAGCAGAATGGCGTCGTGGAGCGCAAGAATAGAACCCTCGCTGAAATGGCTCGCACTATGCTTGATGAATACAAAACGCCTCGTCGCTTTTGGATTGATGCAATTGATACTGCGTGCCACATCATCAATCGGGTATATCTTCACAAATTCTTCAAGAAGACTGCCTATGAACTCCTCACTGACAAGAAACCCAATGTGAGTTACTTCAAAGTCTTCGGTGCTAAATGTTGGATTAGAGATCCTCATCAAAATGCTAAATTTGCACCGAAAGCACATGAAGGTTTTATGCTTGGTTACGGAAAGGACCCGCACACCTACAGAGTCTTCAACAACGTTCTTCACAAGGTTGTTGAAACTGTAGACGTGCGGTTCGATGAAACTAATGGCTCGCAAAGAGAGCACCTACCTTCTGTGATAGATGAACAAGAACCTGAGGATTCTATCAAGTTCAAGGCTACTGAGGATGTTATTCCTACCGAAGAATCTGTTGAAGAATTCATTCCAGAACGTGAAGAAAATCGAGCTGGTGCACCTGAAAAATGCTGAAGAAAATGGTGCTGAAGAAAATGCTGATCAAATTCCTCAACGACAACCAGCTCATCCTCGCATTGCAAAAGAAGTGCAAGTTGAAAAGATCATCGATGACATTCGAGCGCCAGGTCCTCTCACACGCTCAAAAGCTTCACATTTATCTAACTTTTGCGGGCACTATGCTTTTGTCTCTATTACAAAGCCCACTAAGGTAGATGAAGCATTTCTGGAGCCTGAGTGGATTCAGGCCATGCAAGAAGAGTTACATCAGTTCGAGCTGAACAATGTCTGGGAACTGGTCAAACGTCCAGATCCTCGCAAGCATAATATCATTGGCACAAAGTGGATCTACCGCAACAAGCAAGATGAAAATGGCCTTGTGGTGAGGAATAAGGCACGACTTGTAGCTCAAGGCTACAGACAGGTTGAAGGAATTGATTTCGATGAAACTTTTGCACCTGTTGCTAGACTTGAGGCTATTCACATATTACTTGCTTATGCTAACCATCATAATATTATCTTACAACAAATGGATGTGAAAAGTGCATTCCTCAATGGTAAGCTTGAGGAAGAAGTATATGTTGCTCAACCCCCAGGTTTTGAAGATCCAAAGAATCCTGACAAAGTCTTCAGACTCAACAAGGCCCTGTATGGCCTCAAGCAGGCCCCTCGGGCATGGTATGACACTTTGAAGGAATTCTTCATGAAGAATGGCTTCACACCCAGTTCACTCGACCCTACTCTCTTTACTAAATCTTATGATGGTGAACTGTTTGTGTGCCAAATATACATTGATGATATTATCTTTGGCTGTACTGACCAACGTTATAGTGATGAATTTGCCTATATGATGAGTGAAGAATATCAAATGTCTATGATGGAAGAGTTGAAATTCTTTTTAGGTCTTCAAATTCGTCAACAGCACAATGGTATATTCATATCTCAGGAGAAATACCTCAAGGAAGTTTTGAGGAAATTCGGCATGCAAGACTGCAAAGGCATCAAAATTCCTATGCCCACAAATGGCCATCTATGCACTGATGAAAATGGTATTGACTTCGATCACAAGGTATACCGCTCCATGATTGGCTCGTTATTGTACTTATGTGCATCTAGGCCAGATATAATGCTTAGTGTTTTCATGTGTGCCTGATTTCAAGCTGCACCGAAGGAATCACACCATAAGGCTATGAAGCATATACTTCGATATCTAGCTCACACACCAACACTAGGATTATGGTACCCCAAGGGCTCTACTTTTGATCTCATTGGATATTCTGACTCTGACTATGCTGGTGATCGTGTCGACCGCAAGTCAACATCTGGTACTTGTCATTTCCTCGGACGATATTTGGTCTGTTGGTCCTCAAAGAAACAGAACTGCGTATCATTGTCTACTGCAGAGGCTAAGTACATTGCTGCTGGTTCTTGCTGTGCTCAACTGCTATGGATGAAGCAAACCCTCAAGGACTACAGCGTCAACGTGAAGAATGTGCCTCTCCTCTGTGACAATGAGAGTGCCATCAAGATTGCTCACAACCCAGTTTGGCACTCGAAGACAAAGCACATTCAGATTCGTCATCATTTTCTTCGTGATCATGTGTTGAAGGGCGACATCTCCATCGAGCACGTGAAGACTGAAGAACAGCTAGCCGATATCTTCACAAAGCCCTTGGATGAGAAGAGATTTAGCAAGTTGCGGTGTGAGCTAAATATCTTAGAATCTTCGAATGTTCTCTAAAAAGGACACACATCCTGACACTTATGCAAAATTGATGACTTAGATGTGCAACACATGAAGAAACGTTTTTCTTAAATCAATGAAGAATAACACTCTAAGTGTGAAGAAATTAATGAAGAATTTGATTCTCAGAACCCTACGACAATTGTACGCGGTGTCTGAAATCATCATTCTTGTACAGTGGGTCACGCTACCACCAAAGTTGAAAATCTTCATTTTTGAAATTCCTCAGTTTTTCTTCAGTTTTGCAAATTCTTCAACTTTTCAAAATCTTCATTGTTTCCGAC
>NC_041386.1:711126838-711199935 GCF_002162155.2 Triticum dicoccoides | reverse complement strand
ATGGCTATTTCTTCAAGTTGCATTTTTCTGCTAAGTGAATGTGATCGGACCCTTCCCCCTCTATGCTATACTCAACCCAATCTATTCACAAATTCTTCATGCGCGTTCTATTTGAAACTCGTTCAAAATCTTCATTGTGTCCTTGTCAGCTGAAGAATTTGCGAACGAACTTTAAAATTAATCTTATCCAAATTTTTCGATTTAACCGCTCAATCCGTTCCGGATCCCATGAAAGACTTATCTATTCACCCACGATCTAACACGATCTCCACTCCTCAGTACGTGGGTGACACATGTCAAGCGAAGGAGAAGGGTCAGGGGCAGGTTCGTCCTAAATCTTCGGGCGAACAGTTTTTCACTGCGACTATAAATACCCCCTCATCCCATCCTCACTTCCTTTACTCCGCTCGACCGCTCTCTCTCTCGCTCAAGCTCCTCAAACCCTAGCGCCGCCGCTACGCCATCATCGCCGGTGAGGAAGAGCTTCACTGCCTCGACCTCGTCGCCGTTGTACTCGCGCCGACCGTGGAAATCTTCACTCCGCCGCCGCTGTATGTGTCTTCCTCCGCCAAGTTAGGGCGTGGAAGATCTACATCGACGAACTTCACTGTTCTGCTTCTCAGTTCATCGTGTTCTTCATCCAGGGTAATTAAAAATTACATTTACTACCCCTTTTGATTCGAAATTTCACAACAAAATCTTCAAAGGTGTTTTATTCTTCAAATCCTCACACACAAAACACCTCACTAGTCATCTGTTCTTGATTCGTTTCTCTAAGCATCATTTTTCTTCAAGATTCCTCAATTGTGTGGATCCTCGATCTATACAACTCTGGAACCTAAGACAAAGAACGCTTAGTGAAATTCTTCAAGTCTCATCTGGTCAAATTCCTCAAACTTGTTCTTTTTGAAAAACCTTCTGAGAACGCATATGACCTCTCCAAATTCCTCGCAACTATACTCTGTTCACAGTTACTCATGTCCGCTGCTGAATCACTAGGTTCTCATCAACTTAACTCATTTGCAGCGTTCCTCAAAGAAAAGTGGCATACTTCTTCAGAAAATTCGATTGTTCAAATTCCTCGTCTGAAGAATATGGCTGATGGTAAGAGGTCGCAGAAAGGAGGAAAGAAGCCTGAGGTCATGACTGCTTTTGGAATACCTGAGGCCATCTATGCTGATTATTGCACACCTGATGAGGCTAAGTATGGAAAAGAAAATAAAAATCAGCGCAAGGTGCGCATACAGAAAATTGAACGGAGATGGGCAAGAGAATGGAGGGAGTACATATATGTGACTCCAAAATATATGAAGAAATTTGCACTTAATCCTCCATGCCCAAGAGCTCCATTGGCACCTGGCCAAGAAGCTGACCCCACCAGCATCAAGCGTGGTGAGGATTTTCTTGAAGAATGGGCCAAATGCCAAGCTAAGCTGGCAAGACAAGCCAAAGAAGCAGTGAGGAAATTCAATGAAGACTCTGTTGCTGCTACTGCCACTGATGCCTCTGACAAGCCAAGAAAATCAATGGCAAAGAAGCCTGCTCACAAGCCAAGTGCTTTACCAACTATGCCCTCACGGCCAAGTTCCTCAGCAATGCCCTCACGGCCAGAATCTTCAATGCCCTCACGGCCAGATTCTTCAAAGCCCTCACGGCCAGTTCCAACAACTGCTCCTCCTCCAAAGTCCTCAGCTGCTCCGGCAAAGTCCTCAACACCTGTACATCTGGCCACGTGCCAAAGGACAACAGGCATCTCTATTGCCTCTGGTGCCTCAGCAAGTTCCTCAGTTGCACCAAAATCTTCATCAGGCCCCACTCTGCTGAAGACTAAGGCAATGGCTGGTCGAGGTCCTCGGCCAAGTCTGAAGAAGAAACAGGTTGCCTTCCAAGTGCCATCTGACGGTGAAGCTGATGATGATGAACTTGCAGAAATCATCAGAGACCGACAAGAAAGGGCCACTAGAGCCAAAGGCACAAATGTGCCACTGCTTTTGGATCCAAGGGCGATCCTTGATTACATTGATCTCTGGCACAAGGATCCAAATACTCCTATGTCTGATTTCATGTTGACTCCTGGTCAAAGTCACATGCTGACCCATTTCTTCACTGAAGAGAAGGCCAGGAAGATCAAGAAGACTCAGTTCAGAAAAGAGAAGTTCCTGAAGAATAACGTTGTCAATATGACACCTGATGAACTCCTCAAGATCCAAGCTGAAATCAAAACCCTCAGCGATGACTTCATTGCTTACTATGCTGATTGGCAAGGAGCCAAAGTCAGGTTTGTGAAACTGGCTGAGAAATTCACAAATGTTGCAGCCCCATCACAACAAGAAATTCCTCATGCTGAAGAATCTGCTCAGCCAACTGAAGAACATGCCAGCACCGCTGATGACATTTAGGCTGCTGAAGAAAATGCTAGTTCCAGGGCTGATGAGTCCATTCCAGCCATTGAAGAAATTGTCAGGGCATCCACTAGTGGTGCGCCTAAAGAAACTGAAAAAGTTAGGGCAACTGCATCAGTTGCGCCTGAGGAAATTCAACCAGAAACCTCAGTTCCATCTGCGCCTACACCGACTCCAATTCTTCCATGTGCATTCGATGTGAAGAAGACCAAGGCTACAGAGCAAGCTGCAGTGAAGAAAAGGAAAGCATCCAGTGCTTCAGAATCTTCAGCTCCAAAGAAGATGAAGCCTCTGACAATCTCTATTGAGAATCCAATTGATGTTGTTCCAATTTCCACCATGTCATCAAAGGACCTTGTTCCTTTTGGTGAGGAATATGTGATCCCAAGCGGATCTAATGAAGAACCTCAATCTGCTGCTTCGTTAGAGCAGGTTGATGAAGAAATTGAAGTGGATGCGATCCCTTCAACGCCTGTTGCTTCCTCGCCAATGCCTCAGTTCACAGCTGAAGAGGCTGGCGTTGAAGAAATTGAAGATGAAGACGTGGACATTGGCTGCACAACGCCCGTGATGAATGATGACTTTTGGGAAAGTCAGCACCCCAGTACTCCACTCTTCACCCCACTTCAACAAATACCTCAGTCCCCTGCACCAACTGTTCAAATGGGCTCTGAAGAAACTCATCCCACCTCGTCTATGCAAGAAGACATTCCAGCCGCTGGTGCTGAAGAAGCTGCTGTTGTTGAACCCTTGAACACACAGCCTTCTACTGAAGAGGAACCAGAAATTCCTCAGCCTGAAGAACCTGAGATTGCGATTCCTGAGGTTGTGATGCAACTCACTGACACTCCAGTGCCCAAGCCAACGGATCCATTCTCAAAGAAGCAAAAGTTCAAGGCTGAAGATTTCTTCAGCGAGCATGTGTTCTTCACTGACTATAACCCCTATGACTCTGCTCGCATAAGGAAGAGGCGATTCTGGACTGCTAGTCAAGCAAAATTCTATTCCTTAGTACTGTTCAACAAAGACAAAGTCTTCGATCATGAGCACATTCCTCATGTAGACATGGATTCTCTGCCGTGCTTCGAGCCAGTCCTCAGTGTTATTCACGATGCTGGATTGCTAAATTTCTGCACTGACATCTGTGACTGGAATGAAGAACTCATTCTTTAATTCTATGCAACGCTGCACATCACAGGAAACTCTGAAGATGTGAATTCATGGGTGTTGGACTGGATGTCTGAAAATACTCACTACAAGGCACCAACAACTGAATTGCTTCGTGACCTCCCACTCAGTCCTCCCCTTGACGGTGCTCGTTGTGTCTACAGTGAACCTGAACTTTCAAATCATTTCATGCAAGTGCTGATGAAGCCTTTGAAGCCAGGGGAGGCTCCTCGAACCAAATTCCTCGTCAAGGAATTACTATATGTGCCCCGGACTGTCTATCGCATTCCGTCGAAGACAATGAGTCCTATCAAAGGCCACGACTCAAATGATGAAGAGGTCGTTGGCATCATGAAGAACATGCTTTTCAATATCATTCATGGCGTTCCCGTCAACTTCCATGATTTCTTCATGAGGACTCTGGCGAATATTGCTATGTCACCATTTGAGCTGAAGCCTTATGCACCATGGATTATGAGATTCATCAGGACAAGGGCTTCACTAAATTACAAAGCTGGCACTTTGAACCATGGCAGCTACTTGCCCCCGATTGAAGTCCTCAAACGGACATTGTCGGTGTCAAAACTGGCGGATCTCGGGTAGGGGAACCCAAACTGTGCGTCTAGGCGGATGGTAACAGGAGACAAGGGACACGATGTTTTACCCAGGTTCGGGCCCTCTTGATGGAGGTAAAACCCTACGTCCTGCTTGATTGATATTGATATTGTGGATGTTTACAAGAGTGGATCTACCACGAGATCAAGGAGGCTAAACCCTAGAAGCTAGCCTATGGTATGATTGTAATGGTTGTTGTTGTTGTGTCCTACGGACTAGAGCCATCCTGTTTATATAGACACCGGAGAGGGCTAGGCTTACATAGAGTCGGTTACAATGGTAGGAGATCTACATATCCGTATTGCCAAGATTGCCTTCCACGCCAAGGAAAGTCCCATCCGGACACGGGACGAAGTCTTCAATCTTGTATCTTCATAGTCTTGGAGTCCGCTCGATGATGATAGTCCGGCCGATGATAGTTCGGCTGATGATGGTAGTCCGGCTATCCGGACACCCCCTAATCCAGGACTCCCTTAGTATCCCCTGAACCAGGCTTCAATGACGATAAGTCCGGCGCGTATATTGCTTGGCATTGCAAGGCGGGTTCCTCCTCCGAATGATAGAAGATTGTGAACACCAGGATAGTGTCCGGCTCTGCAAAATAAATTCCACATTCCACCTTAGAGAGAATAACATATACACAAGTTCAATCTGCTGACGTTTTTTGTGGCATGACGTCACGCCACTACCAAGCCATTACTTGAATCGTTTTTTACTCTACCACCTCAGCACATTTGGCGAAGCGGTTTCCTTGGCATGTCTTGTCGAAGCAGAGATCGTGTTCCCCCTTAATCCAGGATTCTCATCAATACGGACATGGGTAACCCAACCGCGCCATTGATGGTGACGCTTGGGGGATAAGAGAGTTTTACCAGGCCGGTGGGGGACGCGTAGACTTCGCCCGCCCATATAAGGGATAAGGATTCACCTTTCCACCTACGCCTTCTTTCTCCTTTGCTTATCCATCTCCGTGCACTCGAGCTCCAGCGCCCAAGCCCGCACATCTCGTCTCAAGCTTCCCCAGTCATGTCTGTTACGGAGGAGCACATCGAAAGACTGCGCAGCACCGGCTACCTGTCCGGCGACATCGCGCACCGGCTGCCCGACGAGGGGCAGCTCATCCCCACCCCCAGGCCCCATGAGAGGGTCATTTTTCTTCCCCACTTCCTCCGCGGACTGGGCTTTCCACTTCACCGCTTTGTCCGGGGGCTCATGTTCTACTACGGCCTGGATTTCCATGATCTGGCGCCGAACTTCATCCTCAACATCTCGGAGATTATCGTCGTGTGCGAGGCCTTCCTCTGCATCCAGCCCCACTTCGGCTTGTGGCTCAAGACCTTCAATGTCAAGCCGAAGGTTGTGAAGGGCACTCAAGCGGAGTGCGGAGGCGCCATGTTGGGCAAGATGCCCAACGTCCTTTGGTTCGAAGGGGCCTTCGTGGAATCCGTCAAGGGGTGGAAATCGGGGTGGTTCTATATCACCAAGCCGCGCGACCCTACGTGGGCGGCGGCCCCCGAGTTCAGATCTGGTATCCCCACGCAGCTCACCTCCTGGAAAGAGAAGGGCTTGCTGTGGGGTAGTTCGGAGGAGCTGACGGGACTCCAAGCCTGTATCCAGAAGCTGGTGAAGAAGCTCAAGCTGGTTAACATGGTCCAAGTCATGCTCGTCCGCCGGATTCTCCCATGCCAAGAACGGGCATTCAATCTGTGGGAGTTCAATCCGGAAAAGCACCAGGCGCTGAGCGGGCTCTTTGACACGACGTACGAAGGCGCCTGGAGGGTGCTGTTTAAGGGCGCCGAAGCCCCCGCATCCGCGACTGAAGATCGCGGATTTCGCTCGCAGCGCCAAGCCGACGAGGTAAGTGATTCTACCCCTTTACGGGACACTTGCTTTTCATAGTTTGACTCTATGCGGGTTTTAATTTCCCCTTTTCCTTTGACAGGACTGGATGAGGAAGGCGGAGCAGATTATCTGCCCGGCTCCCATGCCAGAAAACCCAGTAGACGCCCATCTAGCGAGGCTGCTGGTTCCGGCACCGCACGTGGTGCCGGAGAAGAAGGCCAAGAAGGAGGCCATTGGTGCTCGAAAGAGTTCCCTTTTTCAGGTGTCCGACGACTCCGGGGCAGACTCCTCCCCCGAAAACGAGGAGGAGAAAGAGGACTCTCTCCCAGAGGAGGGAGAGAGGAAGAGGAAGGCTTCCCCAACAGGGGAGGCCGAAGGGTCCAAGAGGGGAAGGTCTATTCCCCCGGACAGCTCCGCCAACATCAACGTTGGCGAGGAAGAATGGACTTCAAGGGCCAGGCCTCCAGCGAGATCGTAAGTATCCAGATTACTGAGTGATTTATAATTTCTTTTTCTGTGTCACATAGTGTCATTCTGATGCCGCATGCTGCCTGTAGTCCGGCCAATGATGATCTCCCTGCTTCATCGAGCGGGTCGTTGGCTCCGTCGGATGTAGATTCCATCCCGACCGCCTCCACCCCTCGCGACACCGAGGAAGCCGAGGTGGGATCCCAAGAAGGGACCCATCAGGGGGAGGCTCTGGAGGCGCCACAAGGCGTCCTCCCGGACTTTGCGCCGGACTCCATATCAGAACCCGCAGTGGTTCCGGAGTCCGGCCGGCGGCCCCTTCGCACGAAGGGCAAGACCGTGACACCGGCGGCTTCCATCCAACCGGAGGCGCCGGACAATTTGTTGGAGGCGCTGCAGAGCGCTTCCATCGAGGAAGAACACCGCACTATTATGAGTGCGGTGATTCAGAAGGTACAGCTTGCCAAGAGCAGGCTGACCGAAGCCTGCAGTAGCCTTCTATCAGGCTTTGAGGTAAGAAGTTAAAAAATATGCAATGTAATACCGCATAGACAGTAGCCCCTGATGCTCGGTTCGGTGTTCGGAAAGAAAAGCCGGACTGAGGATCTGAAAAAAAAGAAGATATACGCAGGGTTGCTAAAAAATTATGTCAATATGGGTTGCAGGCTGCGCTGCTGACCTCTGCCGCACTGACTGCGGAGGTCGGTGCTTTGAAGCAGGAGCTCGAGCGGTCCGAGCAAGAGCTCGGCCGCGCCAAGAAGCAGCTCCAGGACAAAGAAGGTGAGTAACACCACTTTGAACTTGTACCTCACAGAAAAGGATTTAGGTTGCAACAAAAAATAACAAGGATAACATGGGTACTGCAGGGGCCACGAACGAGGTGGCGACCCTGAAGGAGGCCGTGTCCGCGGCCGAACGCAATGCGGCCGCGGAACGGGCAGAGCGAGAAAAGCAGGAGGCGCAGGTGGCGGTGGTTCGGCAAGAGCTCCAGGCTCTCATGGAAAAGCATGAGAGTTTGGAGCGTGACTCAAAGACTCGAGAGTCCGAGCTTGCCTCGGCTCTCGAAAGAGCTCGGACTCTCGAAAGTGCCAAAACTGCAAAGGTGATGCCCATAAGTCCCTTCAGGAGATTAAGTTGGTGAGGAAGATAGCGGCGGGTAAGGCATTTTTCATGCAAAGCAAGCATGTGAATGTAAATTACGTGTTACTTACCTGAATTCGGAGCTTTCCAGGGGCGTTTGCAGATCTGCCTCGCAGTGTGTCTGATGCCGCCGCATTCTACCGAGCCGAGGAGGGGAGCTCAACGGAGAAGGTCTTCTGGTCTCAGTATGCTGAGGCCGGCCATTCGGTGCCCCCTAGCGACCAGCTGAAGCAGCTGGTCGAGCTCCACAAGGCGGCCGAGCAGGCCATGAAGGGCCTCATAGTCCGGCTGTGGCCTGGAGAGGCCATGCCTGGGAGCTACTTCGGCCTCGTGTGACGGTTGGTGGATGCGTGCCCCTGGGTGGAGGTTATCAAGCGCTCCGAGTGTATTGAAGGTGCTCGTCGGGCCCTTGCCCGCGCAAAGGTGCATTGGGGCAAGCTGGATGCGGAGAAGCTAATCACTGACGCGCCACCAGCGGGCAAGGAATATCGTACGCCCGAGATGTACTATAAGACTGTCCTGAAGGGTGCCCGCAAGATTGCGGATGAGTGCCCCAGGGATGTAATTATTGAGTAAATTCGCAATGTGTTATCCTGTGCGCTGAAAACTTTGTTCATATGCGCTAAGCAACGCTTGTTAATTTAAAATATTACCTTCTGTGCGGCCGTTTATTAAATCTGAGAGATGGCAAGTCGTCGGCTTCAGCCCCCATGCCACGAGTGCTGGGGTGTTCGGGATAAACTTGAGCACTCTTGTTCCCATTTTTGGGTCCATCTAGGGAGGCTCTCAACACAACGAACAAGGCAACCGGACTTATAGTGCTTGAACACTCTCACTTAGCCATAGAATTCTATAATTTTAAATTTCGACGAAGCCCCTATTATTCGGAAGACCGAATTCGGGGCGCTATCCACGCCTTCGTCGGACATTATCCGGAACTTCGCTCGAAGCGGCGTAGGTCTTTAAGGACCCGAAAAGACCTCTCGAACAGCGACCAGTCTCTCGCCTTATCATGACAGTCAGTTTTAGCTTTCTCCACTGAGGCGTTAACCCGGATCAACCGGGGCGCAATCGCAGTGGTTCTCCCAGTGCTACCTTAGCCGATAGAACGGAACGTAAGGTGCCAAACATGGGAGCCGGGCAAACCCAACTATTGACCCAAGACATGATTCGGAGCCGATTCATATAATGCTATAAGTTCGGGGTGCCGCACTTGTGAAAGTGTGCGGTCTTTATCACACCATAATGCGGGGAACATAAGCCCCTAGTGTATTTGGCCGTACCAAATTGTACGGATGCAACATGTCGTAAATGAACATATATATATAAGGTAATGCAATTATGGGCAAAAAGTGCTACATTTTATTCGAGAAGATCTGCTATGAGTGCGGAATGATACAAATAGTGCGGAAAGCAAGGGATTGGACGAATTAAAGGCGTCTCCCTCCAGGGGTAGGCCGCGGGATGGTGTATTTAACAAATTTAATGCTCGTAATGGAGACCACCTGAGTGTTCGTCGCAGCCTTTGTCCCTCCCTGGCTGTTGCATCATGAGTTCGATAGGCTCGCCGCCGGACAGAGTTCTGTAGAAAAAAGAGAGAAATAAAAGATAAAAAAAAGAGCAACACACTTGGGAGCCCCTGGTGTGGTCGAACCGCACTCTGGGTCTGTTGTGGTTGTGCCTCTCCCCCTATGCCCACGGTATCTCCAGGGCGTAATTATGTATGCGGAGAGTTTTTCTTACGATTGTGCGAGGTCTGGGGTTGAGGCCGCATTGCTACGCGTGCTCGGAACGTGCCAGGTGGTCTTGGTTGATGTTGCTCCGGGCGCGTTTGGCCGTGTTCGGTCGTTTAGCGGCCGGACTCGAAAATTGCCTTAAAAGGCTGCTCTGTACTTCTGCCGCGAGAGCCGTTGTATGTTCCTCCGTTCGGAGGGAGCGTTCCGTGTTTCCATTGACCGTGATGACTCCACGAGGGCCTGGCATCTTGAGCTTAAGGTATGCATAATGCGGCACCGCGTTAGATTTTGCGAACGCGGTTCGTCCGAGCAGAGCATGATAGCCACTGTGGAATGGGACTATGTCGAAGATTAACTCCTCGCTTCGGAAATTATCCGGGGATCCGAAGACCACTTCCAGTGTAACTGAGCCTGTACAACTGGCCTCGACACCTGGTATGACGCCTTTGAAGGTTGTCTTTGTAGGTTTAATCCTTGAAGGGTCTATGCCCATCTTGCGCACTGTATCCTGATAAAGCAGGTTCAGGCTACTGCTGCCATCCATCAGGACTCTTGTGAGGTGAAATCCATCGACGATTGGGTCTAAAACCAATGCGGCGAATCCGCCATGGCGGATACTGGTCGGACGGTCTCTTCGATCGAAAGTGATCGGGCAAGAGGACCATGGGTTGAATTTTGGGGCGACTGGCTCCATCGCATATACGTCCCTTAGTGCACGCTTCCGCTCCCTCTTGGGTATATGCATTGCGTATATCATGTTTACCGTCCGAACTTGGGGGAGGGGGGAATCCCTTTTGTCCTCTGTTGTTCGGCGGCCGGGTCTCTTCCTCGTCATCGTTGTGTAGCCCCTTGTCATTGTTTTCGGTGATTAATTTGCCTACCTGCTTGAATACCCAACAATCTCTGTTGGTGTGGTTAGCTGGCTTTTCGGGGGTTCCATGTATTTGACAGGAGCGGTCGAGTATTCGGTCCAAATTGGACGGGCCCGGAGTGGTTCTTTTGAATGGCTTCTTCCGTTGACCGAGCTTGGAGCCTCGGAATCCGGCATTGACTGCCGTATCCTCATTGCTGTCGCTGTTAATGCGGCGTTTATTTTTGTTTCGACGCAACCTGCCATTGCGGTCCTTGGTATCTGGACTGCCAGCATTTTTGCTGAGGTTGTTGCTGCGAGCTAGCCAGCTATCCTCTCCCGCACAGAAGCGGGTCATGAGTGATGTGAGGACTGCCATGGATTTCGGCTTTTCCTGTCCTAGGTGCCGGGCCAGCCACTCGTCGCGGATGTTATGTTTGAAGGCCGCGAGGGCCTCTGCATCCGGACAGTCGACGATTTGATTTTTCTTTGTTAAGAACCGTGTCCAGAATTGCCTGGCCGATTCGTCTGGCTGATGGATTATGTGGCTTAGGTCATCTGCGTCCGGTGGTCGCACATACGTGCCCTGGAAGTTGTCGAGGAATGCGGCTTCCAGGTCTTCCCAGCATCCAATTGACTCTGCGGGCAGGCTGCTAAGCCAATGCCGAGCTGGTCCTTTAAGCTTGAGCGGGAGATAGTTGATGGCGTGAAGATCGTCGCGGCGGGCCATATGTATATGGAGGAGATAATCCTCAATCCAAACCGCGGGGTCTGTTGTGCCATCGTAGGATTCGATATTAACGGGTTTAAACCCTTCAGGGATTTGATGATCCATTACTTCATCAGTGAAGCATAGTGGGTGTGCGGCGCCTCTGTATTGAGCAATACCGCGACGTAGCTCGAGAGAGCGTGGTCTGCTGTGTTCGGCCCGGCCAGAGTAGTTGTATCCAGTGCGACGGTATTCGTCGTGGGTCTTAGGGCGCCCACGTGATCCATAGATAGATTTGGATTGTCTTGCCTTGTCCTCCAATATATCCCGCAAGTCCGGCGTGTTCCCCCGTGGCTTCATGCTTTTTGAGCGATGCCGGGGTACGGTTTTGGTGGAGGGCTTGCACGCCTCTCTGTCGCGGCCACGAGGTGGTCAGTCTGCCGTATTGTGCGCTGGTGATGCTTGTTTGTACACTTCCTCCTCTAGTCGGGGGAGCAACTTGCGTTTTGGGTAACTTTTGGAGGGGCCTTCGAGTTCATACTCTTCGGCTGCGAGGACCTCGGTCCATCTGTCGAACAGTAGGTCTTGATCAGCTTGAAGCTGTTGCTGCTTTTCCTTTAGGCTGTTTGCCGTGGCCATTAGCCTGCGTCTGAAACGCTCTTGTTTGACGGGATCCTCAGGCACGACGAATTCGTCATCGTCGAGGCTTGCCTCGTCTCCGGAGGGAGGTAAGTAATTATCATCCTCGACCTCTTCGTCTGCCGCCCTATCGTGAGGGCTTGCTTCTGCCTCCTCCTGCGCTGGATCGTGCTGGAGGGGGTTGTCTTCGGCACTTTCTGGGGTGTTATTATCTCCTGTGCCGGAATCTCTATTCTTGCTGTGGCGGGATTTAGAGAGGCGCCGCTGATGTTGGTGCTTGGGCTGTTTCTTTAAGGAATCGGCCTCCATTGCTTCTTCGCCGTCCCCATCTTGTGGGGTGTCCACCATATATATGTCGTATGACGAGGTGGTCTTCCAGTGTCCTGTAGGCACTGGTTCTTGATGGTCTCCGGCATCGTCGTCCATACCGTCGATGTCTTCGGAGTCGTAGTTGAGTACGTCGGTTAGATCGTCGACGGTGGCTACGAAGTGGGTGGTGGGTGGGCTCTGAATTTCTTCGTCCTCCGCGTCCCAACCATCCTGGCCGTAGTTCGGCCAGGGCTCTCCGGATAGCGAGAGATGCTTCAGCGAGTTTAAGATATCACCGAAGGGTGAGTGCTGAAAGATGTCCGCAGCGGTGAATTCCATGATCGGCGCCCAGTCAGATTCGACTGGCAGGGGCGCAGGAGGTTCGGAGTCCGGCACCTCGGAGTCATGAGCTTTATGCGGGACAAGGTAAGTGTTCGGCTCCATCGCCGTAGAAGTTGCAGCTCCCGAGGCGGTGTCCAGCCATCCATCCTCGATCTGAGCGATCGCCTCCGGACTATGGGTCGGAGCGGATTTGTGTGCGGCCTCCAAGGTGCTGTCCGGCGGCAGAGTTAGGTCGTGCCCATCGTGACAGCGCGGCACGCTCGGCTGTGGCTCAGATCCATCGAAGATCAAGTCCCCGCGGATATCGGCCGTGAAGTTTAGGCTTCCAAACCTGACCTGACGGCCAGGGGCGTAGCTTTCGATCTGCTCCAGATGACCAAGTGAGTTGGCCCGCAGTGCGAAGCCGCCGAATACAAAGATCTGTCCGGGGAGAAAAGTCTCACCCAGGATTGCGTCGTTGTCGATTGAAGAGGCCATCAAGCCTATCGGTGACGACACAGAGGAACACTCAATGAAAGCACCAATGTCGGTGTCAAAACCGGCGGATCTCGGTTAGGGGGTGCCGAACTGTGCGTCTAGGCGGATGGTAATAGGAGACAAGGGACATGATGTTTTACCCAGGTTCGGGCCCTCTTGATGGAGGTAAAACCCTACGTCCTGCTTGATTGATATTGATATTGTGGATGTTTACAAGAGTGGATCTACCACGAGATCAAGGAGGCTAAACCCTAGAAGCTAGCCTATGGTATGATTGTAATGGTTGTTGTTGTTGTGTCCTATGGACTAGAACCATCCGGTTTATATAGACACCGGAGAGGGCTAGGGTTACATAGAGTCGGTTAGAATGGTAGGAGATCTACATATCCGTATTGCCAAGCTTGCCTTCCACGCCAAGGAAAGTCCCATCCGGACACGGGACGAAGTCTTCAATCTTGTATCTTGATAGTCTTAGAGTCCGGTCGATGATAGTTCGGCTGATGATGGTAGTCCGGCTATCCGGACACCCCCTAATCCAGGACTCCCTCAGACATACTCCTCAGCTGATGACAAAGGCAAGGCATATGTTGTGATAGATGAAGGCATTCGTCCATTGGATGGTCAATTTCGCAAGGCTGCATCCTACTCCACCAATGATGATTCTGCCACACATGACTCTTCCGCCAAGAAAAATCCTCAAGCCACAGCTCCCAGGATGATGACTGATCGTGAGTTACTCCTTAGTCTTCATCAGAAGGTTGATCGCAATCATAAATGGGTCAAGCGTCAGTTTGGTTCAATTCTTCACAACATGACCTCAACACACAATGCAGTGAAGAAAAACCAATACTACCTCCATGAAACCTTCAACCGTACCTGGGTTGTTCTATCTCATGTCTACAGCGCTGCAGATCTGAAGAATATGGGTCTCAAGGAAGAATTTGACTGGTCTGCACCCCCACCGAAGAAGTTCAAGAAGGTCAAAGTCCCTTGCTTGGTGGCCAGCTCCTATTCTTCATCACGCGAGACTAATGAAAATGAAGATCTGGACGACACTGCGGCAGGCCCTACTACAACAACTGACCCCAACAATGCTGGCGCTCCTCCATAAACTTGATATTATTCAGGGGCGTTAGTCCTCAGTTTCGATCCTTTTGGTCATTCGATGACAAAGGGGGAGAAATTTGAGTTAGTCTTCAAGCGGGTCTATTATATGGGCGTTCTTTTTGCTAAGTTACAACTCTCGTTCTTCTGAAACTTTATTGGATCGAGTTGTAATCTTAAACCTGATGGTTCCCTGATACTTTTGATGCACTGTGCTTTGATACTCTCGATATGTTATTCTGCATGCTTGTTCCTCATTAATGTTACTGCACGCATGCTGAATTTCATCAGGCACCATATTTCATCATGCATTTCAAATTCTTCATATCATATGTCAAATGCGTGTATGAATCTATTATATAATTAAGACAAGAGGCAAACAAGCCATTATGTTCATCCACACAGATTAAATTATCTTGACCATTAATTTTAGATATCAAAGGCTGATAAAGATATAAACGTTACATACAAATATTGTTAGATAAAACCAATTGAACGTGTCGCGTACAAAACTATTTTTTCAAGCATAACAAAAAGCGAATAAGTACAACCGGCTGTGTTTAAAAAAAGTACGGCCGGCCTCCCAAGGCCATACATACTCGGACTCTTCCAAGCAAAGGAAGGAAAAACATACACGGACTGTTCCGTGGGAAATAACAGCAAAAAAGGAAAAACAGATTCGTGATTGGCTGGCAAAGCCCAAAACAAATGCTCTACATTAGTTTTCCTTATCTCAGATCTAACAAAGACAAAAGGTCAACTCCAAGACAAACAAATTACAAAAATAAACATAAAAAATAGGTTCACGTACTCCCAATCTATATCTCCTCGCCGGCCGTCGTCGAAGTACGCAGCCTCCCAACTCCCATACATGTCCTCGAGCGCCACCATAGACACAGCCATGTTTTCTTCAGTGTACGCATGCACATCGGCAGCCTCGGGTTGCACAACGCCTCAGAGTTACCTCTTGCATGTGGATGCCGCCGACGTCTTCATGCACGCGGCCGCCGCTACTGACAACGCTGACGCCAAGATCAATCAAAGCAAGGGCTAGCTAGGTACGTACTTTTCATGAGATTATTTTCATGAGATTATATAAGATAATAGAAGACTTGCCTTGCAACCAGCAGAGTGAAGATCGATCACAGCCACGGCTAGCTAGGTAGCTACTTTTTTAAGGATATCTAGGTACGTACTGAAACATAATATGTATATGTTTTTTAACACACCTATTTCTGTATAATATAACATAGTCTATATAATTTTTCAACATCTCAACATTAGCTTTGTGAAACCAATATCCGTGTATATATCATGTCTTGACTGTGTCTTGACAAGCCTATAAACTTTTATAACTTACTTAACTATGTCCTGACGTACACCATCATAAAAGAATACCTAGGTGTCACTTATTTCATTGGCATGAATAGGATTATATTTAGATACGTTGGAATATCACAATCATGTCAGGTGCGTGTATTGTTTGATTTATACCCCTCTCTTATTATTCCCTAGAACTATTTTTTTTATCTACATGTCTAGCATTTCTTTGTCCTACTTTATGGAATTGGTATAAAAACTCAAAAGTAGTAATTTGGAATTGATACAGGTTCCACATAAATCAATCAACTGAACAAATATGTCGTCCATATTTCTTAGACTCCGATATTACTCAGGACAATAATCAGTACAATGGTCAACCAGGCCACGTATAGGCAAGTATGAATACATGTCATAATACATATGTGCAAACATTTGGAGCTTTTAAGATAAAATGCTCCTGAAAATCATGAGAAAAAAAGCACATATCCATCTCGCAAACTACTGCAGAAAGGAGTATTCATATCACAAGCTATGGCAGCAAGATAGGATTGTCGACAGCAATAGAGGATGACATCGTATATGATGGCAGACCTTACTATTTCTTTAGAGAAATGCCAGCAGCTTACTTGACTTTGTGTTCCCATCTTTCTAATTCACTCTGACCGTGCACCAAGGAACTCATTAGGACTATGCACTAGAGAAGACCATCTTTCATTATCTTTATAACCGGATGTGATGATGAGGAGAGTATCTTAAAGTGGAATCATATAAATTTTAATATATCATGATCTTTGAAATAGTTTACTAGCACCTTTCTGCTTTTTACAGATTTCTCCAAAATAATACATGGAATAAAAAATATGTCACCAACAAGGAGAGTATGTTAATGCATACCTATTGCCGATTGTGGTTTTAATGCAACCATCATGTTTTTTTATCTTAGTAAACGGATGTGATGATAAAATATTGACGAGGACAGTATCTTAAAGTGGAATCCCATGAATTCTAATATACTAGATCTTTAAAACAGTTTATTAGAGCCTTTGTGCTTTCTTAAAGATTTCTGCAAAATAATACATGGAATAAAACAGGAGGGGCATTGTACCACAGAAAAAGTGGTAAAATATTTTTAATATAGTCTTAATATTTTTGTGGATGTTTGTGTTAGTGTCGCCAGCATGCTTGACAATTTTCACACGACATGGAGCAATAGTTTTTCATCGGTGAAAAAAAAACTGGGTTGACATTTTGCGGTAACATTCGGTTTTCAAATTTGTTTTTTTACAGGACAAAATGTTTAACCTTTTTTCCTGAAACTTTGCAGGTAATATACGGATGTGACTATAAATACATAAAGAAATTGTTGGATATTTAGGTGTACATATGTGAAATACTGATGAGGACTATCGACAAAAATACAATAGCTTTATGTGAATATGTTGGTAGATGTTTCCAACAAAATATATATAAAGCAAACTCGCCAGTACATGTATGATACATTTATACCATACTAAACAATTTACCAGCCCAAGAATATGAATGAGTAGGCGGACACCAGCCCAAAAGCATGGAATGAAGGGCTGAGGCTTTGGTTGATTTGTAGAAATAGATCACAAGGATTGAAAAAATTATGAGGGGACCTTCCAGAGAAGAATGTTATGTTATGATATGATTGCAAAGTTTTTTCTCGACACTGCTCGAACTATTGGTGTTCTAACATGTATGGTAAAGAACAAACTGTCAGGATTGATAGTAACATGAACTGAATTAAGGAGATGAAATCGGGGAAATAAGTGTGGCACGACCATGCTACAATATTTCTCCGAAGCTTGGAGCTAGAATAATTTAATAATTTATCTGTGCATTCCTAACAAATGTGATCACATAAAGGTGTTTCTAATGCATATGTAGTATCATTAAGCATTCTCAAGACATGTTTTTGAATTGAATTTACAAAATATATTTATATACAACTCATTAACAAAACATGAGCCTTACCGAATCACAGCAAACCATGCAAATAAATTCTTCATGTACAACTAAGAAAGATTCAATAATGTACATTTAGAAAGTATTGACTAAATATACAAGTTATAAATAAAACTCTAGCCGCGCAAATGCGCGGGTCACACTACTAGTTACAAGATATAGGGGGAGATCTCCATGATTCAACTCTTCAAGTGTGCATTGCTTCAAAAGCAAATTCCTCACTATGCAAATCTTCAGGGGGAGTTCTTCTATATCTTGCAATCAAATTCCTCAATATCAGTACTTACACTTCACATGTTTATCCCCGTCGAAAACTTAACCTATATTGTCATCAATCACCAAAAAGGGGGAGATTGTAAGTGCATCTAGTGCCCCTTAGTGATTTTGGTGTATTGAAGACTTATAGGTTAAGGGACTAATGTGTTTGTGAGTGTACACGGGTTTATAAGTCTATGAGGAGTTTGATATTTACAGGGAAAGTCGACCCCTAAAAATGAATATCTTCGACTGAAGATTTTGGTATTTCTGAAGACTTTCATGAAGACATTGAAAGTGAAGAAATTGGTGTTACCGTGAAGACTTGATATTCATGCGAGGAATATGAAGCTTGAAGACTTTCGTTTTCATGGTTTTGTTTTTCTCTTTCTTGAGTCATAGGAAACACCATACTGTTAAAGGGGGTCGAGGAAATACTAAGGAAAAATTTCCAAGTGATGCTCAACTCAAAATCCTACACCTACCAAACCCTTCGAGTGAAGCCTTTGGAAATCTCATAAAGTTCAGTCAATTTCTTCAGTGACAGAGATGAAGTTCTTATGGTCGCTGAGGAATTTGTTCTGACTGAGGAGTTAGGAATTCGCCAGTGCGGATTGCCTACACAGTGAGGATCATGATAGCCCTGAGGAATTTGATAGTCAAATTTCCGACCGTTGCCGTGCTACGCGCCAGCTGTCCCAAAATATCTTATCCACCTAACAGTCATATCAGACAAGGGCATTTATGTCTTATCATGTTAGGCTGCTCCCTAGGCTATAAATAGCCGCCCCGTACAACCACTAGTTGGTCGGCTGCTCCGAGAGAAACTGACACTTGTCATTTGAGAGCAACCCATCCTCCGAGGACTTTGAGTGAAAATCATCGAGTGAGGAAAAACCCCAAACCCAAACACCTACAAACCCAAAGTGATTGAGCATCACTGAAGAGGTTGATCCTGTGTGGATCCGACGCTTGTTACCTTTGAAGACTGTGCTTCTTCCAGACGGTTAGGCGTCATGGTCTAGAGCATCCAAAAGGAATTGTGGATCGTCGAGTGACCGAGTCTGTGAAGGTTTGGAAGTCGCCTGAAGACTTACCACGAGTGTTTGGACAAGGTCTGTGTGACCTTAGTTCAAGGAGAATACGGTGAGGACTTGGTGTCCTGAGCTGCGTGCTCAGCGACTGGATGTCCGGGACTGTGTGTCCTCGAGTTTAAATACTCAGCCGCTCCAAACAGACGTACAACTGAGACAACAGTTGGAATTGGTCTACCAAATCATTGTCTTCACCAACCTTACTGGTTCTATTTCCTCAACTCTTTCATTTCCTCATTACAGTGTTGAGTGATTGTTCATATCCGTGTTTGAAGACTTTGACTGAAGACTTTCTCAATTTCCTCAGTTCAATTTCTTCAGTCTATTTGTCTTCATCTTGTGTTATCCTGTGTTTACGCTTCCTGTACTCTGTGCTTGTCTTCATTTCATCATGATGACTATGTCTGTATCCTGTTATGCTTACTTCTGAGTACTTATTCCACTGCTAGTAGTTCTTCGCTAAGGAATTTCCTCACCGGCAAATTCCTCAGTGAAGAATTTATAAAAATCGCCTATTCACCCCCCCCCCTCTAGTCGATATAACGCACTTTCAATCTTGCCACGATTGAAACACTCCTATCCAGTCAATGCGATCCTTAGAATAGATGTGATTCGAAAATTTAGGGTTAGGTTTCCGCCGAAACCATCTCGGACCCACCGAGTTGAAAAACTCGGTCCCACCGATTTGGCTAACGCCATTGCACTAGTAAGTCTAGGTCTGACCGAGAATTACAAATCGGTGTGACCGATTCAAGAACTTTGTGAAACCCTAGCAGTCTTGGTGCCACCAAACTGTGACTCGGTCTGACCGAGTTCACTAGTTTAGGTTCCAAAACTGCTTCGGTATCACCGAGTTCGAAAATCGGTAGATCCAAAATGCTTTCTGTGGAAACTAAAACTAAGTTTTCTGAATCATTCTTTTGCAAAAATCTCTGCATTTTGTGATGCTCATCCACTCTATCTCATCTATAACTATTCACAGGGTCAGCAGTCAGTGATTTGTAGCATGTCAGACCAAAGTGATAGTCAGAACAAGTCAGCAGAGCAGATTCACATGAGTGATGGCACTAGTCCCTCTAGCAGCTCAGATGAGGGGAGCAGAAGCACTCCCAGCAATTTGCCCAAAGCAGCCACAAGAGCTAGTAGGAAGAGAACCTCAGACTCTGAGGATGAGGATTATGTTGTTGTTGAAGATGAGGCTACTTCCAAGAAGGTAGTGCTCAAGAAGGTGCTCAGTTCAACTGCAGTAAAGCCAGGCATGAAGATCAAAAGGCCAGCAGGAAGACAGCCAATGTCCAAAGCCAGAGGATCAACTCAAGTACCTGAAAAGCCTGATCCCAAAGAGCCAGCTGCAGAAGGAAAGAAAAGGAAGGAAAGGGTCAAGAAGACCATGGCCAAAGTTGTTGGTCAACCTTCCATGATGGAAGAGGGAGAAGAGGTTGCTAAACCAGCACCCAAGGCACAAAAGCTGATGGGTGATGCTATAAAGTCAGGGGCTGCAACATCAAAGCCCAAAGAAGCACCCAAAGCTGCCTCCAAGTCCAAGATTGCACCAAAGAGAAATACCAGGAGTATACTAGCAGCTGAGAAGAACAAGGCCCCAATGCCTAAGGTTGCTGTTGAGGAAGATGAAGAAGGGCAGATCTTAAGGAAGCTCAAACCCAAGATTCCAGACCACAATGATGCTCATCCTGTGGCTGAGAACATGAAAATTAGGAGAGACTCAGGGTTGAGGCTATGGAGAGAGTTAGATCCATATTCCACCAGGAGAAGGACTGCTGTAGATTACAGGTTCCACACCAAGGAGCAGCAGGACTTCTATGAGACAATCTTGTTGGACAAGAAGCTCATAGTGTGTGATATGAGGTGGGTCAACTGGACCTACATGAAGGAAAATGAGGAACACTATCCTGGAGTGCAAGACAGTTTCATTGCTTGTGGAGTTGCAGATTTTGTTGGGCAGAAGCTCACCAACTGGAATGATGAACTCATTATGCAATTCTACTCCACAACACACTTCTATCCAGATGGCAGGATAGTTTGGATGTCTGAAG
Source organism: Triticum dicoccoides (assembly GCF_002162155.2). NCBI lineage: Eukaryota > Viridiplantae > Streptophyta > Magnoliopsida > Poales > Poaceae > Triticum > Triticum dicoccoides. The sequence continues at coordinate 711,179,420 of NC_041386.1, read as the reverse complement.
TAACTGAGATTCAGTCAGTTGTGGAACAGCTTCAGGACGACATGCAGGAGAGGAAGGGCAAGACAACCACTGATGCATTTGCCAGAGTGCCTAGAGCTCAGAGGTCAGCTGCAGTGCCTGTGACAGACACAAGAACCACATCATCTGCACCAGCTACAGCTCCTACAACTCCGGTGCAACCAGCTCCAGCACCAACTCCTCTAGCTCCATCTACATCGACTGAAGCCTTCATTCTTGGAGTTATCCGGACACCACCACCACCTGAAGACCAAGCCTGAGAGTCGATCTAGAACTATGCATTTTCTATGAACGTTTTGGTAACTTGTTGCCAAAGGGGGAGAAAAATGTATAGATCATAGGCTTCGAGAGAGTGTGTGTTGTTTTTTTGTTCTCTCTTGCTTTGGTGGTTAAACTTGTTTGCTTTTGATTGCTTGAGATACTATGCAATTACCTGTGCGACATTCATGATCATGTGTTTGATCATAAGCCACACTTATGCATGTTTGATGATATTATCTTACCTATCCTTATATGATCATTCACTTTGCTTGGTGATGAGTGCATGTATTCAATCTTTATTATTTTGAGCGCTCCAACAAGATGTATGTGACATGGAAGAGTAACCCATGAGCCTATTTCCTTGTGCATTTGCAGTCCAAAGCAAATCTTAAAATATGCACAAATTTAGGGGGAGCTCTTGCTTATCACATAGTTCTCAAAGCGACGATGTTTTTCAATCTTATTATCATTTGTCGAAGCTTTGATCTATATGCTGTCATCAATTACCAAAAAGGGGGAGATTGAAAGTGCAACTATCCCTAGGTGGTTTTGGTAATTCATAACAACATATAGCTCATTGAGCTAATACTATTCCAAGACTATTATTTCAGGAAGCTCAATGAATGGCATGGCATGGGTGATGAAAGTGGATCCCTCAAAATATCAAGGACAAAGGATTGGCTCAAGCTCAAAAGCTCAAGACTCTACATTTTATATTTCAGTGATCCAAGATCACATTGAGTCTATAGGAAAAGCCAATACTATCAAGGAGGTATGAGGTGTTGCTTAATGAGCCTCTTGCTTCATGTGCTTAGTGATATGCTCCAAATACCCTCAACTACTTTCTCACATCCTCATATGACCTAAACCTAAAGCCAAAATCGGTCACACCGATTCTTTCTATCCGGCGCCACCGAGTTCAAATGTCATAGCCACTGCCACAAACCCTAGGCAAATCGGTCTCACCGATAGGGATCTCGGTCTCACCGAGATGGGATTGTAATCTCTCTGTTTCCCTTTGTAACGTTTCGGTCTAACCGAAGTGAGCGACCGGTCCCACCGAGATTGCAATGTAAACTCTCTGTTTCCCTTTTGTAACATTTCGGTCTCACCGAAAAGAGCAAATCGGTCCCACCGAGTTTACCTGACCAACTCTCTGGTTAGCTAATTACCAAAATCGGTCTCACCGAGTTTGTGTAATCGGTCTCACCGAGATTACGTTATGCCATAATCCTAACCATATCGGTCCTACCGAGTTGCATGTCGGTCCCACCGAAAATCCTAACTGTCACTAGGTTTACTAAATCGGTCTGACCGAGTTTGTTGGTTCGGTCCCACCGAGATTGGTAAATGGTGTGTAACGGTTAGATTTTGTGTGGAGGCTATATATACCCCTCCACCTCCTCTTCATTCATGGAGAGAGCCATCAGAACAAACCTACACTTCCAACTTACCAGTTCTGAGAGAGAACTACCTACTCATGTGTTGAGGCCAAGATATTCCATTCCTACCACATGAATCTTGATCTCTAGCCTTCTCAAGTTGCTTTCCACTCAAATCTTCTTTCCACCAGATCCAAATCCTATGAGAGAGAGCTGAGTGTTGGGGAGACTATCATTTGAAGCACAAGAGCAAGGAGTTCATCATCAATGCACCATTTGTTACTTCTTGGAGAGTGGTGTCTCCTCGATTGGCTAGGTGTCACTTGGGAGCCTCCGACAAGATTGTGGAGTTGAACCAAGGAGTTTGTAAGGGCAAGGAGATCGCCTACTTCGTGAAGATCTACCGCTAGTGAGGCAAGTCCTTCGTGGGCGACGGCCATGGTGGGATAGACAAGGTTGCTTCTTCATGGACCCTTCGTGGGTGGAGCCCTCCGTGGACTCGCGCAACCGTTACCCTTCGTGGGTTGAAGTCTCCATCAGCGTGGATGTACAATAGCACCACCTATCGGAACCACGCCAAAAACATCCGTGTCTCCAACTGCGTTTGAATCCTCCAAACCCTTCCCTTTACTTTCTTGCAAGTTGCATGCTTTAATTTCCGCTGCCTATATACTCTTTGCATGCTTGCTTGATTTGCGTGATGATTGCTTGACTTGTCCAAAGATTGCTAAAATCTGCCAAACTCTAAAATTGGGAAAAGATTAAGTTTTTAATTGGTCAAGTAGTCTAATCACCCCCCCTCTAGACATACTTCAAGGTCCTACACCTATTCGGCGTGCAGGCCAGCCTGGTTGGGCCGCGCCGGTTCTTTACAGGAGGCGCTGGTGGTGGCGGAGATCTAGTTCGGGCGAAATCCTTGGCCGGCCATGGCGTCGTTCCCCTCCTTGGAGGCGTCAGTATGGACTGATCTCCTCACTTCACCTTCCCCTAGGTCTCCCGGGCGAAAGCCCTAACTTTGTTGGGCAGCGGCGGCGCTCACGGCGCCGCTCCCTTCTTGAAGGAGCCGCTTTGGGAACCTTGGGGTTGGGTGACTCTTGTGGGTGGTGGGTGACGGCGGTAGTGCAGCCCTATCCTAGCATGGATTTACGTCCATTGCTTGGAGATGGACTCGCGTAGGTGGAGGTCATCGGCTGTCGTCATGGTGGCGTCAATGGCGGGGGACCTGCCAAGGCTCGCGTAGGTGGAGGTCGTCGTTTGGCGTCGTGGTGGCGTCGATGGCGAGGACTTACCAAGGTTGTTAGCTCAATCTGCTCTGAAGATGGGCCAGCGGAAGAGGGCGGCAACGACACATGTGAGTGCGTCAGACCGGTTTGAGCCCTGGACTTGGCAGATGGCTCGGTCCGGGCCTCCGGCTTTAGACGTAGCTTAGGTGAGAGGTCTGGGTATGTAGCCCAGCTTGCACCCCTTCATCATTCGGATAGGAGTAGCGGCAGATGTTGCCAAGATGGCGGATTAAGGCATATTGTTGTTCTACTTTGTAAGGTCCTCGAGAATAATTAATAAAATGGCCGCATGCATCTCCCAGATGCAGAGGCCGGGGGTCATCCTCCTTTTCCAAAAAAAACTGATGTCGCTTGGAGTAATATATGAGAAGGGCCTGATTGGCTTTTACCATGAGTGCTAAGTATGGATACTTAATTTTATTACGTTATACAAATTACACACATTTAATTTGCCTTGCTTGCTCATGTGTATATCATGGCAGCAAAAACACACTGCGGATTTTGCTTTTACTTTTCCATATTAATACCCAAAAGATGACCCATAACATAAATAGCAAAATAAAAGGGTGGACACATAAGCTGGGGACCTGCTTGTGGCCGCCGCACTCATAGAAGTTGTCGTGTTGCGGTAGGCAGCGGGTTGCGTCACCGCGGTGATCGCTCTCGGCTCTGACGATATGCACTCCTTAGCAGGGGAATTGGCCTAGGACATCGTAGAGGAAGAGGAGGGGGAGGGCGACACCATGGAGCAAAGGGCACACAATGAAAGCAAGGTGCAGGCTGAATGTCATGGCACCGAGAGGGGGCTGCAGTGAGAAGCCGTGACGGGGAGAGCAGGCGTGGGGAATGATATGTGAGTGTGAGCGTTCTGTCGTGCGATAAGAGAGTGAATTGCTTTTTTTAAGATAAGAAGAAAATGAGTGATCATTTGAATTTTTTTACATAAGAAGAGAAAGAGAGTGTGTATTGTGGTCGTTTGAATTTTTTAAAAATAAGAAGGGAATGAGAGGGTGTATTTCTATGGTTCTTCTTCTTTTTGAACGTCGATATTGTTGGAGGGTGAAAAAATTCGTCGAGTTTTCTAAAACAACACAAGTATGTCCATGTGTTGCTACATGCCTTTTTTCTGATTTCATATATATTCTACTAGTTTAATTAAGAGATAAGTATATTTTTTCGTCCCTCAATTTTTGATAATTTAGTCCCTCAACTTTAAAAACCGAACAACTTGCAACCCCAATTCTTGAGACTGGACAAATTTAGTCCATCGTCTCGGTTGACCCGGTATCGCTGCTGACTAAGCATGGTTTTGACCGGTCTTCGTCCACATGGCAGTATTCCTCTCCCCTACCTTCTTCCTCCTCGCATTGGCTTATTGAGGCATCTCATCGAACACCTTACATGCGGTGCATGTGTCATCCACGGCGAAACCCTCACAAGCCCCTCTAGCCAGGCGCGATGCCTCTGCTCTAACTCGCTGACCACCGCGAGCTTGCTGCTCCTCGTCGGACATAGCAGCCCCGCTACCTCGCCGACACCATGGCCCATGGCCACTCCCGCTTTCATGACGAGGATGAAGGCAAGCAGGCAGTGCCACCATGGTGGCCACGGAGATGAAGGCAAGCCAACGAGGATAAGCTCGTGTTGACTTGCACTGTCCCAAGTTGAGGCTTCCTTTTGTTTTAAACGAAGCAGCACGCCGGCGCACAGGCGGCAGCCAACAGCCGTCCTTGCTGTGGCGCACGCACACAAGCCACGGGAGCATCGGCGGTCTTCAGCCACCATGGTCCCGTCGTAGATGGCACATGCAGTGCATGCTAGGTGTTTGATGAAATGTCTAAGTAATCAAATGTGAGATGGAGAAAGGTAGGAGAGAGATATACCGCCGCGTGGATGAAGACTAGTCAAAACCGCGCTGAGTCAGCAGCAATAACCGGTCAACTGAGACAAGGGACTAAATTTGTCTGGTTTCAAGAGTTGGGGTGCAAGTTGCCAATTTTAAAGTTGAGGGACTAAATTTAGACTACGCCAAGAGTTGAGGGATGAAAAAAAATACTTTTCTCTTTAATTAATGACTGAGAATATATAGCAAAACTCAAGAGAAAAGTTGTGTCGTAATGCACCTGATGAATATATTGCACTTGGAGAACTAAGAATATATAGCACCTGAAGAAATGCAAGTATTATTTTATGTTATGTAACGCACCTGATGAATTTATGTTGTGTTTAACTTCATTTCCTCATCATCTGAATGAGATAACTCTGAATGTAGGTGAATGTGTCATTTGAATGCAGTTGAATGTGTCACTATTTGAATGCAGCTGAGATAAGTCTGAATGCAATCGAGTTTATGTTGTGTTTAAATTCAGTATCACAATCTGAATGTGTCAGCGCCCTAATGCATTTTTACAAACAAGGATGTTGCCAAAAGTGGATCTGAATGTGCTACCAAACATTTCCCAATAGGTGTTGCCAAAAATGGATGATGACTGACATACAAACATAAAGCCAATTGCCAAAACAGTGTCCAAACTGACAAACATAGATGTTGCCAAAAAATTAAAATTGAGAGAAAACAGTTGTTAAAACAATGTCTGAGGGAGTCCTCGACTAGGGGGTGTCCGGATAGCCGAACTATCATCATCGGCCGGACTCCAAGACTATGAAGATACAAGATTGAAGACTTCGTCCCGTGTCTTGATGGGACTTTCCTTGGCGTGGAAGGCAAGCTTGGCAATACGGATATGTAGATCTCCTACCATTGTAACCGACTCTGTGTAACCCTAGCCCTCTCCGGTGTCTATATAAACCGGATGGCTTTAGTCCATAGGACGAAAAACAATCATACCATAGGCTAGCTTCTAGGGTTTAGCCTCCTTGATCTCGTGGTAGATCTACTCTTGTAATACCCACATCATCAATATCAATCAAGCAGGACGTAGGGTTTTACCTCCATTAAGAGGGCCCGAACCTGGGTAAAACATCGTGTCCCTTGTCTCCTGTTACCATCCGCCTAGACGCACAGTTCGTGACCCCCTACCCGAGATCCGCCGGTTTTGACACCGACATTGGTGCTTTAATTGAGAGTTCCTCTGTGTCGTCACCGATAGGCTCGATGGCTTCTTCGATCATCAACAACGACGCAGTTCAGGGTGAGACTTTTCTCCCCGGAAAGATCTTCGTATTCGGCGGCTTTGCACTGCGGGCCAATTCGCTTGGCCATCTGGAGCAGATCGAAAGCTACGCCCCTGGCCGTCCGGTCAGATTTGGAAGTTTGAACTTCACGGCTGACATCCGCGGGGACTTGATCTTCGATGGATTCGAGCCACAGCCGAGCGCGCCGCACTGTCACGATGGGAATGATTTAGCTCTGCAGCTGGACAGTGCCCTGGAGGCCGCACACGTGTCCACTCCGATCCTCAATTCGGAGCCGGTTGCGCAGATCGAGGATGGGTGGCTAGACACCGCCTCGGGGGCTGCAACCTCTACGGTGATGGAGCCGAACACTGACCTTGTCCCTCATGAAGCTTGTGACTCCGAGGTGTCGGACTCCTCGTCGGACTCCGAACCTCCCGCGCCCCCTCCAATTGAATCCGATTGGGCGTCGATCATGGAGTTCACCGCTGCGGACATCTTTCAACACTCACCTTTCGGCGACATCTTGAGTTCGCTAAAATATCTCTCGTTATCAGGAGAGCCCTGGCCGGACTGCGGTCAGGACGGTTGGGATGCGGACGACGAAGAAATTCAAAGCCCACCCACCACCCACTTAGTAGCCACTCTCGATGATCTAACCGACATGCTAGACTTCGACTCCGAAGACATCGACGGTATGGACGATGATGCCGGAGACGACCAAGAACCAGCGCCTACTGGGCACTGGAAAGCCACCTCATCATATGACATATACATGGTGGATATCCCAAAGAATGGGAATGGCGAAGGAACAGCGGAGGATGACCCCTCCAAGAAACAGCCCAAGCACCGGCGTCAGCGGCGCTGCTCTAAATCCCGCCACATCAAGAATGGAGATTCCGGCACCGGAGATAATAAACACCCCAGACAGTGCCGAAGACAACCCCCTCCAGCAAGATTTAGCACAGGAGGACGGAGACGCCAGCCCTCATGAGAGAGCGGCAGACGAAGAGCTAGCGGATTACATGCCTCCCTCCGGAGACGAGGCAAGCCTCGACGACGACGAATTCATCGTGCCTGAGGATCCCGTCGAACAAGAGCGTTTTAAACGCAGGCTTATGGCCACGGCAAACAGCCTCAAGAAAAAGCAGCAGCAGCTTAGAGCTGATCAAGATCTGCTAGCCGACAGATGGACTGAAGTCCTTGCGGCTGAAGAGCATGAGCTCGAACGCCCCTCCAAAAGCTACCCTAAACGCAAGTTGCTCCCCCGATCAGAGGAGGAGGCATATGAACCTGCATCACCAGCAGACAATACTGCTGACCGACCACCCCGTGGCCGCGACAGAGAGGCCTCTAGGCCCTCCACTAGAACCGTACCCCGGCAGCTCTTGAGAAGCACAAGGCCACAGGGGGACGCTCTGGACTTGCGAGATATATTGGAGGATAAGGCAAGACAATCAAGATCGATCTATGGATCGTGTGGGCGCCCCATGATACGTGACGACAACCGTCGCGCCGGACGCAGTAAGTCCGGCCGGGCCGAACACAGTAGACAAAGCTCTCTTGAACTTCGTCGTGGTATCGCCCAATACAGAGGTGCCGCACACCCACTATGCTTCACAGATAAAGTAATGGATCATCAAATCCCTGAAGGGTTTAAACCCGTGAACATTGAATCTTATGATGGCACAACAGACCCCGCGGTTTGGATCGAGGACTATCTCCTTCATATCCACATGACCCGCGCTGATGATCTCCACGCCATCAGATACCTCCCACTCAAGCTTAAAGGACCAGCCCGGCATTGGCTTAACAGCTTGCCAGCAGAGTCAATTGGGAGTTGGGAAGACCTGGAAGTCGCATTCCTCGATAACTTCCAAGGCACGTATGTGCGACCACCAGAAGCTGACGACCTAAGCCATATAATTCAGTAGCCAGACGAATCGCCCAGACAATTCTGGACACGGTTCCTAACTAAGAAAAATCAAATCATCGACTGTCTGGATGTGGAGGCCCTCGCGGCCTTCAAACATAACATCCGCGACGAGTGGCTTGCCCGGCACCTAGGACAAGAAAAGCCGAAATCCATGGCAGCCCTCACATCACTCATGACCCGCTTCTGCACGGGTGAGGACAGCTGGCTAGCCCGCAGCAATAACCTCAGCAAAAATTCTGGCAGTCCGGATATCAAGGACCACAATGGCAGGTCGTGTCGCAACAAAAACAAACGCCGCATTAACGGCGACAATAGTGAGGATACGGCAGTCAATGCCGGATTCAGAGGCTCCAAACCTGCTGAGCGGAAAAAGCCATTCAAAAGAACTACTCCGGGTCCGTCCAATTTGGACCGAATACTCGACCGCTCGTGCCAGATACACGGCACCCCCGAAAAGCCAGCTAACCACACCAACAGGGACTGTTGGGTATTCAAGCAGGCAGGCAAGTTAATTGCCGAAAACAACGACAAGGGGCTGCATAGCGATGACGAGGAAGAGACCCGACCGCCGAACAATAGAGGACAGAAGGGTTTCCCCCCACAAGTGCGGACGGTGAACATGATATACGCAACCCACATACCCAAAAGGGAGCGGAAGCGTGCACTCAGGGATGTATTGAAGGAAATATGCCCTAGAGGCAATAATAAATTTATTATTTATTTCCTTATATCATGATAAATGTTTATTATTCATGCTAGAATTGTATTAACCGGAAACATAATACATGTGTGAATACATAGACAAACATAGTGTCACTAGTATGCCTCTACTTGACTAGCTCGTTTATGTTTCCTAGCCATGGACAAAAGAGTTGTCATTTGATTAACGGGATCACATCATTGGGAGAATGATGTGATTGACTTGACCCATTCCGTTAGCTTAGCACTTGATCGTTTAGTATGTTGCTATTGCTTTCTTCATGACTTATACATGTTCCTGTAACTATGAGATTATGCAACTCCCGTTTACCGGAGGAACACTTTGGGTGCTACCAAACGTCACAACGTAATTGGGTGATTATAAAGGAGTACTACAGGTGTCTCCAAAGGTACATGTTGGGTTGGCGTATTTCGAGATTAGGTTTTGTCACTCCGATTATCGGAGAGGTATCTCTGGGCCCTCTCGGTAATGCACATCACTATAAGCCTTGCAAGCAATGTAGCTAATGAGTTAGTTACGGAATGATGCATTACGTAACGAGTAAAGAGACTTGCCGGTAATTAGATTGAACTAGGTATTAGATACCGACTATCGAATCTCGGGCAAGTAACATGCCGATGACAAAGGGAACAACGTATGTTGTTATGCGGTTTGACCGATAAAGATCTTCGTAGAATATGTAGGAGCCAATATGAGCATCCAGGTTCCGCTATTGGTTATTGACCGAGAATAGTTCTAGGTCATGTCTACATAGTTCTCGAACCCGTAGGGTCCGCACGCTTAAGGTTTCGATGACAGTTATATTATGAGTTTATGAGTTTTGATGTACCGAAGGAGTTCGGAGTCCCGGATGAGATCGGGGACATGACGAGGAGTCTCGAAATGGTCGAGACGTAAAGATCGATATATTGGACAATTATATTCGGAGTTTGGAAAGGTTCCGAGTGATTCGGGTATTTTTCGGAGTACCGGGGAGTTACGGGAATACGGGGAAGAGTATTGGGCCTTAATGGGCCTTAGTGGGAAGGAGCCAGGAGGTGGCGCGCGCCCCTCCCAAGCCCAGTCCGAATTGGACAAAGGGTTTGGGGCGCGGCCCCCCTCTCCCTTCCTTCTCCACTCCCCTCCTTTCCCCCCTTCTCCTAGTTGGACTAGGAAAGAAGGAGTCCTACTCCCGGTGGGAGTAGGACTCCCCTTGGCACGCCCTCCTTGGCCGGCCACCCCCTCCCCCTTGGCTCCTTTATATACGGGGGCAGGGGGGCACCCCATGACACACAAGTTGATCTACGTGATCGTTCCTTAGCCGTGTGCGGTGCCCCCCTCCACCATATTCCACCTCGGTCATATCGTCGCGGAGTTTAGGCGAAGCCCTGCACCGGTAGAACATCATCATCGTCACCACGCCGTCGTGCTGACGGAACTCATCCCCGACACTTTGCTGGATCGGAGTCCGGGGATCGTCATCGAGCTGAACGTGTGCTGAACTCGGAGGTGCCGTACGTTCGGTATTTGGATCGGTCGGATCGTGAAGACGTACGACTACATCAACCGCGTTGTCATAACGCTTCCGATTACGGTCTATGAGGGTACGTGGATATTACTCTCCCCTCTCGTTGCTATGCATCACCATGATCTTGTGTGTACGTAGGAATTTTTTTGAAATTACTACGTTCCCCAACAGTGGCATCCGAGCCTGGTTTTATGCGTAGATGTCATATGCACGAGTAGAACACAAGTGAGTTGTGGGTGATACAAGTCATATTGCTTACCAGCATGTCATACTTTGGCTCGGCGGTATTGTGAGATGAAGCGGCCCGAACCGACATTACGCGTACGCTTACGCGAGACTGGTTTCACCGTTACGAGCACTCGTGCTTAAAGGTGGCTGGCGGGTGTCTGTCTCTCTCACTTTAGCTGAATCGAGTGTGGCTACGCTTGGTCCTTGCGAAAGTTAAAATAGCATTAACTTGACGAACTATCATTGTGGTTTTGATGCATAGGTAAGAATGGTTCTTGCTCAGCCCGTAGCAGCCATGTAAAATTTGCAACAACAAAGTAAAGGACGTCTAAATTGTTTTTGCAGGGCATGTTGTCATGTGATATGGTCAAGACGTGATGAGATACAAGTTGTTGTATGAGATGATCATGTTTTGTTGAAGTTATCGGCAACTGGCACAAGCCCTATGGTTGTCTCTTTGTTGCATAATATGCAAGTGCCAAATAATTGCTTTACTTTATCGTTATGCGATAGCAATAGTTGCAAGAGCAATAGTTGGCGAGATGACCATGTGATGACACATTGATATAGATCAAGATGATGAAGATCATGGTGTCGTGCCGGTAATGATAGAGATCATTACAGTACTTTGGAGATGGAGATCAAAGGCGCAAGATGATCATGGCCATATCATGTCACATATTTTGATTGCATATGATGTTTATCTGTTATACATCTTATTCTGTTTTGTTTGACGGTAGCATTATAAGATGATCTCTTACTAATTATCAAGAAGTGTTCTCCCTGAGTATGCGCCGTTGCGAAAGTTCTTCGTGCTGAGACACCACGTGATGATCGGGTGTGATAGGCTCTACGTTCAAATACAACGGGTGCAAAACAGTTGCACACGCGGAATACTCAGGTTAAAGTTGACGAGCCTAGCATATAACAGATATGGCCTCGGAACATGGAGACCAAAAGGTCGAGCGTGAATCATATAGTAGATATGATCAACATATTGATGTTCACCGTTGAAACTACTCCATCTCACGTGATGATCGGACATGGTGTAGTTGATACGGATCACGTAATCACTTAGAGGATTAGAGAGATGTCTTTCTAAGTGGGAGTTCTTTAGTAATATGATTAATTGAACTTAAATTTATCATGAAGTTAGTCCTGGTAGTATTTTGCAAATGATGTTGTAGATCAATAGCTTGCATTGTTGCTTTCATATGTTTATTTTTATATGTTCCTAGAGAAAATTGTGTTGAAAGATGTTAGTAGCAATGATGCGGATTGGATCCGTAATCTGAGGTTTATCCTCATTGCTGCACAGAAGAATTATGTCCTTAATGCACCTCTAGGTGACAGACCTATTGCAGGAGCAGGTGCAGATGTTATGAACGTTTGGCTAGCTCAATATGATGACTACTTGATAGTTTTGTGCACCATGCTTTATGGCTTAGAATCAGGACTTCAAAAACGTTTTGAACGTCATGGACCATATGAGATGTTCGAGGAGTTGAAGTTAATATTTCAAGCAAATACCCGAGTTGAGAGATATGAAGTCTCCAACAAGTTCTATAGCTAAAATATGGAGGAGAATCGCTCAACTAGTGAGCATGTGCTCAAATTGTCTGGGTACTACAATCGCTTGAATCAAGTGGGAGTTAATCTTCCAGATAAGATAGTGATTGACAGAATTCTCTAGTCACCACCACTAAGTTAGTAGAACTTCGTGATGAACTATAATGCAAGGGATGACAAAAACGATTCCCGAGCTCTTCGTGGTGCTGAAATCGACGAAGGTAGAAATCAAGAAAGACCATCAAGTGTTGATGATTGACAAGACCACTAGTTTCAAGAAAAGGGCAAAGGGAAAGAAAGGGAACTTCAAGCAGAATGGCAAGCAAGTTGTCACTCCCGCGAAGAAGTTCAAAGCTGGACCAAAGCCTGAAACTGAGTGATTATACTGCAAAGGAAATGGTCACTGGAAACGGAAATACCCTGAATATTTGGTGGATAAGAAGGATGGCAGAGTGAACAAGGGTATATTTGATACACAGGTTATTGATGTGTACTTTACTAGTGTTTATAGTAGCCCCTGAGTATTTGATACTTGTTCAGTTGCTAAAAAATTAGTAACTCGAAATAGGAGTTACATAATAAACAGAGACTAGTTGAGGGTGAATTGACGATGTGTGTTGGAAGTAGTTCGAAGATTGATATGATCATCATCACACTCTCCCTACACTTTCGAGATTAGTGTTGAACCTAAATAAATTTGGCGTTTGCGTTGAGCATGAATATGATTTGATCATGTTTATTGCAATATGGTTATTCATTTAAAGTCAGAGAATAATTGTTATTCTGTTTACATGAATAAAGCCTTTAATGGTCATACACCCAATGAAAAAGGTTTGTTGGATCTCAATCATAGTGATACACATATTCATAATATTGATGCCAAAAGATGCAAAGTTGATAATGATTGTGCAACTTATTTGTGGCACTGCCGTTTGGGTCATATCGGTGTAAAGCGCATGAAGAAACTCCATAAAGATGGATTTTTTGAATCTCTTGGTTATGAATCATTTGATGCTTGCGAACCGTGCCTTTTGGGCAAGATGAATAAAACTCCGTTCTCCGGAACAATGGAATGAGCTAGTGACTTATTGGAAATAATACATACCGATGTATGCGGTCCAATGAGTGTTGATGCTCGTGGCGGGTATCGTTATTTTCTGACCTTCACAAGATGAATTGAGCAGATATGAGTATATCTACTTAATGAAGCACAAGTCTGAAACATTTGAAAAGTTCAAAGAATTTCAGAGTGAAGTGGAGAATCATCGTAACAAGAAAATAAAGTTTCTGCAATTTGATCGCAGAGACAAATATTTGAGTTACGAGTTTGGTTTTCAATTAAAACAATGTGGAATAGTTTCACAAACTCATTCCACCTGGAACACCACAATGTAATGGTGTGTCCGAACATCGTAATCATACTTTACTAGATATGGTGTGATCTATGATGTCTCTTATCGGTTTACCACTATCGTTTACGGTCTACGAGGGTACGTGGACATTACTCTCCCTTCTCACTGCTATGCATCACCATGATCTTGCGTGTACGTAGGATTTTTTTTGAAATTACTACGTTCCCCAACATGTATACGCGATGGAGCCAGTCTCCCCGAAGTTCAACCCATGGTCTTCCTGCCCGATCACTTTTGATCGAAGGGATCACCCCACCAGCATCCGCCACGGCGGATTCGCCGCATTGGTTTTAGACCCAATCGTCGATGGATTTCACCTCACCAGAGTCCTGATGGACGGCAGCAGCAGCCTGAACCTGCTTTATCAGGATACAGTGCGCAAAATGGGCATAGACCCCTCAAGGATTAAACCTACAAAGACGACCTTTAAAGGCGTCATACCAGGTGTAGAGGCCAATTGTACAGGCTCAGTTACACTGGAAATGGTCTTCGGATCCCCGGATAACTTTCGAAGCGAGGAGTTAATCTTCGACATAGTTCCATTCTGCAGCGGCTATCATGCTCTGCTCGGACGTGCCGCGTTTGCAAAGTTCAACGCGGTGCTGCACTACGCATACCTCAAGCTCAAGATGCCAGGCCCTCGAGGAGTCATCACGGTCAACGGAAACACTGAACGCTCTCTCCGAACGGAGGAACATACAGCAGCTCTCGCGGCAGAAGTACAGTGCAGCCTCTTAAGGCAATTCTCGAGTCCGGCAGCTAAGCGACCGGACACGGCTAAACGCGCCCGGAGTAACCTACAACAAGACCACCTGGCACGTTCCGAGCACGCGTAGCAATGCGGCCCCAACCCCAGCCCCTGCAAAATTTCAAGACAGGTCCTTCGCGTACATCATTACGCTCTGGAGATACCATGGGCATAGGGGGAGGGGCACGACCACGATAGGCCCATAATGCGGCTTAACCACACCAGGGGCTCTCAAGTGTGTCGTTCTTTTTTTTCTTTCTCTCTATTTTTTTTACCCACAGGACTCCGTTCATCAGAGGCCCTGTCCGGCAGTAGACCTGCCGAACTCACGATGCAACAGCCAGGGAAGGAGAAAGGCTACGACGAATATCCAGGTGGTCTCCATTACAAGCATTAAATCTGTTTAATACACCATTCCGCAGCCTACCCCTGGAGGGGGACATGTTTAATAGTCCCATCCCTTGCTTATCGCACCATTTGTATCGTTGTGCATTCACAGCAGTATTTCTTGAATAAACAATGCAGCATCTTTTTGCTTATAATTGTATTTCTTTCTTATACATATATGACATATTGCATCCGTACACTTTAGTATGGCTAAATACACCAGGGGCTTATGCTTCCCGCATCATGGTGTGATAAGTCCGAACACTTTCACAAGTGCGGCACCCCGAACTTATAGCATTATATGCATCGGCTCTGAATCATGTGTTGGGTCAATAGTTGGGTTTGCCCGGCTCCCATGTTTTGGTACCTTATGTTCCGTTGTATCGGCTAAGGTAGCACTGGGAGAACCACTGCGATTGCGCCCCAGTTGAGCTGGGCGAGCGCCTCAATGGAGAAAGCTAAAACTGACCGTCATGATGAGGCGAGAGCCGGTCGCTATTCGAGAGGTTTTTTTGAGTCCCTAAAGACTTATGCCGCTTAGAGCGGGGAACCGGCTTTGTCCGGCCCAGGCGTGGATAGCGCCCCACATTCGGCCTTCCGAACACTAGGGGCTTCGCCAAAATTTAAAATTATAGAATTGTATGGCTAAGTGAGAGTGTTCAAGCATTATAAGTCCGGTTGCCTTGTTCGTTGTGTTGAGCGCCTCCCTAGATGGACCCAAAAATGGGAACAAGAGTGCTCAAATTTATCCCGAACACCCCAGACTCGTGGCATGGGGGCTGAAGCCGACGACTTGCCATCTCTCAAATTTGATAAACGGCCGCCCGGAAGGTAATATTTTAAATTAACAACCGTTGCTTAGCGCATATGAACAAAGTTTTCAGCGCACAAGATAACAAAATGCGAGTCTACTCAAATATCTTTGGACCACTCACCCGCAATAATGCGGGCACCCTTCAGGACACTCTTATAATACATCTCGGGCATGCGATACTCCTTGCCCGGCGGTGGAGCGTCCGTCACAAGCTTCTCAGCATCCATCTTGCCCCATTGCAACTTTGCGCGGGCAAGGCCCCGACGGGCACCTTCAATGCAGGCGGAGTGCTTGATGACTTCAACCCATGGACACGCATCCACCAGCCGCCGCACTAGGCCGAAGTAGCTCCCAGGCATGGCCTCCTTAGGCCACAGCCGAACTATGAGGCCCTTCATGGCCTGTTCGGCCACCTTGTGGAGCTCGACCAGCTGCTTCAGCTGGTCGCTAAGGGGCACCGGATGTCCGGCCTCAGCATACTGAGACCAGAAGACCTTTTCCGTCGAGCTCCCCTCCTCGGCCCTATAGAAAGCGGCAGCATTGGAGACGCTGCGGGGCAGATCTGCGAATGCTCCTGGAGAGCTCCGAATTCGGGTAAGTGATAGGTAATTCACACTCACATGCTTACTTTGCATGAAAAATGCCTTACCCGCCGCTATTTTCTTCAACGCCTCGATTTCCTGGAGGGCCTTGTAGGCTTCGGCCTTAGCGGCTTTGGCACTCTCAAGAGCCGTTGCAAGCTCGGACTCTCGAGTCTTCGAGTCACGCTCCAAACTCTCATGTTTTTCCACGAGAGCCTGGAGCTCTTGCTGTACCTCCACCACCCGCGCCTCCTGCTTCTCTCGCTCGGTGCGCTCCGTGGCCGCATTACGTTCAGCCGCGGACACTGCCTCCTTCAGGGTCGCCACCTCGTTCGTGGCCCCTGCAATACCCATGTTATCCTTGTCATCCTTCTTGCAACCAAATCCTTTTCTGTAAGGTACAATTTTAATAATGTGTTACTCACCTTCCTTATCCTCGAGCTGCTTCTTGGCATGGCCAAGCTCGTTCTCGGACCGCTTGAGGCTTTGCTTCAAAGTATTAACCTCCGCAGTCAGGGCGGCAGAGGTCAGCAGCACAGCTTGCAATCCCATATTGACATACTTTTTTATGACTCCTGATATATATTTTTAGATCCTCAGTCCGGCTTTTCTTTCCGAATACCAAACCGAGCATCAGGGGCTACTGTCTATGCGGTACTATTTTACATATATCAAAATTCTTACCTCAAAGCCTGTTAGAAGGCTGCTGCAGGCTTGGGTCAGCCCGCTCTTGGCGAGCTGAACCTTCTGAATCACCGCACTCATGACAGTGTGGTGTTCCTCTTCGATGGAGGCGCCGTTGAGCGCCTCCAGCAAGCTATCCGGCGCCTCCGATTGGACGGAGGCCGCTGGCGTCACGGTCTTGCCCTTCTTACGCAGGGGCCGCCCGCCGGACTCCGGAGCAACTACAGGTTCCAGGGCGGAGTCCGGTGCAAAGTCCGAGAGGTTGCCCTGCGGCACCTCCAGGGCCTCCTCCTCCTGGTGGGTCCCTTCCCGGGATCCCACCTCGGCATCGTCCGCATCACGGGGGGTGGAGGCGGTCAGAAGAGAATCCATATCCGACTCACCCAAGGACCCGCTCGACGAAGCGGGAAGATCATCCTTGGGCGGACTGCAGGGTAGTATGCGGCATTAGAAAGACACCATGTGGCGAAAAGAAAAACCATGAAGTTATTCGGGAGTCCGGATACTTACGATCTTGCCAGAGGCTTGGCCCTTGGAGGCCAATCCTCGTCGTCGTCGCCAGCGCTGGCGGAGCAGTCCGGGGGAAGAGTCCTTCCCTTCTTCGACCCTTCGGCCTCCCTCGTTGGGGAGGCCTTCCTTTTCTTCCGTACCCCCGCTGGGGGAGAGGCCGCCTTCTTCTCCTCCTCGCCTTTGTGGGAGGAGTCCGCCTCGGAGTCATCATCCGATGACACCTGAAAACGGGAGCTCTTTTGAGTGCCCGTGGCCTTCTTCTTGGCCTTCTTGTCCGGCACCACGTGGGGTGCCGGAGCCAGCAACCCCATTAAGCGGGCGTCCGCTGGGTCTTCTGGCAATGGGGCCGGACAGATAGTCTGTTCGGCCTTCTTCAGCCAGTCCTATCAAAGGAGGGGTTTAGACCCCGCATAGAGTCAAACTATGGAAAACAAGTGTCCCGTAAAGGGCAAAATCGCTTACCTCGTTAGCTGGATGCCGCGAGCTGAATCCGCGATCTTCGGTAGCGGATGCGGGATCCTCGGTGCCCTTAAACATCACCCTCCAGGCCTCTTCGTACATAGTGTCAAAGAGCCCACTCAAAGTCTGGTGCTGCGCCGGATCGAACTCCCACATATTGAAGTCCTGTTGTTGGCACGGGAGAATCCGGCGGATGAGCATGACCTGGAATACGTTGACAAGCTTGAGCTTCTTGTTCACTAGCTTTTGGATGCAGGCTTGAAGTCCGGTCAGCTCCTCCGAATCACCCCCATTTCCGGCCACTCTACTTCCAGGAGGTGAGCCATATGGGGATGCCAGATCTGAATTCGAGGGCCGCTGCCCATTCAGGGTCACGCGGCTCGGTGATGTAGAACCACCCCGATTTCCACCCCTTAATGGTTTCCACGAAAGTGCCCTCGAGCCAAGTAATGTTGGGCATCTTGCCCACCATGGCGCCTCCGCACTCCGCTTGGCTGCCCTTCACAACCTTCGGCTTGACACTGAAGGTCTTGAGCCACAAGCCAAAGTGGGGCTGGCTGCAGAGGAAGGCCTCACACATGACGATAAACGCCGAGATATTGAGGATGAAATTTGGGGCTAGATCATGGAAATCTAGGCCGTAGTAGAACATGAGCCCCCAGACAAAGGGATGGAGTGGGAATCCCAGTCCGCGGAGGAAATGGGAAAGAAATACTACCCTCTCATGGGGCCTGGGGGTGGGGATGAGCTCCTCCTCGTCGGGGAGCTTGTGCGCGATGTCGCTGGACAGATATCCGGCGCTGCGCAGCTTCTGGATGTGCCCCTCCGTAACAGAGGAGGCCATCCACTTGCCTCCCGCTCCGGACATAGTTGGAGAACGTTGAGGTGAGATATGCGGACTTGGGCGCTGGAGCTCGAGTTCACGGAGATGGATAAGAAAAGGAGGAAGAAGGCGTAGGTAAAAGGGTTGGATCTTTATCCCCTTATATGGGCGGATGAAAACATGCGTCCCCACCGGCCTGATAAAACTCACTTATCTCCCAAGCGCCGTGATCAATGGCGCGGTTGGGTTACCCACGTCCGTATTGATGGGAATCCCGGAATAAGGGGAACATGATCTCTGCTTCGACAAGACGTGCCAAGGAAACTGCTTCGCTAAACACGCTGAGGTGGTACAATAAAAACAATTCGAGTAAAGGCTTGGTAGTGGTGTGACGTCATGCCACAAAATACGTCACCAGATTGAACTTGTGTAAATATTATTCTCTCTACGGTGGTATGTGGAATTTATTTTGCAGAGCCGGACACTATCCTGGTGTTCACAATCTTCTATAAATTATTCAGAGAAGGAACCCGCCTTGCAACACCGAAGACAATATGCGCGTCGGACTCGTCGTCATTGAAGCCTGGTTCAGGGGCTACTGAGGGAGTCCTGGACTAGGGGGTGCCCGGATAGCCGATCATCATCGGCCGGACTCACTACAAGAAATATGCTATCTCGTGACCTCCACTATTGGTCATTGAAAGGTCATAGTTTTTCATTTGCGACCTTTTTGTGACCAAAAACAGAAGGTCAAAAGCTGACGGTCGTAAACTGACTATAGCGACCTTCTCTGTGAGAAGGTCGTAGACGTTTACGACCAAAATAGAAGGTCGTTGAAGCTATGACCTTTTGTTTTGGTCACTGGCTGTCTGCCCAGGCCACGTCGGATCCAACGTGGCAAGCTGACGTGGCAAAATTGCGACCAATTCAAAAGGTCACAGGTAAGATTCAGCCCTGTCCTATTCATTGTTTTACGTGGGTCGAGCCCAATAATTCGGCCTTTTTGTTCCATAAGCTTTGTTCAGTGTTTTTGGGCCTTAGCCTTTCTACGGTCCATTTCTTTTTTGGGTCTCATCTATTTTTCTTTTGGGCCTCGGCCTTTTTTCAGTCAATTTCCTTAATTTTCAGCCTTTCCGGTGAATATTATTTTGTAAATGGACTTTATGATGCCAAATACTACTAGGTCCCACTTCTCAGGTTCTAATTAACAACGGCCCAGGTTTCAACTTCCACAATTTGAAACAATTATTTCAATGAGAATAGTAAACAAGTGAAAATTATCAAAACACATGCCAATTAGCCAAAATACTACAAATATACTTCTCAGGTTGTCCCAGGTTAGAGCTCTTGTAATAGCACAATCTTTACATCATTCATTTCACCAAGATACTATGATACTACAAATATACTTTTGACTTCTTCTTCTAGGCTATAGCTCTTGTAAATGTTCATAGAGGCTGAACGAAGCAGCATCACCTTGTTGAGCAGCAGATCATCAGCATCATCCGAGGTTAGATCAGCTCAGCAGAGCATCCCTGGTCGTCGCCATGACTTGAGCAGCACCATCTTAGGTTGATAACCAGATCCTGTAGTGAGCAGCAACAGCTGATCTAGCATTACTGCGATAGCAACAACAGATCCGATTAGCAACAGTACAACATATAATATCAGCAACATTAACTACTCCAAATCAACAGAAACTACAACATATCAGATTAACAGAAACTATAGCAGATCAGATCAGATCCAAGTACAACATATAATATCAGCAACATTAACTAATCCAAATCAACAGCAACTACAGCAAATTAGATCAACAACTACTACTACAGCAAGATCAACACATTTGTTTGAATGGAGTAACTTGGAGAATCAGTACAACAGATCAGTAACTTGAAGAACTCGAGAAGTTCCTCTCTACGGTAGCTAAAAATGGCACATATTATGTCAGTGAGATGGAATGCATTCGGCCAAAATACTATGATGGAATTGCAGAAAACCAAGGGAGTCAAAAACCTGCTAGTTGATTCCATGCTCTTCCATCTCATTACTTTCTCGATCAGATTCCTAAATGCCTGAAAGAACCAGCGACTCAATAATTCACAGTTGATAATCACATATCATAGGTTACAATGATACATACAGAATACTGATCAATAGCAAGATATAAAAGACACAGCTAAGACAACTCGCCTGAGAAGCTTCAGTCATTAACCATATACTATAGCATAGTAACAGAACAGTGTGGTGCCTATACAATAACAATCAGTAGGAACACACTGTTACAGTGCTCAAACAAGCATAAAATTATGTTATTTTCTCATTATACTGTCGTTGTTCCTTTACAAGTAAATTTTCTTAAGCCCATTGGTACCATCGGGCTGTTAACTTTACAATAAACTTCAATTCAGTTATTGCCAACAGTGTATAAAACTGTGACAGCATCCAACTACTGTTAAGCAATTGTGCATCTCCTGCAAGTGACAAAGATAGTGAGATGCCAGATGCAGATATGCTGCTTGAAGTGTATTGTAACCTGAATAGAATCATCATCCCTTGCAAGAATGTTTATCCAAGAAATAACAGTTATGGACAAGGCTGAAATGTGTAGTGTTCAGCATTCAACTTGCTTCCAGAATTATAGAACTGAGGTTGTGAGTGGAACTAGGATAAATTAATAAGATTTAACAATTGCTTTCAGATTCTACTTACTCTCTACTGAATAACTGGAAATTACTACTCCAATAAGTAACAACTCCCTAACTCCATCTAGAAGTTGGACACTGACTCTCAGTTATACTGATTCAGTCATAGCTTACATTTAGCTACTTTCAGAAATCAAATCATCATCCAAACACAAACTGTGTGGCACAGATTTCACGTACCATGTACACATACGGATCCGGGCGGCCACCAATGCCCGCACGATGCAACCCTCTATTCTGCTTCAGCAAGCTGCGAATTCCAAACAGAGAGTCAGCCAACAAATTTCAGAACATCTTCAGAGATGATAGTTGGATTAGCGGAAGTGTCCTACTCACCAGCGCACAGCCTTTCTAGTTACAGCATTGTCGCCAACGACGGCGCGGATGGCCGTCTCCGTGACCGGCGCCGCCTTAGACCACGAGAGGGACTTCATGATCAAGTCCACCCTCCTCTGCCGGCCCGGCATGGTCGGCCTTCCCTTGACACAAGACAAAGACATGGATATGATATGAGATGGATGGAAACCACACAAACAATGGATTTGTTATGGTTCAGATTAAGAAAATATGCAAACCCCTTGATATTTGTTATGGATCTCGCAGCAGCAGCAAAGTATGGCAGAGGAGAGATTTAGAAAAGGGAAAGAGATTGACCTGACCATGGCCTCCACAGAGAGAGGGACGGAAGGAAGGAAGGAAGGGCCTTCCATGGCCATGGCCATGGGAATGGTGCTCCTCCTTCACACGTTCCATGGTGATGACCTGCACAAAACAACCGCACGGGTCAGACTAGCAAATCCAGAAGAAGATGAGGGGAGGGGAGGAGAGGGGAGGGGCTAGGGTTACGGGAGGAGGATGGGCGTACGTACCTTGTGCGTCGTTGGAGATGATGCAGGGTCGCCGGAGAGAGCTCGACGACGGCATGGGGGGACCGAAACCCTAGGCGCCGGGGAGGGGTCCTCTGCCGTTGTGCTGCGCTGCGCTGCGTGGTTGGGGAGGGGAGAAGAGCTCCGTCTCCGTCTCGGTCTCCGTCTCCATGGCGGAGGTGCTGGACGGATGGAGCTCGACGACGGTGTGGTGGTGGCGTACCACTCTCCCTCTCCATCTCTCCTGTCCCGAGCCTGGGAGATCTGGCCGTAACCTGACTTTGTCGGCTCGATCTGCAGCCTGGGAGAGAAGGAGAGGCCGTTGGCGGCGGGAGATTTGAGGGGGATGAGCTCGCCGGTGGCGGCGGCGGCGGCGGCTAATTTGGGGGAATGACAGACAGGAAGAGGAGGAAGATGAGGACGACGAGGAGTCGCAGGGCTGCGGCAGGGATGCAGCGAAGTTGTCGAGGTCTAGGTCTGCGACGAAGGAGAGGTAGGGCGTGGCCGTGTGGGTGGAGAGGCAGGGGGTGAGGTGCGGGCGCTGGAACCCTAGGATGACGACGGCCTGGGTCGGTGGATGGATCCCGGAGCGGAGCGGAGCGGAGGTTGGGGCGGTGGGTGAGGAGGAATGGGGCGGTGGGCAGGGAGAGGAGTGGATCGAGAGGGGGGCCGCTGTGGTGGTGTGCGGCGGCCGCGGTGTGTGGCGGCGGTGGATCCAGAAGGGAGAGAGGGAGGGAAGGTGGAGAAGGTGGGGAAGTGGGGGCGTGGGGGTTGTGTTAGGGCTAGGTGGGTGAGAGGGTTGGGGGCGAGGGCTACCGTTGGATCCACGAGCATCCAACGGTGCTTGACGCATGATCCACCTGAGATGGCTATGGCCCAAACAGAATGCAGTACGCGTGTATAACGTTATGACCATTTAGTATTGGACGTTATGACCATTCAAAATTGGTCGTGGTCAAATAAAAATAAAGTGTAAAATCATGTCAGCATTTTCATTTTTATGTTTTGAGTGTCGAAAATGAATTTTTTTGTGAAGAAGCTATTAAATATTTGCACGAGGTGCATCTTGGAATTCCAAACAATGTTGTCTAAGAGAGTTTTCACTTTCTTTGCACGGAAAATTCATTTTTCATTTTCCGAGTGCCCAAAAGGAGGTTTTTTTGTGAAGGAACTACCAAATAATTGTTGCAAAAATGGACCAAATCAATTTTATAAAATACTAGGCTATACATAATGCACAATTGACAAAATGGTTGGGTGAAAAAAGTTTTGATCCACCTCTGGTGAAAAAGACAAATTATCGTCGATTCAGGTGGAAACGGGTCAAATTTGAACTGTAGCTGCCACATAGTTTGCTCTTTATTTTTTCCAAAAATCATTTCTAGGTAAATAAGTATCTATTTAATAAGAGAAACACCAAAAAAATTCCAAGATTCAACCACTAGCTAGGAACGGTCAAGCCCGACGTTTTGACCGCATTTTGAAACGGGCATAAAAAATTCAAAAAAATGGAAAACCTTCGCATTGTGTCATTATATGTGACCAAGTTTCCAGGAAAAATAATAAACTTGTAATACGGTAATTATTTTAAAAAAGTGTTCTCAGAAATGTGCTATCAAGCGTGAAGAATCATGGCTTTCAAGCCAAATGATCAATCTTATGGCCACATTCATGGAATAGTTTGTTCAAATGATCTCATATTGTGCACAAGGGTGCATATTGGAATTCCAAACAATGTTTATTTGGGGAGTTTTCACTTTCATTGCACAAAAGAGCCATTTTCCATTTTTCGAGTGCCCCAAGTGAGGTTTTTTTGTGAAGGACCTACCAAATAATTGTTGCAAAATTGGACCAAATAATTTTTCTAAAATACTAGGACATATTTAATGCACAATTGACAAAATGGTTGGGTGAAAAAAGTTTTGATCGACCTCCGGTGAAAAAGACAAATTCCCGCCGATTCACTTGGAAGTGGGTCAAATTTGAACTACAGCTACCTCATAGTTTGCTCTTTATTTTTTTCAAAAATCATTTCTAGGTAAATAAGTATCTATTTAATCACAGAAACACCAAAAAAATTCCAAGATTCAACCACTAGCTAGGAACGGTCAAGCCCGCCGTTTTGACCGCATTTTGAAACGGGCATAAAAAGTTCAAAAAAATCAAAAAAATGAAAAACCTTCGCATTGTGTCATTATATGTGACCAAGTTTCCAGGAAAAATAATAAACTTGTAATACGATAACTATTTTAAAAAAGTGTTCTCAGAAATGTGCTATCAAGCGTGAAGAATCATGGCTTTCAAGCCAAATGATCAATCTTATGGCCACATTCATGGAATAGTTTGTTCAAATGATCTCATATTGTGCACAAGGGTGCATATTGGAATTCCAAACAACGTTTATTTGGGGAGTTTTCACTTTCATTGCACAAAAGAGCCATTTTCCATTTTTCGAGTGCCCCAAGTGAGGTTTTTTTGTGAAGGACCTACCAAATAATTGTTGCACAGTTGGACCAAATAATTTTTCTAAAATACTAGGACATATTTAATGCACAATTGACAAAATGGTTGGGTGAAAAAAGTTTTGATCCACCTCCGGTAAAAAAGACAAATTCCCGCCGATTCACTTGGAAGCGGGTCAAATTTGAACTGCAGCTACCTCATAGTTTGCTCTTTATTTTTTTCAAAAATCATTTCTAGGTAAATAAGTATCTATTTAATCAGAGAAACACCAAAAAAATTCCAAGATTCAACCACTAGCTAGGAACGGTCAAGCCCGCCGTTTTGACGGCATTTTGAAACGGGCATAAAAAAATCAAAAAAAATCAAAAAAATGAAAAACCTTCGCATTGTGTCATTATATGTGACCAAGTTTCCAGGAAAAACAATAAACTTGTAATACGGTAACTATTTTAAAAAAGTGTTTTCAGAAATGAGCTATCAAGCGTGAAGATTCACGGCTTTCAAGCCAAATGATCAATCTTATGGCCACATTCGTGGAATAGTTTGTTCAAATGATCTCATATTGTGCACAAGGGTGCATATTGTAATTCCAAACAATGTTGATTTGGGGAGTTTTCACTTTCATTGCACAAAAGAGCCATTTTCCATTTTTCGAGTGCCCCAAGTGAGGTTTTTTGTGAAGGACCTACCAAATAATTGTCGCAAAATTGGACCTAATTAATTTTATAAAATACTAGGCCATATATAATGCACAATTGAAAAAATGGTTGGGTGTCACAACTTTTGATCCACCTCCGGTGAATAAGACAAATTCCCGCCGATTCAGTTGGAAGCGGGTCAAATTTGAACTGCAGCTGCCTCATAGTTTGCTCTTTATTTTTTCCAAAAATCATTTCTAGTTAAATAAGTATCTATTTAATCAGAAATACATGGTTTGATGGCGAGACATCGAGGTTTGGACGGTGGCCGAGGGCCCCAACTCTAGAGCGCGTAAGCTCGCATGCCCGCCGCGTGGTCACCGTGTGACCGTGGCGTTGCCATGTGTTCTGGGCGGCCTACGCATGTCTAGTGGGTTGGGCACTCCCCAGGTAGGTGCTAGGAAGAAAATCACAATATAAGATTCTCACGAGGAGACCGATCGATGCTCAAACATGAATTAGTAGCCAAGTGTTTGATTTGCGGTATGGGAAATGCACATGGCTAATGGGCGTGAGTTTTGGCTGAGGATGATCAGTTACTAAGAAGACCGTCTTCACAAATTTTCACCTCAAAAGGAGGAGCCTAGGTGGTACTTGCTTTACACAGTACCACACTGGACATAAATACGAATGTTGAAGCTGGGCTCAAAATAATGAATGGATTGAGCTGGCATTTGGTGGAGGATGTTTATTTGGGCATAGGAAAGCACTGTAGAAAATGGATACCATTTGGACATGCCAAAGTGGTACTTCCTTCACAAAGTGCTGCTCTGAACAGAATAGGAAAATGAATATTTTTGACATATTTGATGAAGATATGATCCAAAACATTTATGAGAATTTTTTGGGAATTTTAGGAATGACAGAAATATAGGTTGCTTCACAACCTAGGGAAAAAACTGCCACATGGACATGACACATAGGCAAAACTGATGAGATGGCGCCTAGTCATCACAACCCACCACAATCTACAAGGATATGACCATCTATATTGGTCATTAACAACTAGAAATAAGGCAGCGGACTAGCACTGTTTGCTTTGTGACCATTTCGTGTAAGGAAATTACGACCTTTCTGACCAAAATGGTCGCAATGGTTTAGGGTTTGGAGCCCCCCGAACAGCTTTTGACCAATTGGTCTGAAATGGTCATGGATCTATGACCAATTCTTCCAGGGTCACTGACAGAAGGTCACTAGTTGACATATTTCTTGTAGTGACTCCAAGACTATGAAGATACAAGATTGAAGACTTCGTCCCGTGTCCGGATGGGACTTTCCTTGGCATGGAAGGCAAGCTTGGCAATACGGATATGTAGATCTCCTACCATTGTAACCGACTCTGTGTAACCCTAGCCCTCTCCGGTGTCTATATAAACCGGATGGCTTTAGTCCATAGGACGAAAAACAATTATACCATAGGCTAGCTTCTAGGGTTTAGCCTCCTTGATCTCGTGGTAGATCTACTCTTGTAATACCCACATCATCAATATCAATCAAGCAGGACGTAGGGTTTTACCTCCATCAAGAGGGCCCGAACCTGGGTAAAACATCGTGTCCCTTGTCTCCTGTTACCATCCGCCTAGACGCACAGTTCGGGACCCCCTACCCGAGATCCGCCGGTTTTGACACCGACAATATCCAAAATTTCTTCATAGGTAGATGTTGCAAGAACAAAACATAGATAGTTAAAATTGAGACAAAATAGATGTTGCTAGATGCCAAAACATAGATAGTTCACTCATATATGCATCATAGGTAGTTCATGCTTCCTTCATTGGTAGACTAACACTCACATCATAAGTATTTCATGTTGGAGAACGTTGCACAAAATAAAAAAAATCTATGCTTTCACCTAGATCAATCTATGAGTTCATCTAGCAACGACAGAGAGGAGTGCATCTACATACCCTTGTAGATCGTGAGCGGAAGCGTTCAAGAGAACGGGGTTGAGGGAGTCGTACTCGTCATGATCCAAATCACTGAAAATCCTAGTGCTGAACGGAGAGCACCTCCACGTTCAACACACGTACGGTTGGGAAGACGTCTCCTACTTCTTGATCCAGCAAGGGGGAACGAGAGGTTGATGAAGATCCAGCAGCACGACGGCGTGGTGGTGGATGCAGCAGCGATCTCGGCAGGGCTTCGCCAAGCTTCTGTGAGAGGGAGAGGTGTAGCAAGGGGAGAGGGAGGCGCCAAGAGCATGGGGTGCGGCTGCCCTCCCTCCCCCCCCCTCTTTATATAGGGCCCCTAGAGGGGGCGCCGGCCCTAGGAGATGGGATCTCCAAGGGGGGGCGGCGGCCAGGGGGTGGCTTGCCCCCCAAGACAAGTGGAGGCGCCCCCCACCCCTAGGGTTTCCAACCCTAGGCGCAGGGGGGCCCAAGGGATGCGCACCAGCCCACCAGGGGCTGGTTTCCCTCCCACTTCAGCCCATAGGGCCCTCCGGGATAGGTGGCCCCACCCGGTGGACCCCTGGGACCCTTCCGGTGGTCCCGGTACAATACCGGTGACCCCCGAAACTTTCCCGATGGCCGAAACTTGACTTCCTATATATAATTCCTTACCTCCGGACCATTCCGGAACTCCTTGTGACGTACGGGATCTCATCCGGGACTCCTAACAACTTTCGGGTTACTACATACTCATATCTCTACAACCCTAGCGTCACCGAACCTTAAGTGTGTAGACCCTACGGGTTCGGGAGACATGCAAACATGACCGAGACACCTCTCCGGTCAATAACCAATAGTAGGATCTGGATACCCATGTTGTCTCCCACATGCTCCTCGATGATCTCATCAGATGAACCTTGATGTCGAGGATTCAATCAATCCCGTATACAATTCCCTTTGTCAATCGGTACGTTACTTGCCCGAGACTCGATAATCGGTATCCCAATACCTCGTTTAATCTCGTTACCGGCAAGTCACTTTACTCGTACCGTAATGCATGATCCCGTGACCAGACACTTGGTTACATTGAGCTCATTATGATGATGCATTACCGAGTGGGCCCAGAGATACCTCTCCGTCATACGGAGTGACAAATCCCAGTCTCGATTCGTGCCAACCCAACAGACACTTTCGGAGATACCCGTAGTGCACCTTTATAGTCACCCATTTATGTTCTGACGTTTGGCACACCCAAAGCACTCCTACAGTATCCAGGAGTTGCACAATCTCATGGTCTAAGGAAATGATACTTGACTTTTGGAAAAGCTCTAGCTAAACGAACTACACGATCTTTGAGCTATGCTTAGGATTGGGTCTTGTCCATCACATCATTCTCCCAATGATGTGATCCCATTATCAATGACATCCAATGTCCATAGTCAGGAAACCATAACTATCTGTTGATCAACGAGCTAGTCAACTAGAGGCTCACTAGGGACATGTTGTGGTCTATGTATTCACACATGTATTACGATTTCCGGATAATGCAATTATAGCATGAATAACAGACAATTATCATGAACAAAGGAATATAATAATTGTTGGAAATATGCCCTAGAGGCAATAATAAAAGTATTATTATATTTCAATGTTCATGATAAATGTCTTTTATTCATGCTATAACTGTATTATCCGGAAATCGTAATACACGTGTGAATACTTAGACCACAATATGTCCCTGGTGAGTCTCTAGTTGACTAGCTCGTTGTGATCAACAGATAGTCATGGTTTCCTGACTATGGACATTGGATGTCGTTGATAACGGGATCACATCATTAGGAGAATGATGTGATGGACAAGACCCAATCCTAAGCATAGCATAAAAGATCGTGTAGTTCGTTTTGCTAGAGCTTTGCCAGTGTCAAGTATCTCTTCCTTCGACCATGAGATCGTGTAACTCCCGGATACCGTAAGAGTGCCTTGGGTGTATCAAACGTCACAACGTAACTGGGTGACTATAAAGGTGCATTACAGGTATCTCCGAAAGTATCTGTTGGGTTGACACGGATCGAGACTGGGATTTGTCACTCCGTATGACGGAGAGGTATCTCTGGGCCCACTCGGTAATGCATCATCATAATGAGCTCAATGTGACCAAGGTGTTGGACACGGGATCATGCATTATGGTACGAGTAAAGTGACTTGCTGGCAACGAGACTGAACAAGGTATTGGGATACCGACGATCGAGTCTCGGGCAAGTAACGTACCGATTGACAAAGGGAATTGCATACAGGGTTTGATCGAATCCTCGACATCGTGGTTCATCCGATGACAACATCGAGGAGCATGTGGGAGCCATCATGGGTATCCAGATCCCGCTGTTGGTTATTGACTGAGAGCATCTCGGTCATGTCTGCATGTCTCCCAAACCCGTAGGGTCTACACACTTAAGGTTCGGTGACGCTAGGGTTATTAGGAAGACTAGTATGTGACTATCGAATGTTGTTCGGAGTCCCGGATGGGATCCTGGACGTCACGAGGAGATCCGGAAGGGTCCGGAGGTAAAGATTTATATATGGGAAGTTGTCAAACGGACACCGGGAAGTTTCGGGGTCATACCGGTATTGTCCCGGGGCCACCGGAAGGGTTCCGGGGGTCCACCGGGAGGGGCCACCCCTCCCGGGGGGCCACATGGGCTGCATGGGGCAGGGAGCCAGCCCCTGGTGGGCTGGCCGCACCCCCCTCCCTTGGGCCCATGCGCCTAGGGTTGAGGGGGAACCCTAGAGGGGGCGCCCCCCTTGGCTTGGGGGGCAAGCCACCCTCTCCCCTCTCCCCTAGGCCGCCGCACCCCCCCTAGATGGGTTCTAGGGGGCCGGCCCCCTTCTCCCTTCCCCCTATAAATAGAGGGGTGAGGGGAGGGCAGCCGCACCACCCTCCAAGGCGCAGCCCTCCCCTCCCCAACACCTCTCCTCCTCCGTTGTGTGCTTGGCGAAGCCCTGTCGGAGTACTGCCTCTCCACCATCACCACGCCGTCGTGCTGCCGGTGGAGCTGTCTTCCTCAACCTCTCCTTCCCCCTTGCTGGATCAAGAAGGAGGAGACGTCTCCCGTCCCGTACGTGTGTTGAACGCGGAGGTGCTGTCCGTTCAGCACTTGGTCATCGGTGATTCGAATCACGTCGAGTACGACTACATCATCACCTTGCAAGCTTCCGCACGCGATCTACAAGTGGTATGTAGATGCAAACTCTCTCCCTTGACTCGTTGCTTAGATGAACTCATAGATGGATCTTGGTGAAACCGTAGGAAAAATTTTAATTTTCTGCAACGTTCCCCAACAGTGGCATCAAGAGCTAGGTCTATGCGTAGTTCTCTTTGCACGAGTAGAACACAATTTTGTTGTGGGCATGGATTTTGTCATCTTACTTGCCTCTACTAGTCATTTCTTGCTCAACGGTATTGTGGGATGAAGCGGCCCGGACCAACCTTACATGTACGCTTACGTGAGACCGGTTCCACCGACTGACATGCACTAGTTGCATAAGGTGGCTGGCGGGTGTCTGTCTCTCCCACTTTAGTTGGAGTGGAATCGATGAACAGGGCCCTTATGAAGGGTAAATAGAAGTTGACAAAATCACGTTGTGGTGATTCGTAGGTAAGAAAACGTTCTTGCTAGAACCCAATTGCAGCCACGTAAAAGATGCAACAACAATTAGAGGACGTCTAACTTGTTTTTGCAGCGATTGATCATGTGATGTGATATGGCCAGAAGTTGTGATGAATGATGAATTGTGATGTATGAGATCATGTTCTTTGTAATAGGATTCACAACTTGCATGTCGATGAGTATGACAACCGGCAGGAGCCATAGGAGTTGTCTTTATTTTTTGTATGACCTGCGTGTCATTGAATAACGCCATGTAAACTACTTTACTTTATTGCTAAACGTTAGTCATAGAAGTAGAAGTAGTCGTTGGCGTGACAACTTCATGAAGACACGATGATGGAGATCATGATGATGGAGATCATGGTGTCAAGCCGGTGACAAGATGATCATGGAGCCCCGAAGATGAAGATCAATGGAGCTATATGATATTGGCCATATCATGTCACAACTATATAATTGCATGTGATGTTTATTATGTTTATGCATCTTGTTTACTTAGGACGACGGTAGTAAATAAGATGATCCCTTACAAAAATTTCAAGAAGTGTTCTCCCCTAACTGTGCACCGTTGCTATAGTTCGTCGCTTCTAAGCACCACGTGATGATCGGGTGTGATGGATTCTTACGTTCACATACAACGGGTGTAAGACAGTTTTACACAGCGAAAACACTTAGGGTTAACTTGACGAGCCTAGCATGTGCAGACATGGCCTCGGAACACGGAGACCGAAAGGTCGAACACGAGTCGTATGGAAGATACGATCAACATGAGAATGTTCACCGACGATGACTAGTCCATCTCACGTGATGATCGGACACGGGCTAGTCGACTCGGATCGTGTAACACTTAGATGACTAGAGGGATGTCTAATCTAAGTGGGAGTTCATAATTTGATTAGAACTTTATTATCATGAACTTAGTCTAAAACCTTTGCAAATATGTCTTGTAGATCAATGGCCAACGCTAATGTCAACATGAACTTCAACGCGTTCCTAGAGAAAACCAAGCTGAAAGATGATGGCAGCAACTATACGGACTGGGTCCGGAACCTGAGGATCATCCTCATAGCTGCCAGGAAACAATATGTCCTAGAAGGACCGCTAGGTGACGCTCCCGTCCCAGAGAACCAAGACATTATGAATGCTTGGCAGCCTCGTGTTGATGATTACTCCCTCGTTCAGTGCGGCATGCTTTACAGCTTAGAACCGGGGCTCCAAAAGCGTTTTGAGCACCACGGAGCATATGAGATGTTCGAAGAGCTGAAACTAGTTTTTCAAGCTCATGCCCGGGTCGAGAGATATGATGTCTCCGACAAGTTCTACAGTTGTAAGATGGAGGAAAACAGTTCTGTCAGTGAGCACATCCTGAAGATGTCTGGGTTGCACAACCGTATGACCCAGCTGAACATTAACCTCCCAGATGAGGCGGTCATTGACAGAATCCTCCAGTCGCTCCCACCAAGCTACAAGAGCTTTGTGATGAACTACAACATGCAGGGGATGGAAAAGACCATTCCTGAAGTGTTCTCGATGCTGAAGTCAGCAGAGGCTGAAATCAAGAAAGAACATCAAGTGTTGATGGTCAATAAGACCACTAAGTTCAAGAAGGGCAAGGGTAAGAAGAACTTCAAGAAGGACGGCAAAGATGTTGCCGCACCTGGTAAGCCAGTTACCGGGAAGAAGTCAAAGAGTGGACCCAAGCCTGAGACTGAGTGCTTTTATTGCAAGGGGAAGGGTCACTGGAAGCGGAACTGCCCCAAATACTTAGCGGATAAGAAGGTCGGCAACACCAAAGGTATATTTGATATACATGTGATTGATGTGTACCTTACCAGTACTCGTAGTAACTCCTGGGTATTTGATACCGGTGCCGTTGCTCATATTTGTAACTCACAGCAGGAGCTGCGGAATAAACGGAGACTGGCGAAGGACGAGGTGACGATGCGCGTCGGGAATGGTTCCAGAGTCGATGTGATCGCCGTCGGCACGCTGCCTCTACATTTACCTACGGGATTAGTTTTGAACCTTAATAATTGTTATTTAGTGCCAAGTTTGAGCATGAACATTGTATCTGGATCTCGTTTAATACGAGATGGCTACTCATTTAAGTCTGAGAATAATGGTTGTTCGATTTATATGAGAGATATGTTTTATGGTCATGCTCCGATGGTCAATGGTTTACTCTTAATGAATCTCGAGCGTAATATTACACATGTTCATAGTGTAGATGCCAAAGGATTTAAAGTTGATAACGATAGTCCCACATACTTGTGGCACTACCGCCTTGGTCACATTGGTGTCAAGCGCATGAAGAAGCTCCATGCCGATGGACTTTTAGAGTCTCTTGATTATGAATCGTTTGACACATGCGAACCATGCCTTTTGGGCAAAATGACCAAGACTCCGTTCTCCGGAACAATGGAGCGAGCAACCAACTTGTTGGAAATCATACATACCGATGTGTGCGGTCCAATGAGCGTTGAGGCTCGCGGAGGATATCGTTATGTTCTCACTCTCACAGATGACTTGAGTAGATATGGGTATGTCTACTTAATGAAACACAAGTCTGAGACCTTTGAAAAGTTCAAAGAATTTCAGAATGAGGTAGAGAATCAACGTGACCGAAAGATAAAATTCTTACGATCAGATCGTGGAGGAGAATACTTAAGTCACGAATTTGGTACACACTTAAGGAAATGTGGAATCGTTTCACAGCTCACGCCGCCTGGAACACCTCAGCGAAACGGTGTGTCCGAACGTCGTAATCGCACCCTATTGGATATGGTGCGGTCTATGATGTCTCTTACCGATTTACCGCTATCATTTTGGGGATACGCTCTAGAGACAGCTACATTCACTTTAAATAGGGCACCATCTAAATCCGTTGAGACGACACCGTATGAATTATGGTTTGGAAAGAAACCTAAGCTGTCGTTTCTAAAAGTTTGGGGATGCGATGCTTATGTCAAGAAACTTCAACCTGAAAAGCTCGAACCCAAGTCGGAAAAATGCGTATTCATAGGATACCCTAAGGAAACTGTAGGGTATACCTTCTACTTAAGATCCGAAGGCAAGATCTTTGTTGCCAAGAACGGATGCTTTCTGGAAAAAGAGTTTCTCTCGAAAGAAGTAAGTGGGAGGAAAGTAGAACTCGATGAAGTACTACCTCTTGAGCGGGAAAGTGGCGCAGCGCAGGAAACCGTTCCTGTGATGCCCACACCAACTGAAGAGAAAAACAATGATGATGATCAAGGTACTTCGGATCAAGTTACTGCTGAACTTCGTAGGTCCACAAGGACACGTTCCGCACCAGAGTGGTACGGCAACCCTGTCCTGGAAATCATGTTGTTAGACAACAATGAACCTTCGAACTATGAAGAAGCGATGGCGGGCCCGGATTCCAACAAATGGCTTGAAGCCATGAAATCCGAGATAGAATCCATGTATGAAAACAAAGTATGGACTTTGACAGACTTGCCCGATGATCGGCGAGCGATAGAAAACAAATGGATCTTTAAGAAGAAGACGGACGCGGATGGTAATGTTACAATCTATAAGGCTCGACTTGTCGCTAAGGGTTATCGACAAGTTCAAGGGATTGACTACGACGAGACTTTCTCTCCCGTAGCGAAGCTGAAGTCCGTCCGAATCATGTTAGCAATTGCCGCATACTATGATTATGAGATATGGCAAATGGACGTCAAAACGGCATTCCTTAATAGGCATCTTAAGGAAGAACTGTATATGATGCAGCCGGAAGGTTTTGTCGATCCTCGGAACGCTAACAAAGTATGCAAGCTCCAGCGATCCATTTATGGACTGGTGCAAGCATCTCGGAGTTGGAACATTCGCTTTGATGAGATGATTAAAGCGTTTGGGTTTATGCAGACTTATGGAGAAGCATGCGTTTACAAGAAAGTGAGTGGGACCTCTGTAGCATTTCTCATATTATATGTAGATGACATACTCTTGATGGGAAATAATATAGAATTTCTGGACAGCATTAAGGCCTACTTGAATAAGTGTTTTTCAATGAAGGACCTTGGAGAAGCTGCTTATATATTAGGCATCAAGATCTATAGAGATAGATCGAGACGCCTCATAGGTCTTTCACAAAGCACATACCTTGATAAGATTTTGAAGAGGTTCAAAATGGATCAGTCCAAGAAGGGGTTCTTGCCTATGTTACAAGTTGTGAGATTGAGCTCGGCTCAGTCACCGACCACGGCAAAAGATAAAGAAGAGATGAGTGTCATCCCCTATGCTTCGGCCATAGGATCTATTATGTATGCCATGCTGTGTACCAGACCCGATGTAAACCTTGCCGTAAGTTTGGTAGCAAGATACCAAAGTAATCCCGGCAAGGAACACTGGACAGCGGTCAAGAATATCCTGAAGTACCTGAAAAGGACGAAGGACATGTTTCTCGTTTATGGAAGAGACGAAGAGCTCGTCGTAAAGGGTTACGTCGATGCTAGCTTCGACTTAGATCTGGATGACTCTAAGTCAAAAACCGGATACGTGTATATGTTGAATGGTGGAGCAGTAAGCTGGTGCAGCTGCAAGCAGAGCGTCGTGGCGGGATCTACGTGTGAAGCGGAGTACATGGCAGCCTCGGAGGCAGTGCATGAAGCGATTTGGGTGAAGGAGTTCATCACCGACCTAGGAGTCATACCCAATGCGTCGGGGCCGATCAAACTCTTCTGTGACAACACTGGAGCTATTGCCCTCGCCAAGGAGCCCAGGTTTCACAAGAAGACCAGGCACATCAAGCGTCGTTTCAACTCCATCCGTGAAAATGTTCAAGATGGAGACATAGAGATTTGCAAGGTGCACACGGATCTGAATGTCGCAGATCCGCTGACTAAACCTCTCTCGCGTGCAAAACATGATCAACACCAGAACTCTATGGGTGTTCGATTCATCACAATGTAACTAGATTGGTGACTCTAGTGCAAGTGGGAGACTGTTGGAAATATGCCCTAGAGGCAATAATAAAAGTATTATTATATTTCAATGTTCATGATAAATGTCTTTTATTCATGCTATAATTGTATTATCCGGAAATCGTAATACACGTGTGAATACTTAGACCACAATATGTCCCTGGTGAGTCTCTAGTTGACTAGCTCGTTGTGATCAACAGATAGTCATGGTTTCCTGACTATGGACATTGGATGTCGTTGATAACGGGATCACATCATTAGGAGAATGATGTGATGGACAAGACCCAATCCTAAGCATAGCATAAAAGATCGTGTAGTTCGTTTTGCTAGAGCTTTGCTAGTGTCAAGTATCTCTTCCTTCGACCATGAGATCGTGTAACTCCCGGATACCGTAAGAGTGCCTTGGGTGTATCAAACGTCACAACGTAACTGGGTGACTATAAAGGTGCATTACAGGTATCTCCGAAAGTATCTGTTGGGTTGACACGGATCGAGACTGGGATTTGTCACTCCGTATGACGGAGAGGTATCTCTGGGCCCACTTGGTAATGCATCATCATAATGAGCTCAATGTGACCAAGGTGTTGGACACGGGATCATGCATTACGGTACGAGTAAAGTGACTTGCCGGTAACGAGACTGAATAAGGTATTGGGATACCGACGATCGAGTCTCGGGCAAGTAACGTACCGATTGACAAAGGGAATTGCATACAGGGTTTGATCGAATCCTCGACATCGTGGTTCATCCGATGACAACATCGAGGAGCATGTGGGAGCCATCATGGGTATCCAGATCCCGCTGTTGGTTATTGACTGAGAGCGTCTCGGTCATGTCTGCATGTCTCCCGAACCCGTAGGGTCTACACACTTAAGGTTCGGTGACGCTAGGGTTATTAGGAAGACTAGTATGTGACTACCGAATGTTGTTCGGAGTTCCGGATGGGATCCTGGACATCACGAGGAGATCCGGAACGGTCCGGAGGTAAAGATTTATATATGGGAAGTTGTCAAACGGACACCGGGAAGTTTCGGGGTCATACCGGTATTGTACCGGGGCCACCGGAAGGGTTCCGGGGGTCCACCGGGAGGGGCCACCCCTCCCGGGGGGCCACATGGGCTGCGTGGGGCAGGGAGCCAGCCCCTGGTGGGCTGGCTGCACCCCCCTCCCTTGGGCCCATGCGCCTAGGGTTGAGGGGGAAGCCTAGAGGGGGCGCCCCCCTTGGCTTGGGGGGCAAGCCACCCTCTCCCCTCTCCCCTAGGCTGCCGCACCCCCCCTAGATGGGTTCTAGGGGGCCGGCCCCCTTCTCCCTTCCCCCTATAAATAGAGGGGTGAGGGGAGGGCAGCCGCACCACCCTCCAAGGCGCAGGCCTCCCCTCCCCAACACCTCTCCTCCTCCGTTGTGTGCTTGGCGAAGCCCTGTCGGAGTACTGCCTCTCCACCATCACCACGCCGTCGTGCTGCCGGTGGAGCTGTCTTCCTCAACCTCTCCTTCCCCCTTGCTGGATCAAGAAGGAGGAGACGTCTCCCGTCCCGTACGTGTGTTGAACGCGGAGGTGCTGTCCGTTCAGCACTTGGTCATTGGTGATTCGAATCACGTCGAGTACGACTACATCATCACCTTGCAAGCTTCCGCACGCGATCTACAAGTGGTATGTAGATGCAAACTCTCTCCCTTGACTCGTTGCTTAGATGAACTCATAGATGGATCTTGGTGAAACTGTAGGAAAAATTTTAATTTTCTGCAACGTTCCCCAACAATAATAACCATTTTATTATTGCCTCTAGGGCATATTTCCAACAGTCTCCCACTTGCACTAGAGTTCAATAATCTAGTTACATTGTGATGAATCAAACACCCATGGAATTCTGGTGTTGATCATGTTTTGCCCTAGGGAGAGGTTTAGTCAACGGATCTTCCACATTCAGGTCCGTATGTACTTTACAAATATCTATGTCTCCATATTGAACATTTTCACGAATGGAGTTGAAGCAACGCTTGATGTGCCTGGTCTTCTAGTGGAACCTGGGCTCGTTGGCAAGTGCAATAGCTCCAGTGTGGTCACAGAAGAGTTTGATCGGCCCCAACGCATTCGGTATGACTCCTAGGTCGGTGATGAACTCCTTCACACAGATCACTTCATGCACTGCCTCCAAGGCTGCCATGTACTCCGCTTCACATGTAGATCCCGCCACGATGCTTTGCTTGCAACTGCACCAGCTTACTGCCCCACCATTCAAAATATATACGTATCCGGTTTGTGACTTCGAGTCATCCAGATCTGTGTCGAAGCTAGCGTTGACGTAACCCTTTACGACGAGCTCTTCGTCACCTCCAAAAATGAGAAACATATCCTTAGTCCTTTTCAGGTACTTCAGGATATTCTTGACCGCAGTCCAGTGTTCCTTGCCGGGATTACTTTGGTACTTTCCTACCAAACTTACGGCGAGGATTACATCAGGTCTGGTACACATCATGGCATACATAATAGACCCTATGGCTGAGGCATAGGGGATGACGCTCATCTCTTCTATATCTTCTACCGTGGTCGGGCATTGAGCCGAGCTCAATCTCACACCTTGCAATACAGGCAAGAACCCTTTCTTGGACTGATCCATATTGAACTTCTTCAATATCTTATCAAGGTATGTGCTTTGTGAAAGATCTATGAGGCATCTTGATCTATCCCTATAGATCTTGATGCCTAGTATGTAAGCAGCTTCTCCAAGGTCCTTCATTGAAAAATACTTATTCAAGTAGGCCTTAATGTTGTCCAAAAGTTCTATATCATTTCCCATGAAAAGTATGTCATCTACATATAATATGAGAAATGCTACAGAGCTCCCACTCACTTTCTTGTAAATGCAGGCTTCTCCATAAGTCTGCATAAACCCAAACGCTTTGATCATCTCATCAAAGCGAATGTTCCAACTCTGAGATGCTTGCACCAGCCCATAAATGGATCACTGGAGCTTGCATACCTTGTTAGCATTCTTAGGATCGACAAAACCTTCCGGCTACATCATATACAGTTCTTCCTTAAGATAGCCGTTAAGGAATGTCGGTTTGACGTCCATCTGCCATATCTCATAATCATAGTATGCGGCAATTGCTAACATGATTCGGACGGACTTCAGCTTCGCTACGGGAGGGAAAGTCTCATCGTAGTCAATCCCTTGAACTTGCCAATAACCCTTAGCGACAAGTCGAGCTTTATAGATGGTAACATTACCATCCGCGTCCGTCTTCTTCTTAAAGATCCATTTGTTTTCTATCGCTTGCCGATCATCCGGCAAGTCTGTCAAAGTCCATACTTTGTTTTCATACATGGATTCTATCTCGGAGTGCATGGCTTCAAGCCATTTGTTGGAATCTGGGCCCGCCATCGCTTCTTCATAGTTTGAAGGTTCACCATTTTCTAACAACATGATTTCCAGGACAGGGTTGCCATACCACTCTGGTGTGGAACGTGTCCTTGTGGACCTACGAAGTTCAGTAGCAACTTGATCTGAAGTACCTTGATCATCATCATTAATTTCCTCTCCAGTCGGTGTAGGCACCACAAGAACATCTTCCTGAGCTGCGCTACCTACCGGTTCAAGAGGTAGTACTTCATCAAGTTTCACTTTCCTCCCACTAACTTCTCCCGAGAGAAACTCTTTCTCTAGAAAGGACTCGTTCTTGGCAACAAAGATCTTGCCTTCGGATCTAAGGTAGAAGGTATACCCAATGGTTTCCTTAGGGTATCCTATGAAGACGCATTTTTCCCGACTTGGGTTTGAGCTTTTCAGGTTGAAGTTTCTTGACATAAACATCGCATCCCCAAACTTTTAGAAATGACAGCTCAGGTTTCTTCCCAAACCATAATTCATACGGTGTCGTCTCAACGGATTTAGACGGTGCCCTATTTAAAGTGAATGTAGCTGTCTCTAGAGCGTATCCCCAAAAAGATAGCGGTAAATCGGTAAGAGACATCATAGATCGCACCATATCCAATAAACTGCAATTACGATGTTCGGACACACTGTTACGCTAAGGTGTTCCAGGCAGCGTGAGTTGTGAAACGATTCCACATTTTCTTAAGTGCGTACCAAATTCATGACTTAAATATTCTCCTCCACGATCTGATCGTAAGAACTTTATCTTTCGGTCACGTTGATTTTCTACCTCATTCTGAAATTCCTTGAACTTTTCAAAGGTCTCAGACTTGTGTTTCATCAAGTAGACATACCCATATCTACTCAAGTCATCAGTGAGAGTGAGAACATAACGATATCCTCCGCAAGACTCAACGCTCATTGGACTGCACACATCAGTATGTATGATTTCCAATAAGTTGGTTGCTCGCTCCATTGTTCCGGAGAACGGAGTCTTGGTCATTTTGCCCATGAGGCATGGTTCGCATCTGTCAAATGATTCATAATCGAGAGACTCTAAAAGTCCATCAGCATGGAGCTTCTTCATGCGCTTGACACCAATGTGACCAAGGCGGCAGTGCCACAAGTATGTGGGACTATCGTTATCAGCTTTACATCTTTTGGTATTTACACTATGAATATGTGTAACATCACGTTCAAGATTCATTAAGAATAAACCATTGACCATCGGGGCATGACCATAAAACATATCTCTCATATAAATAGAACAACCATTATTCTCGGATTTAAATGAGTAGCCATCTCACATTAAACGAGATCCAGATACAATGTTCATGCTCAAAGCTGGCACTAAATAACAATTATTGAGGTTTAAAACTAATCTCGTAGGTAAATGTAGAGGTAGCGTGCCGACGGCGATCACATCGACCTTGGAACCATTCCCGACGCGCATCGTCACCTCGTCCTTTGCCAGTCTCCGCTTATTCCGCAGCTCCTGCTTTGAGTTACAAATATGAGCAACCGCACCGGTATCAAATACCCAGGAGCTACTACGAGCACTGGTAAGGTACA
Organism: Triticum dicoccoides; assembly: GCF_002162155.2. Taxonomy (NCBI): domain Eukaryota; kingdom Viridiplantae; phylum Streptophyta; class Magnoliopsida; order Poales; family Poaceae; genus Triticum; species Triticum dicoccoides. Next base: position 711,138,780 of record NC_041386.1, on the reverse strand, counting down.
CATCAATTACATGTATATCACATATACCTTTAGTGTTGCCGGCCTTCTTGTCCGCTTAGTATTTGGGGCAGTTCCGCTTCCAGTGACCCTTCCCTTTGCAATAAAAGCACTCAGTCTCAGGCTTGGGTCCATTCTTTGACTTCTTCCCGGCAGCTGGCTTACCAGGCGCGGCAACTTCCTTGCCGTCCTTCTTGAAGTTCTTCTTACCCTTGCCTTTCTTGACCTTAGTGGTTTTATTCACCATCAACACTTGATGTTCCTTTTTGATCTCTACCTCTGCTGATTTCAGCATTGAATATACTTTAGGAATGGTCTTTTCCATCCCCTGCATATTGAAGTTCATCCAAAGCTCTTGTAGCTCGGTGGAAGCGACTGAAGGATTCTATCAATAACCGCGTCATCCGGGAGATTAACTCCCAACTGAGTCAAGCGGTTGTGCAACCCAGACATTTTGAGTATGTGCTCACTAACAGAACTATTTTCCTCCATCTTACAGCTGAAGAACTTGTCGGAGACTTCATATCTCTCGACTCGGGCATGAGCTTGGACAACCATTTTCAGCTCTTCGAACATCTCATATGATCCGTGTTGCTCAAAACGCTTTTGGAGCCCCGGTTCTAAGTTGTAAAGCATGCCGCACTGAACGAGGGAGTAATCATCAGCACGAGACTGCCAAGCGTTCATCACGTCTTGGTTCTCTGGGATGGGAGCTTCACCTAGCGGTGCTTCTAAGACATAATCTTTCTTTGCAGCTATGAGGATGATCCTCAGGTATGGACCAGTCCGTATAGTTTCTGCCATCATCTTTCAACTTGGTTTTCTCTAGGAACGCGTTGAAGTTGAGGTGGACATGAGTGTTGGCCATTTGATCTACAAGACATATTTGCAAAGGTTTTTAGACTAAGTTCATGATAATTAATTTCATCTAATCAAATTATTTATTGAACTCCCAATCAGATTAGACATCCCTCTAGTCATCTAAGTGATACATGATCCGAGTCGACTAGGCTGTGTCCGATCATCACGTGAGACGGACTAGTCATCGTCGGTGAACATCTCCATGTTAATCGTATCTTCCATACGACTCATGTTCGACCTTTCGGTCTCTTGTGTTCCGAGGCCATGTCTGTACATGCTAGGCTCGTTAAGTTAACCTAAGTGTTTTGCATATGTAAATCTGTCTTACACATGTTGTATGTGAACGTTAGAATCTATCACACCCGATCATCATGTGGTGCTTCGAAACAACGAACTTTCGCAACGGCGCACAGTTAGGGGGAACACTTTCTTGAAATTATTATGAGGGATCATCTTATTTACTACCATCGTTCTAAGTAAACAAGATGCATAAACATAATAAACATCACATCCAATTAAACAGTGACATGATATGGCCAATATCATATAGCTCCTTTGATCTCCATCTTCGGGGCTCCATGATCATCTTCGTCACCGGCATGACACCATGATCTCCATCATAATGATCTCCATCATCGTGTCTCCATGAAGTTGCTCGCCAACTATTACTTCTACTACTATGGCTAACGGTTTAGCAATAAAGTAAAGTAATTACCTGGCGTTAAATCATTGACACGCAGGTCATACAATAATTAAGACAACTCCTATGGCTCATGCCGGTTGTCATACTCATCAACATGCAAGTCGTGATTCCTATTACAAGAACATGATCTCATACATCACATATATCATTCATCATTCATCACAACTTTTGGCCATATCACATCACAAATCATATGCTGCGAAAACAAGTTAGACGTCCTCTAATTGTTGTTGCATGTTTTACGTAGCTGCAATAGGGTTCTAGCAAGAACGTTTTCTTACCTACGTGAAAGCCACAACGTGATTTGCCAACTTCTATTTACCCTTAATAAGGACCCTTTTCATCGAATCCGCTCCAACTAAAGTGGGAGAGACAGACACCCGCTAGCCACCTTATGCAACTAGTGCATGTCAGTCGGTGGAACCTGTCTCACGTAAGCGTACGTGTAAGGTCGGTCCGGGCCGCTTCATCCCACGATACCGATGAAGCAAAATAAGACTAGTAGTGGCAAGAAAGTTGACAACATCTACGCCCACAACAAATTTGTGTTCTACTCATGCAAAGAGAACTACGCATAGACCTAGCTCATGATGCCACTGTTGGGGAACGTTGCAGAAAATAAAAAATTTCTACGCTTTCACCAAGATCAATCTATGAGTTCATCTAGCAACGAGAGAGAGGAGTGCGTCTACATACCCTTGTAGATCGCGAGCGGAAGCGTTCAAGAGAATGGGGTTGAGGGAGTCGTACTCGTCGTGATCCAAATCACTGAAGATCCTAGTGCTGAACGGAGAGCACCTCCGCGTTCAACACACGTACGGTTGGGAAGACGTCTCCTACTTCTTGATCCAGCAAGGGAGAAGGAGAGGTTGATGAAGATCCAGCAGCACAACGGCGTGGTGGTGGATGCAGCAGCGATCTCGGCAGGGCTTCGCCAAGCTTCTGCGAGAGGGAGAGGTGTAGCAGGGGGAGAGGGAGGCGCCAAGAGCATGGGGTGCAGATGCCCTCCCTCCCCCCTCTTTATATAGGGCCCCTAGGGGGGCGCCGGCCCTAGGATATGGGATCTCCAAGGGGGGCGGCGGCCAGGGGGGTGGCTTGCCCCCCAAGGCAAGTGGAGGCGCCCCCCACCCCTAGGGTTTCCAACCCTAGGCGCAGGGGGGCCCAGGGGGGGTGCACCAGCCCACCAGGTGCTGGTTCCCCTCCCACTTCAGCCCATGGGGCCCTCCGGGATAGGTGGCCCCACCCAGTGGACCCCCGGGACCCTTCCGGTGGTCCCGGTACAATACCGGTGACCCCCGAAACTTTCCCGATGGCCGAAACTTGACTTCCTATATATAATTCTTTACCTCCGGACCATTCTGGAACTCCTCGTGACGTCCGGGATCTCATCCGGAACTCCAACATCTTTTGGGTTACTGCATACTCATATCTCTACAACCCTAGCATCACCGAACCTTAAGTGTGTAGACCCTACGGGTTCGGGAGACATGCAGACATGACCGACACGCCTCTCCGGTCAATAACCAACAGCGGGATCTGGATACCCATGTTGGCTCCCACATGCTCCTCGATGATCTCATCGGAAGAACCACGATGTCGAGGATTCAATCAATCCCGTATACAATTCCCTTTGTCAATCGATACGTTACTTGCCCGAGACTCGATCGTCGGTATCCCAATACCTTGTCTAATCTCGTTACCGGCAAGTCACTTTACTCGTACCGTAATGCATGATCCCGTGACCAGACACTTGGTCACATTGAGATAATTATGATGATGCATTACCGAGTGGGCCCAGAGATACCTCTCTGTCATACAGAGTGACAAATCCCAGTCCCGATTCGTGCCAACCCAACAGACACTTTCGGAGATACCCGTTGTCGGTGTCAAAACCGGCGGATCTCGGGTAGGGGGTCTCGAACTGTGCGTCTAGGCAAATGGTAACAGGAGACAAGTGACACGATGTTTTTACCTAGGTTCGGGCCCTCTCGGTGGAGGTAAAGCCCTACTCCTGCTTGATTAATATTGATGATATGGGTAGTACAAGAGTTGATCTACCACGAGATCAGAGAGGCTAAACCCTAAAAGCTAGCCTATGGTATGATTGTTGTTCGTCCTACGGACTAAGACTCTCCGGTTTATATAGACACCGGAGAGGGCTAGGGTTACACAGAGTCGGTTACAATGGGAGGAGATCTTCATATCGTATCGCCAAGCTTGCCTTCCACGCCAAGGAAAGTCCCATCCGGACACGGGACGAAGTCTTCAATCTTGTATCTTCATAGTCCGGGAGTCCGGCCAAAGGTCATAGTCCGGCCATCCGGACACCCCCTAATCCAGGACTCCCTCAATAGCCCCTGAACCAGGCTTCAATGACGACGAGTCCGGCGCGCAAATTGTCTTCGGCATTGCAAGGCGGGTTCCTCCTCTGAATACTTCATAGAAGATGTTGAACACAAGGATAGTGTCTGGCTCTACAAAAATAAGTCCCACATACCACCGTAGAGAGAATAATATCTGCACAAATCTAATCTGCTGACGTATTCCGCAGCGTGACATCAAGCCACGTCCAAGCCTTTATTCAAGTCGTTTTACTGTTCCACCTCAGCGCGTTTAGCGAGGCGGTTTCCTTGGCACGTCTTGTTAAAGCAAAGATCGTGTCCCCTTATCCCAGGATTCTCATCAATACGGGCATAGGTAACCCAACCGCGCCATTAACCGTGGTGCTTGGGAGATCAGCGAGTTTTATTAGGCCGGTGGGGGCTCGTAGTTTCGGCCGCCCATATAAGGGGACAAGGATCTACCTTTTCCATTTGCGCCTTCTTCCTCCTTTGCTTATCCGTCCCTGCGCACTCGAGCTCCAGCGCCCAAGTCCGCACTTCCCACCTCAACCTTCTCCAATCATGTCCGGAGCGGGAGGTAGATGGATGGCCTCCACCGTCACGAAGGGGCAAATCAAAAAGTTGAGGAAGGCCGGATACTTGTTTGACGACATCGCGCCCCGGCTCCCAGATGAGGGGCAACTCATCCCCACCCCTAGGCCCCATGAGAGGGTTGTATTTCTCCCCCATTTCCTCCACGGACTGGGCTTTCCTCTCCACTCGTTCGTCCAGGGGCTCATGTTCTACTACGGCCTAGATTTCCATGATCTGGCCCCGAACTTCATCCTCAACATCTCATCGTTCATTGTCGTGTGCGAGGCCTTCCTCCGCATCCAGCCTCACTTTGGCCTATGGCTGAAGATTTTCAGCGTCAAGCCGAAGGTCGTGGGCGGCCGCCAAGCAGAGTGCGGAGGCGCCATGGTGGGCAAGATAGCCAACGTTACATGGCTCGAGGGCGCCTTCATAGAGACCATCAAAGGGTGGCAATCGGGGTGGTTCTATATAACCGAGCCGCGTGACCCTGAATGGGCAGCAGCCTCCGAACTCCGATCTGGCATCCCCACACGGCTCACATCTTGGAAAGAGACGGGCCTGTTGTGGGGTAATTCGGCAGAAGTGACCGTACTTCAAACCTGCATCAAAGACCTGATCGGCAGGAAGGTTAAACTTGTCACCGTAGTCCAGGTCATGCTCTTCCGCCGGATTCTCCTGTGTCAATGACGGGCTTTCAACTTGTGGGAGTTCGACACGGCCCAGCACCAGACTCTGCCCCGGCTCTTCGACACAAAGCACGAGGATGCCTGGAAGGTGCTATTCAAGAGCTCCGAGGTCTCCCCTCCCGTCACCGAGGATCGCGGATTCTGCGCCAAGCGCCAAGCCAGCGCGGTGAGCTTAATTTTTCCATTACGGGGTATTTGTTTTCCATAGATTTGATTCTATGCGGGATCTAAACCCCCATCCCTTTAATAGGACTAGCAGAAGAAGGCCGGACAGATCAACTGTCCAGCTCCCTTGCCCGAAGACCCAGCAGACGTTCGCCTGACGAAGCTGCTGGTTCCGGCACCTCACGTGGTGCCGGAGAAGAAGGCCAAGAAGAAGGCCACGGGGACTCAACAGAGTTCCCGGCGCCTGGTGGTGTCAGATTCATCGCCTGACAACCCCGAAGCACCCTCCGCCTCTGAGGACGAGGAGGAGGAAGAAGAAGAAGCCTCTCCCCCTCCAACGGGGGCAGGAAAGAAAAGGAAGGCCACCCCAACTGGGGAGGCCGGAGGGTCCAAGAAGGGGAGAACTCTCCTGCCGGACTACACCTCCGATGCCGAAGACGGCGGGGAGGAATGGCCATCCAGGGTCAAGCCCCTAGCAAAATCGTAAGCATCCGGATATCCGAATAACTTATGGCGCTCCTCTATTATTTGGTATTTTCTGACGCCGAATTTGATCATGTAGTCCGCCCAAGGCTCAGCTCGACGATTCAATGAGCGGCTCCTTGGATTCGTCGAATGTGAATAGTGCTTCACTTCCAACGGCCTCCTCCCCTCTCCCTACGGACGACGCCGAGGTGGAGTCCCGAAAGGGACTAAACCAGGAGGAGGTGGTCCTAGAGGCGCCGCAAAGCGACCTCCCGGACTCCAGGCCAAAGGGGGTAAAGCCCCGGAGGGATCCAAGTCTGGCTCTGGGCCGGACACTGCTCCGGAACCATCAACGGTTCCAGAGACTGGTAGGGGCACCTTCGCAAGAAGGGCACGCCTACTACGCCGGCGGCCTCCATCCAACCGGAGGCACCGGACGATTTGCTGGAGGCGCTTAACGGCGCCTCCATCGACGAGGAGCACCGCACTGTTATGAGTTCGGTGATTCAAAAGGTTCAGTCCACCAAGAGCGGGCTGACCGAAGCTTGTACGAGCCTTCTAACAGGCTTTGAGGTAAGTATTTAAAACATATAAAAATGTTACCGCATAGACAGTATCCCCTGATGCTCAGTTTGGTATTCGGAAAGAAAAGCCGAGCTGGGGATCTAAAAAGATATACGCAGGAGTCTAACATAAATATGTCAATATGGGAATGCAGGCTGCACTGCTGACCTCTGCCGCATTGACTGCGGAGGTCAATGCATTGAAGAAGAGCCTCGAGCGGTCTGAGAACGAGCTTGGCCGTGCCAAGGAGCAGCTCGAGGACAAGGAGAGTATGTAATACCGTATGTGAATGTATATAGAAATACTTGATTGCAAATAATGACAGGACCAACGTAAATGTTGTAGGGGCCACGGCCGAGGTGGAGACCCTGAAGGAAGCGGTGTCCAAGGCCGAAAATAGTGCGGCCTTGGAGCGCACCGAGCGAGAGAAGCAGGAGGCGCGGGTGGCGGAGGTGCGGCAAGAGCTCCAGGCTCTCGTGGAAAAACACGAGAGTTTGGAGCGTGACTCGAAGACTCGAGAGTCCGAGCTCGCCTTGGCTCTTGAGAGTGCCAAGACCGCAAAGGCCGAAGCCCAGAAGGCCCTCTAGGAGATCGAGGCGATGAAGAAGATAGCGGCGGGTAAGGCATTCTTTATGCAAAGCAAGAATATAAAAGTAAATTATCTGTTACTTACCCGAATCCGGAGCTCTCCAGGAGCGTTCGCCGATCTGCCCCGTAGTGTGTCTGATGCTGCCGCGTTCTACCGAGCCAAGGAGGGGAGCTCGACGAAAAAGGTGTTCTGGTCTCAATATGCTGAGGCCGAACATCCGGTGCCCCTGAGTGACCAGCTGAAGCAGCTGGTCGAGCTCCACAAGGTGGACGAACAGGTCATGAAGGGCCTCATAGTTCGGCTGTGGCCTAGGGAAGCCATGGCTGGGAGCTACTTCGGTCTGGTGCGGCGGCTGGTGGACGCATGTCCGTGGATTGAGGTCATCAAGCGCTCTGTCTGTATTGAAGGTGCCCATCGGGCCCTCGCCCGTGCTAAAGTGCACTGGGGCAAGCTGGACGCGGAGAAGCTTTTGACGAACGCGCCACCACCGGGCATGGAGTATCGCACACCCGAGATGTATTATAAGGGTGTTCTGAAGGGTGCCCGCCTTATAGCGGGTGAATGCTCCAAGGATGTAATTTTTTAGTAAACTCGCTTCTGTTATCCTGTACGCTGAAAACTTTGTTCATATGCCTTAAGCAACGCTTGTTAATTTAAAATATTACCTTCTGTGCGGCCGTTTATCAAATCTGAGAGATGCAAGTCGTCGGCTTCTACCCCCATGCCACGAGTGCTGGGGTGTTCGGGATAAACCTGAGCGCTCTTGTTCCCATTCTTGGGTCCATCTAGGGAGGCGCTCAGCACAAAGAACCAGGCCATCGGACTTATAATGCTTTATCACTCTCACTTAGCCATAGAATTCTATAATTTTAAATTTTGGCGAAGCCCCTAGTATTCAGAAGACCAAGTTCGGGGCGCTATCCACGCCTAGGCCGGATAAGTCCGGCTCCTCCACTACTAGGAAAAGGGCTATAGATGGGATTGACACTAATGGCGCACCAGAAAGATGGTGCGCCATTAGTATATACTAATGGCGCACCACAATCTGATGCGTCATTAGAGTTTAAACTACTAATGGCGCACCATGCTACGGGTGCGCCATTAGTATCAAATTTTTTTTTAACTAGTGCGCCTGTCCAAACATACTAATGGCGCATCCGGGCAAAGTGCGCCATTAGTAGTTGTAACTACTAATGGCGCACCAGGCAGCAGGTGCGCCATTAGTATAGAAATTTTTTTTTGAACTAGTGCGCCTATCCAAACATACTAATGGCGCATCCTGCCCAGGTGCGCCATTAGTAGTTGTAACTACTAATGGCGCACCAGGCAGTGGGTGCGCCATTAGTATAGAATTATTTTTTTGAACTAGTGCGCCTATCCAAACATACTAATGGCGCATCCTGCTTGGGTGCGCCATTAGTAGTTGTAACTAATAATGGCGCACCATGCAAGAGGTGCGCCATTAGTAAGTGGGCAGCAACAAGATATTTGGGACAGCCTCTCCTACCCACACACTCACTTCCTCCCCACTTCATTCTCTCCACCTCCTCCTTGTCTCGGGTGCCTCCTCTTTTTCACCTCATTTCCACCATAGATTCATTCAAATTAAGTGGTTAAATTACCTTATTTTAATAGGTAAGTAAGGGGGGAAGCTATATTTAGGTTGTTCTCCTTACAACAATGTGCACATGCACTTTTTACGGCCTAGCTAGATCTATGTATGTTCGTGGTGTTGCATATGTTTGTGGTGTTGCATATGTGTTTGTGTTTGGAGGTGTACCGGTATTTGATATGCGATAGTTGCCAATATTTTGCCGGAATGTTGATTCATTTCCGTTTCGGCGAGAATTTTGGCATTAAGCATTCTTTTTGGTCCTATTTTTAGGGAAAGTCATGCCAAATTTTTGTTTGGTTCTAAAATATCGTTTTGCTCTACCCCGCAGGCGACCATGGTCCGCACGATGACCGAAGGCATCGTGAATAGGTTTTTGAGGTCCGCGAAGGCCGAGATGCTTCAAAAGAACGAGACGGAGATAAGATGTCCGTGTCGAAGATGCAAGCTGAAGAGCCTTATTACGGACCCGGATTCCGGGCAGCTGCGGGACGACCTGCTGTTGTGTGGTTTCATGGATGGCTATCGGTGGCAAGGTGATGAAGATGACTATGAAGTCGTCCATGCGGGCCGGGCAAGAAATGAGGAAGGGCAGCAAGACAACCACCGCGGCTCGGGCGGGCGAGAAGACGAAGAATCCCCAGGAGATGATCACGACTGTGATGCTGTACACAGTCATCATGTAGAAGATGCAGGACATGATGATGAGGAAGATGCCGGAGCAGGCGACGGGCATGATCATGAAGATGATGATGCCGGCGGAGCAGACGACGCTGGACCATCGATGGGCTGGGTGCAGGACCCTCATATTCAAGAGCTGCTTCTCAAGCAGACGGATAACGCAAGAGCTGCCGCCCGAGAGAAAGCCAAGATGGATCAACTTGAGTTAGACGCGGTTACTCCATTGTATGAAGGATGCAGGCCCGAGGATACCCGCCTGAAAGTAACGCTCATGGCCCTGGAGATGAAGGTAAAACACAAAATGACCGACGCATGCTTCGACGAGAACATGTCATTCTGGCACGAACGTCTTCGCAAGGGGAACAAGTGCCCGACCAGTTTGGAGGAGGCGAAGAAAATCATGTGTCCTCTGGATTTACCGCACGTGAAATACCATGTGTGCATGAACAATTGCATCATTTATCGGGACGAGCACGCGGAGTCTACCATATGTCCGGTGTGCGGCGTCACTCGATACAAGAAGAGGAAGAAAGCTCCTCGAAAAGTGGTGTGGTACTTTCCGATCACTCCTCGTCTGCAGCGCTATTTCGCGGACCCTAAGGTAGCAAAGCTCCTGCGTTGGCACGCGGATAGGGAGGAGAAGAAGCGGGAAGATGACGCAAATGATCCGGAGATAGATAAAAAAGACAAGATGCTGAGTCACCCTAAGGATGCGAGCCAGTGGCAAGCGTTGAACTTCGAAGACTCGGAATTTGGGAACGATCCAAGGAACATCGTGCTGGGCGCGAGCACCGATGGAGTCAATCCGTTTGGCAGCCAGAGAAGCACACATAGCACGTGGCCTGTGTTTGTGTGGATGTACAACCTTCCCCCCTGGTTGTGCATGAAGAGGAAGTACATTCACATGAGTATGCTAATTGAAGGGCCGAAACAACCAGGGAACGACATCAATCTGTATCTGGGGCTGCTGAAAGAGGAGCTTGACACGCTGTGGAAAACGCCAGCCAATACGTGGGACGCCGCAGAGAAAGAATATTTCCCTATGAGAGCCGCACTGCTCACGACGGTGCACGACTATCTCGGTTACGGATATGTCGCGGGGCAAGTAGTCCACGGATTTTCTGGATGCGTGAGGTGCATGGATGACACAACGTATCGCCAGCTAGATAGAGATCCCGGGTCTTCGAAAACCGTGTTCATGGGACATCGAAGGTGGCTTCGCGACGATGACCCGTGGAGGAAACGCAAGGATCTGTTCGATGGTGAAACCGAACCCCGAAAACGCCCGTGTACAAGGAGCGGCGAGGAAATAGACAAGCTGTTGAAAAATTGGAAAGACTGCCCACTGCCGGGAAAGAAGCAAAAGGCGCCAGAGCCGGGAAAGAAGCAAAAGGCGCCAGAGCCGCTGCTGAAGGTATGGAAAACGAGGTCTGTTTTCTGGGACTTGCCGTACTAGAAGATCCACCGTGTGCCTCACAGCCTTGATGTCATGCATATCACGAAGAACGTGTGCGAGAGTCTGCTTGGTACCCTACTCAACATGCCAGAGAGGACCAAAGATGGGCCGAAAGCAAGCGCAGACTTGAAATCAATGGGCATCAGGCAGGAGCTTCACGCTATATATCATGATGATGATGATGATGATGATGAGGCGAAGCAGGACACAGAAAGTCGTCGCAAAGGCAAAAAGGCCAAGAAGACCGGAAATGACTACCCCCCCGCGTGCTTCACTCTAAGTCAGGAGGAGATCGAGCAGTTTTTCACCTGCCTCCTAGGAGTAAAACTTCCTTACGGTTACGCGGGGAAGATAAGTAGATACCTAGACCCAGCGAAGCAGAAGTTCAGCGGGATGAAGTCTCACGACTGTCACGTGCTGATGACGCAGATACTTCCAGTTGCAATCCGTGGGATCATGGACGCGCACGTCCGTGAAACGCTATTTGGCCTATGCAACTTCTTCGACGTCATCTCTCGAAAGTCGATTGGCGTGAGGCAACTCAGAAGGCTACAGGAAGAGATCGTGGTGATACTATGCGAGCTTGAGATGTACTTCCCGCCCGCATTCTTCGACGTTATGGTGCATCTGCTGGTCCATATAGTGGAGGATATCATCCAACTCGGGCCGACGTTCCTGCACAACATGATGCCGTTCGAAAGGATGAATGGTGTCATCAAAGGATACGTTAGCAACATGTCACGTCCAGAAGGAAGCATAGCCAGGGGCTTTCTGACCGAAGAGTGCATCTCCTACTGCACGAATTATCTAGGCATCGAGAACCCCGTTGGTCTGCCCGTCAACAGGCACCTCGGCAGGCTCGCTGGATGGGGTCACCGTGAGGGTCGCCGCGAAATGCATGTCGACTTCGAGGGTCGACTTGCCGACTTTGAAAGAGCAAACCTAGTCGCGCTACAACACATAGACGTGGTCGATCCTTGGGTGGTAGAGCACAAAACCTTTATTAAAAAGACGTACAATGACCGAGGCCAACAGAGGACGGACGGAGATACACTCAAAGAGCACAACTCATGTTTCACGCGTTGGTTCAAGCATAAGCTTCTGTCGTACCCTTTACATGAGGATTCTTCCGCGGAAGAACAACTCATATTCGCCTTGTCACAGGGCGCCGAGCACAACCTGATGACCTATGAGGCGTACGATATCAACGGCTACACATTCTACACCGAGGCCAAGGACATGAAGAGC
>NC_041386.1:711102135-711124945 GCF_002162155.2 Triticum dicoccoides | reverse complement strand
CGCCCCGTCCACACCACCGTCGACCCGCCTCCCTCGACGCCACGGCGCCGCAGGACCAGGACGCCACGGCCCCGCCGCCCTCGACGCCGCCCCGACAACAGCGCTGTGCGCCTCTTCCTGGGACGCTGCTGTGACCCTACTACCCACGCCATCAGGGGAGCTCGTCAAGGTATCATCCCCCCTCTCTCTCTCTGCTCTCTCCATCTTTGATGCTCTAGGTGTCTATCGTGGTTAGTTTTCTTCCTCCCCAACTAAACTAGATACCCAGTTTGCTTGCTGCACTCACTACATTAGGCGTGAGAACAACTGAAACTTTCCTGAGAGAGGTCCTAGCTAGCTATGCACAGCGAAACTGCCCTGCTTGCAGGGATTCCATCGATTGTTGTAGCTATGTATTCATGCGGCTTAACCAAGATGGCCATGTGACAATGCTTCTCATGGAAATCTTCACACCGGTCAATCGTTTAGCTAGCTTTCCTGGAAAAAAAGTAAGATAATGGGACAAGGGACAGCAACAGGGCAGTGAAAGTTTTCAGCTTCATAGATTTCGAGTGAAAACTGGAGTAGTTGGTCCGATGATAGGGATTTTGTTATGGTCTTCTTGTCCGTGTAGTACTGGAAGGTTCAACCTGAGTCAAATTCTGAAGCTACAACGTGACAATGATTTCAGTTTCTCATAGTCGTGCCTTTCTTTAGATCAAGTACATTACCTTTGAACCACAGAAACCTACCATATGTGCTTATAATAATTTGTAATTTTCTTGATGCAAAACCATAATCAACATGTAGAACATTTTTTTCTTATGACAGCTGATAGCATTCGTGCTCATTGGAATGACTGAAAAGCAAGTGCTATAATACTCCTTCTCCTGTTGTGTGTGCTCTGAAGGTTTTGGGCTCCTTTACTTTCCATTATTATCTAATATCCTTTCTAGTTTAGCACTATTTAGTTTAACAGTAGTGGATGGCTCCATCTTACTTCTATATTAACAGCTACCAGCTTGAGTGAATAAAGGTAGCTAGGCCCATGCAAAGAAAATAGATGAATTTTGGGCTCCTGTCAGCGGATGTTTGCAAAAATCTACTGGTCTTTAGCTCAGATATATTCGTTTCATTTTGTTTTCAGCACTAGATCGTGGTCTTTAGTTGAAAATTTGGCATTTGTGGTTGTGACGGTTAAATGAAATGGAGATACTCCTCAGTAACAGACCAGGTGAATAACTTATGTGCACAAGTGCAGCAGAAAATTTACAACAGACTAATTAGATTCATTTTTCTTTTGTTTGAGAGAGAGTTAGCTGGAATTTTTGAATAAAACGTAAGTCTAATCCCAGCGAAAAATTCAAGCTATCTTAACCTCCAATTTTGATCAAGTAAACTCAATATTTCTGGGACAGTTAGAGTATCCATCGATCATATTTGAACCTAATACCAATTCATTCATCTCCATACCACTGCAGACACAACAGAACAGAGGCACTTCATCACCCACGGCTGAGAAAGCAAGGTAGAATCACCACACTGGTGGGCACTTCATCACCCAGGTATAACTTTTACTAATTCATGAATAAATATATATTTTTCACTGCATACATACTATTTCTCTTTTTTTTCTGTTCTTTTCAGATCAACATTGTTGTGATCTTTCATGTCTTTTATAACAGGGAAAATGGTTGTATATGATAGATATCGAACCGTTTCTGTAAACTAAGTACTAACTGAGTTCCCTAAAAAAAGAACCTTAGTACTAACTGAAATATGATGGAACAGAAAATACAATGAAATCAATACGGAACATGCTAGATAAATATTGCCATGAAACCAGATGACACTGATAATTTTAGTGGAAAACAAAGGACTCTTCTGTTATTTTTAGTGAAAAGTTGGTCCACCGACCACTCACATATCCAATTTCCATGATCCTCAACGGAAGTCAGAAACACAACATATCCATGGACTTCTCATTGTTCAAAATCTTCTCTTAGGATTAACCACAACAGCATATCGGGGGTTCAGGAATCAAAATATCAGTTACATCAAGAGTTAGCAATGACCAAACTGGCATGTAACAGAGACACTATAAAAGATAGCCAACATCCAGTTAGGCCAATTTTCTGAGGCTATTCCAAAATTAGACGGCATTTCCCCTTTGCAAGCGGTTGCATAGTCTTCAGCGAGGTGTGGTGCAGCTTCCTTGTGAGGGCATATGAACTTCTCCACAAATACCTTCTTGCTCAGCATGACTATGCTATAGTAGTCCCGGTACTGACCTAGCAATCCATTTGCCTTAAGAAACTGGATAATTAGAAGAAGAAACTGTCTCCTGATTTTGATGTATTTTGCCTAAAGTCTCTAATTTTGATGTATTTTTCTTAATTCAGCGAACCGTGAGATGGACTTAGAAGAAGAAACTGTCTCCTGATTGCAGTTGATTAATTAGTATATATGATGTAGACTTGTAGCATACCTACCTCTATATGGTTTTATATTTCAACTTGATTTCTGAATATTCCAAACCACACGCGAAGTCCTTTCTTACAAGAAGAAGTTTCTCTTCATAACAGTGAACAAAACTACTGTCAATCAGCTCAGTTCTAGTGCTGTTGGATTTTTTTTAATTGGCTTCTTGCAGTTTTGAAAATTCAGTTTATTCGGTTACTGAAAATTCAGTTAATTCAGTTAGGCACACAAATTTCAGAACTTTTGTGTGCCCTAGTACTTGGTGTTTGTAGAAAACCAGGAGTGTCAATGGGACTAGAATTCACTTGTTCTTATATGGGTTTGTAAAACTTGTTCATGTACTGAACTACTAATGCCTTGTGATGCTCTGAATTACTTGTGATGCCTCTGAATTACTTGTGATCACATTGAGAAAGACTTGTAAAGATGATGATCATCTTTAACAGAAAACAATTTGTGATGATTTTGCTAGTTTGCTGGGTTTTGTCTCCGACCATCGTGTCGTGATGATTTTGCAGGTACCCCGAGAGGCCCTTGAGTTTGCCGGAATGTGGATTAACTTCCGTTCCGGCAAATTTGGGTACTCCATATGTCCTATTTTCAGCAAAGGTCATGCTGAAATTTTCCGTGAATTTTAGCATGACTTTGCTAAAAATAGGACATATGGGGTACTTGTGACTAATGCATGGGCCGGGGTATCTTAGTAGTTAATTAAGTAGGATCAAGTGCCCCGGCGTACTTGTGACTAATGCATGGCTTTTAGGGTGCCTCGGTGTCGATAAAAACCGAAATGATGAAAAGTTAGGCTTTTAGGGTGCCTTGGCGTCGAAAAACCCTCAATGATAAAAGCTTAGATTTTAGGATGCCTCGGTGTCGACAAACCCTAAATGATGAGACCATGATCTTGTTCCTTGACAATAACCAACTTTTTGACCAAACTTTGTTTCTATTTAGAGAGAAACATGGCCCACAACGATGAGGCCGGGGGTTCGGGCGGCAAGGCATTCTGGGAGCTGTCCCAGGAGATGGAGGAACAACCTCACTTGTATGAGGCTGCCGCCTTCCCCACCGATCCTGAGACCATGGATGGTGCCGCCGAGGATGACCACACTGATGCCACCACTGATGGTGCCGCCGAGGATGCCACCACTGATGATGGCGGCGCACGCACAGATAGCAGCCAGCCGAAGAGGCAACGGAAGGACCGGCGCCCGATCGTGCTCCGCACCCTCAAGGAGGAAGTTACTGAAGTGGACTCCAACGGGAATCCAACGGCGCCCGAACGAATATTCAAGGGGTACTCGCTTCAGCTCGGGTGCATTGTCCGGAGCACCGTCTCGATCAACACCGAGAACCTGAGGCATCCTGACCGGGGGAATTTGCACCACCTCCTCTTCACGAAGCTGCACGAACGATACAAGTTCCCCGCTGAATTCGAAAACACAAGCCTCAAAGGGAATAAAGTGAACAATGCTGCCCTCACGAAGATGAGCAAGGCCCTGTCTACTTGGAAAAGCAATGTGAAGAGAATGATCGAGAAAGGTGAGAGTTATGAGAAGATCAAGGAGAAAAATCCTTCGATCACCGAAGATGACTACAACGACTTCAAGATCAATTGCTCGAGCACCGCAAGCTCCCAATCAAGTGAGTGGGGGAAACAAATGCGGGAGCTGAACATAGGGGAACACACACTCGGTCCCGGCGGTTACAGAGTGGCGGAGCCTATATGGGACAAGGAGGAGGCGGACCGTGCCGAGCAAGGCCTACCGCCCCTCTTCGATAAATACAGTGACAAGCAGACCAGGAACTTTGTCAGGGCCCGGTACAAGAAGGACCCGAAAACAAAGGAGCTTACCACGGATCCGAAGACCAGGCAGCTTGAGCTTGTTCTGGTAAGGAATACACCCCCGCGTAATTAGCTCCATATGGTTGCATTCTAATTAATGAAGCCGAATTTCTAAATGGTTCACATTCCTTCCGCAGGTGACTGAAAGCAGTAGCGTGGGGTCGACTCAGAGCAACCCTTGGGACACCACTCTAAATAGGGGGTTGAATATAATGAAGAACAAGGATAAGCTCAGTAAGCCGACGTCAGCTGGTCGTGTGGCCGGCAAAGGCTTGTCGACAAAATGGGGGTCATACTATACCGCTGGTGTGCGGAAGGAGAAAAAGACCAGCTCGGAAAGCCAGGCGCGAGAGGTTCAAGAACTCAAGGCACATGTGGCGCGGATTCCGGAGATTGTCCAAGAGCAAGTGGAACAACGACTCGGAGCGACGATCGCCGCCCTTGTGCCTACCTTGATCTCGGGGTTGAGTGCGTGGATTGCGGGCGGCCAACAGGGGCCGCCCCCGATTCCTAGCTTCACGGCCAGCAACTCGCATAATGCGATGGCGGGGCCATTGGTGCCTCCGGCGGAGGCGGCATTGGTGTCTCCGACGCCGGCACGGGAGCTTAATGCACCCGGGTGTACGCCGGCCGGCACCTCTTCAGCAAGCGGCCGCTCCGTCAACTGCACGCCCGCCGTTGGCGGTGCCTCGACATTAGCCGAGCTCGACGCCATCATCACGGTAACTAATTAAGCCTCTCTCGGCCGAGGACTTCATCTCCTTGCCTTTGACTGGGCATCCCTGACGCCCTACATGTTTTCGCAGGGCGCCACCGACGTTCCGTGCACTCTCCTCCACTTCGTGAACAACGAGTTGGTCGATGTCGCCAAGGGCAAAATCGTTCAACCGGGCAACCCCTTGTTCCATGGTACCCAGATGCCACCCAACTTGTTTAGGGTTCAACTGGTTCGGGTGCTGCCAGGCTGCGACGACTTGTTACCTCCGATTCGACCCGTCGGGGCCGACGATGATGACGTGATGACCCTCAGCGCCTGCCTGAGCTGGCCCCTGCTTTGGCCGAAGAGCCAGATTCGTTTGGGGGCGGGGGACACCACCCCAAAGACAACACCACCAGTCGTGCCGGCGCCAAGTCGGCCCCATGGCAAGACCGCCGTAACGGTGCCGGACATCCCTATGCCACTGGATCCAAACATGCATCTGGCACAGGATCAGAACGACGACGACGACGATGATGATACATTTGGCAACGTCGATCAGTACTTTGCCGAGCATGGGTACGATGGCGACTTCATGGGGCCTCCTTCTCAAGAACCAAACCCAACAAAAGACGTGTGCGATCTAGCTCGTACCGCGGAGAAGCCAAGTTGCAACAGGCGCCGTCTGGCGTTCAGCTCTCAGGAGACGCCTCCAGCTGCCGACTTCACCGAGCCTCAGATAGGCGAGGTGCGAAATATTATCAGCCCCAACACACTCAAGAAGGCGGTCTGTGAGCAAAACTCGGTCCCATTACAGGAGAAGAAGAAGGCACGCAAAAGAAAGACTAAGAAGGGTGCGAGCCAGCCGGCACCGAGTACGATCCGTGCTCAGGACGGGCCACCTTCACCTAAGGATATCTCGAGGAGGGTGCATGTGGCGGGTAGGGCGATGCTACCACCAAATATGCTCAATGCTGCAACCGGTGCTATGCGGAGTCTGCACGACAGTGTTCTTTCTTTGGAGAAGCGGCGTCTCAGAGAGAAGGATGTGGCATACCCGGTTTTCGTGGCCAAGGTGCTAGAGGGCAAGGGCTTTGTGGATGGCGACATCGGGGGTACGACCGTCCTGCGGTTTGATGACATCTTTGCTATGTTTAACCTTCATCCGCTGCACTACACCTTCGTTCGGCTATTTTCATTGAGTATGGAGATGCGGATCATTCGCGACAAGACCCCGGACATCGTGATAGTCGACCCCTTCTACATGCGTGCCAAGATCTTGGGCAGCGCTAGGGACCGGCAAGTCGCGAGTTCTTACCTCGAAGGCGTCATTCTGGCAAACCAAGATAAGGATAACTTCCTCGTGCCTTACTTTCCCGAGTAAGTCCTCCCCTCAACCGGCCCGTAACATATGAATTCTTACATTTCGATCGTTTTTCTTTTAACATTCCGTGTTCTCTGCAGTGACACACGTTGCACGCTCATCCTCCTAAGCCCCAAATATTCCATGGCCACGTATTTCGACCCGGACCGTCAGTCGAACGTAGACTACACAAATGTCAAGAAGGTTCTTGATGATGTTCTCCCCGGCTACGCCAAATCTGGAGGCACCTTCACCAGGCCTATTCGTAAGTACGGCAAGCACGTGTTCTCCCACAATACGACGTTCTGCTGCGTCAAGCAGCCGCCTGGCGGTCAGAAGGGTGCCTACTACGCCATCCATCACATGCGGGCGATCGTACGGGACCATCATCAACATCTGCTACCGAGTAAACTCCAAGATTGGGCCGCGAGCGTGTCGGCAATCCAGGACGCGGACCTCCGACAAGAATTCTTTCGCATCCAGTCGGAGTTTGCGGAAATCATCCATCAAGATGTCCTTCGTACCTCGGGGCAGTTCTACCTCAGAAATCAACCGTCCAACAGTGACATCGACACAATGCTACAAATGCAGGATGACAATGCCCGTTCTTTCATGACTCCCACGATAGACGGCGGCTTCATCCACGCTCCGGTCCCTTGAGTCGAGTTGTCTAGTTCTGAAACATCGATTGGCTCATGTTGTAATTAAACTTTAATGAACTTGTAGTATGTCTCTTTGGTTTCGAGAGTCGTTCAACTTAGATGTAATCGATGCTATTAATGTCTTGCTTTTCTCTTTTGATCGTTCTGTTGCATACTTATATATTGCTTATGTATTGTCTGTGAATTGGTACTAACGTTTCGTTTGGCTAGTGCATAGCAATGCCGACGTATGTCGTGTACAAGGGTAAGGTTCCCGGAGTCTACGATGACTGGGAGGAGTGTCGGAGACAGGTTCACCGATTCAGCGGTAACAGTTACAAAGGGTACACCACTAGGGCCGAGGCCGAATCTAGATACGCCCGCTATCTAGCGGGAGAGGGGACGGAGCGTTGGAGGAACCGGATGAAGACGAGTTTCATCGTGATGATGCTCATCGTGATGACCGCAGCTCTCTTCTATGTGATGGTAGTTTAGATGATCGATATCGACTTGTAATGCGAAGATAAACTCGCTACTCGCGGTCTCGAGACTTGTAATATAATGTTATATCTTTGTTCGGTCTTTTCAATTCGGAGACTAATATGATGAATTGTATTCGGAGACTAATATGATGAATTGTATTCAAAGACTAATCTTCTATTGTATTTGATGAATCTATTGTTGATGTGTGATGTCTATATTTTGTCAAATTATACATTTTGTAACCTGTGCAAAAAACAGAAAATAAAAAAATAAAAAAAACCTAATATTCATACTAATGGCGCATCACATGACAGTGCGCCATTAGTATGACAGTGCATACTAATGGCGCATCACCGGGTAGTGCGCCATTAGTATGCTGCGGTTACTAATGGCGCATCCAGAGGTGGTGCGCCATTAGTATGCCAAAGCACCTGGGTATACATGCCCCCTGGGAGGCATACTAATGGCGCACTCTCGCATATACTAATGGCGTACCAGGTGGTGCGCCATTAGTATACCAGATACTAATGGCGCACCAGGTGGTGCGCCATTAGTAAAAATTACTAATGGCGTGCTATCAATGGCGCACCAGTGATGCGCCATTAATGGCCATATTAGGTGCGCCATTAGTAGTGGTATTTCTAGTAGTGCTCGCTCTAAGCGGCATAAGTCTTTAAGGACTCGAAAAACCTCGCGAACGGCGACCGCTCTCTCGCACTATCATGACGGTCAGTTTTAGCTTTCTCTACTGAGGTGTTAACCCAGCTCAAGTGGGGCACAATCGCAGTAGTTCTCCCAGCGCTACCTTAGCCAACATTGCGGAACGTAAGGTACCAAAACATGGGAGCCGGGCAAACCCAACTATTGACCCAAGACATGATTCGGAGCCGATGCATATAGTGCTATAAGTTCGGGGTGCCGCACTCGTGAGAGTGTTCAGTCTTCTCACACCATGTTATGGGGTGCTTAAGCCCCTGGTGTATTGGTTGTACCAAAGTGTACGGTTGCATAATGTCATGACTGAATATATTTGTATAAAAATAGATGAATACAATAATAGATAAGAGCTATGTATTGTTTATTAAAAAGGGCTGCTATGAAAGCAGAATGATACAAATAGTGGGATAAGCAAGAGATGGGATTATTTGACATGTCCCCCTCCAGGGGCAAGCTGCGGGACTTTAAGTAAAACAGGTATTAAGCTCGTTATAGAGACCACCTGGACATTTGACGTGGCTTGTTCTCTCCCTGGCTGTTGCATCGTGTGTTCGGTGAGTGTATTGCCGGACAAGCCTTCCGAATAGTTGGGTCCTGAAAGTATAAAAAGAAGAAATGGCAGAATAGGGAGCCCCTTAGTGCGGTTGAGCTGCATTCTGGGCGTGCGGTAGTTGTGCCCCTCCCCTTATGCCCATGGTATTTCTAAAGCGTAATTATGTACGCGTGGTACCGATATCACCATCTGGTGAGGGCTGGGGTTGGGGCCGCACTGTTATGCTTGCTCGGAACGTGCCAGCCGGCTTTGTTGTAGGTTACTTCGGGCTCGCTTGACGTTGTCCGGATGTTTAACACCTGGATTGGAGAATTGCCTTGAGAGGCTACTCTGTACTTCCGTCGCCAGGGCCGCCGTGTGCTCCTCCGTTCGGAGAGAGCGTTCGGTGTTTCCATTTACCGTGATGACTCCGCAGGGGCCTGGCATCTTGAGCTTGAGATATGTGTAGTGCGGCACCGCATTGAATATGGCAAATGTGGTTCGTCCGAGCAGGGCATGATAGCCACTGCGGAATGGGACTATGTCGAAGATTAACTCTTCGCTTCGGAAATTATTCGGGGATCTGAAGACCACTTTGAGTGTAATCGAGCATGTACAGCTGGCTTCTACACCTGGTATGACGCCTTTAAAGGTTGTCTTTGTGGGTTTAATCCTTGAGGGATCTATACCCATTTTTCGCACTGTATCTTGATAAAGCAGGTTCAGGCTGTTGCCGCCATCCATGAGGACTCTGGTGAGGTGAAATCCGTCGATAATTGGGTCTAGGACCAATGCGGCGAATCCACCGTGACAAATGCTAGTGGGGTGGTCCCTTCGATCAAAAGTGATCGGGCAGGAGGACCATGGGTTGAACTTTGGGGCGACTGGCTCCAACGCATAGACGTCCTTTAGAGCACGCTTCCGCTCCCTTTTGGGGATATGGGTTGCGTATATCATGTTCACCATCCGCACTTGCGGGGGGAAGCCCTTCTGTCCTCTGTTGTTCGGTGGTCGGGGCTCCTCCTCGTCATCGCTACGTAGCCCCTTGTCTCTGGTTTCGGCACTTAACTTGCCTGCCTGCTTGAACACCCAACAATCCCTGTTGGTGTGGTTGGCTGGTTGTTCGGGGGTGCCGTGTATCTGGCACGAGCGATCGAGTATCCGGTCTAAGCTGGATGGGCCCGGAGGGTTTCTTCTGAATGGCTTCTTCCGCTGATCGGGTTTAGAGCCTCTGAATCCGGCATTGACTGTCGTATCCTCAGTATTGTCGCCGTTAATGAGGCTTGTGCTTGTTGCGACGTGACTTGCCATTGTTGTCCTTGGTATCCGAATTGCCAGGGCTCTTGGTTATGTTATTGCTACGAGCTAGCCAGATGTCTTCGCCCGCGCAGAAGCGTGTCATGAGTGTCGTGAGGGCTGCCATAGATTTCGGCTTTTCCTGTCCTAGGTGTCGGGCAAGCCATTCGTCTCGGATGTTGTGCCTGAAGGCTGCAAGGGCCTCGACGTCCGGACAGTCGACTATTTGATTTTTCTTGGTTAGGAACCGTGTCCAAATTGCCTGGCCGATTCCTCTGGCTGCTGAATTATGTGGCTTAGGTCATCGGCGTCTGGTGGTCGCACATAAGTGCCCTGGAAGTTGTCAAGGAATGCGGATTCCAGGTCCTCCCAGCAACTAATTGACTCTGCTGGCAGGCTGTTAAGCCAATGTCGAGCTGGTCCTTTAAGCTTGAGCGGGAGGTATTTGATGGCGTGTAGATCATCACCACGGGCCATGTGGATATGAAGGAGATAATCCTTGATCCATACCGCTGGATCAGTTGTGCCATCGTATGATTCGATGTTTACGGGTTTAAAACCCTCGGGGATTTGATGATCCATTACTTCGTCTGTGAAGCATAGTGGGTGTGCGGCGCCCCTGTACTGGGCTATATCCCGACGCAGCTCGGATGAGCTTGGTCTGTTGTATTCGGCCTGGCCATATTATCATATCCGGTGTGACGGTTATCGTCACGTGATGTGGGGCGCCCGCGCGATCCGTAGATCGATCTTGTTTGCCTTGCCTTATCCTCCAATATGTATCGCAGGTCTGTTGCGTTTCCCCGTGCTCTGGTATTCTTAGAGCGGCACCGGCGTGCGGCTTGGATTGTGGGCCGAAGGGCCTCTCTGTCGTGGCCACGGGGTGGCCGATCGGGCGCATCGTACGCTGGTGATGTAGGTTTAGTTGCTTCCTCTTCTAGCTGGGGTAGCAGCCTGCGCTTTTGGTAACTCTTGGAGGGGCGTTCGAGTTTATACTCTTCGGCCGCCAGGACTTCAGTCCATCTGTCGGCTAGTAGGTCTTGGTCAGCTCTAAGCTGCTGTTGCTTTTTCTTGAGGCTGCTTGCCGTGGCCATAAGCCTGCGTTTGAAACGCTCTTGTTCGACGGGATCCTCTGGCACGATGAATTCGTCGTCGTCGAGGCTTGCCTCGTCTTCGGAGGGAGGCATATAATTGTCGTCCTCGACATCTCTGTCGGCGGCTCTCTCATGAGGGCTGGCTCCTTCGTCCTCCTGCGCTGAATCCTGCTGGAGGGGGATGTCTTCGGCACCGGGGTGTTGACGTCTCCGGTGCCGGATTCGCCATTCTTGCTTTGGCAGGATTTAGAGAGGCGCCGCTGACGTTGGCGCTTGGGTTGCTTCTTGGAGGGGTCGTCCTCCGTGTTTTCATCGCCATCCCCTGCTTTGGAGGTGTCCACCATGTATATGTCATATGACGAGGTGGCCTTCCAGTGCCCTACAGGTGCTGGTTCTTGGTCGACTCCTTCATCGGCGTCCATACCGTTGATGTCTTCGAAGTCGAAGTCGAGCATGTCGGTTAGATAGTCGACAGTGGCTACAAAGTGGGTGGTGGGTGGGTTTCGAATTTCTTCGTCGTCCGCATCCGAACCCTGCTGACCATAGTTTGGCCAGGGCTCTCCTGACAAAGAGAGAGACTTTAGGGAGTTCAGGATATCGCCAAAGGGCGAGTGCTGAAAGACGTCCGCGGCGGTGAACTCCATGATCGGAGCCCAATCGGGTTCGATCGGACGGGGTGCAGAAGATTCGGAGTCCAGAACAGAGTCCGACACCTAGGAGTCACGGGCCTTGCAAAGGACTAGGTTGGTATTCGGCTCTATCACCGTAGAGATTGCGGCTCTTGGGGCGGCGTCCAACCGTCCGTCCCCGACTAGCGCAGTCAGCTCCGAGCTAATGGTCGGAGCGGACACCTGAGCGGCACTCTGGGTGCTATCCGGCGGCAGAGTTAGATCATGCCCATCGGGACAGTGCGGCACGCTCGGCCGTGGCTCGAATCCGTCGAAGATCAAGTCCCCGCGGATGTCGGCCGTGTAGTTTAACCTTCCAAACCTGACCTGATGGCCAAGGGCGTAGCTTCCGATCTGCTCCAGATGGCCAAGCGAGTTGGCCCGCAGTGCGAAGCTGCCGAATACGAAGATCTGTCTGGGGAGAAAAGTCTCATCCTGGACCGCGTCGTGGTTGATGATCGAAGAAGCCATCAGGCCTAAGCGTGACGACACAGAGGAACTCTCAATGAAAGCACCAATGTCGGTGTCAAAACCGGTGGATCTCGGGTAGGGGGTCCCGAACTGTGCGTCTAGGCGGATGGTAACAGGAGACAAGGGACACGATGTTTTTACCCAGGTTCGGGCCCTCTCGATGGAGGTAAAACCCTACTCCTGCTTGATTAATATTGATGATATGGGTAGTACAAGAGTTGATCTACCACGAGATCAGAGAGGCTAAACCCTAAAAGCTAGCCTATGGAATGATTGTTGTTCGTCCTACGGACTAAGACTCTCCGGTTTATATAGACACCGGAGAGGGCTAGGGTTACACAGAGTCGGTTACAATGGGAGGAGATCTTCATATCGTATCGCCAAGCTTGCCTTCCACGCCAAGGAAAGTCCCATCCGGACACGGGACGAAGTCTTCAATCTTGTATCTTCATAGTGCGGGAGTCCGGCCAAAGGTCATAGTCCGGCCATCCGGACACCCCCTAATCCAGGACTCCCTCACCCGTAGTGCACCTTTATAGTCTCCCAGTTACGTTGTGACGTTTGGCACACCTAAAGCACTCCTACGGTATCTGGGAGTTGCACAATCTCATGGTCTAAGGAAATGATACTTGACTTTTGGAAAAGCTCTAGCTAAACGAACTACACGATCTTTGAGCTATGCTTAGGATTGGGTCTTATCCATCACATCATTCTCCTAATGATGTGATCCCATTATCAATGACATCCAATGTTCATAGTCAGGAAACCATGACTATCTGTTGATCAACGAGCTAGTCAACTAGAGGCTCGCTAGGGACAATGTTGTGGTCTATGTATTCACACGTGTATTACGATTTCTGGATAATACAATTATAGCATGAATAACAGACAATTATCATGAACAAAGTAATATAATAATAACCATTTTATTATTGCCTCTAGGGCATATTTCCACCATTTCAAACTTACATGCAAATATAAATTAACTCCCATGGCTCCTTCTCAGTCTTCAATGGATGAACGATGTCTGATAACTCCTCCACATCGATGGGCGCCTGCTTGTGTCCTGCGATGACAGGCCGAGCCACGACTTGCACATCAGGCGAAGCATCTTGCTCCTCGTTGTTGTCAATGACGACCACAAGCGTACCTATTGGCGGCTTATTGCGGGCAATAGCGAGGTAGTTGGGGTCGACTGGTGTGGCACAACAACTTGAACGTGATATACATGCTCTGCCTCTGGATCCGTTAGGAGCGGCCGCTTGCTGCACCGGCTGCGCGGGAGGTACATGCATGAGTGAGTGCGCTGGGCAGCATCGCCGAACCGCGACTCGAGCATGCACCACACGACAACGGCAACCACGGGCACGCCCTTGCAGTCCCGGAACACATGAGCCTTGTCATCTCCCCTGAACTACTTGAGCAAGCCCCACTTATGATTCGCGAGCAATTGCAGGATCTTGAACCGGATCTGCCATCGACGGTGGCGATAGGCGGTGGTGGGCGGTTGGTTGGTTAGGGATTTGAGAGAGGGAGAGGGAGAGATGATGGTGAGAGAGACGAGGAGGGAGGCGACGAGATGGAGAAAGAGGAGCGGTGGAGTAGACGCGGCTATGGAATAAGGATGCGGCGACTTGAATACTCGGCGTGTTTTAGCAACAAGTGGGCCCACGATGGCGACCCTGACGTGTGTTGTGCCAAACCGGAGCGCGGGTTCTTTTCCAAAAACGCGACCATAGTTGTTATGTATTTTCATTTATAAGAATCGTATTTGGAGCTGCGGTACCAAATCGTTATGCGTCAAAGATTAGGAGGACGAAATCCATAATTTTCACCTTCCAACACGATAGCTAGCCATGGGCACCCCTCCCATGTTCCTCTGTTCCGGGCGGCTGCCTACATAAGCGCAGGCGCAGGCGCAGCTCCGTGCCCAATCCCCTCCTCTCCCTCCCAAAAAACCCGCCCTCCTCCATGCCCCGTGCCCAATTTCCTCTTCCCACCGGCGACGAAACCCTCGCCCTCCCTCCCCTCCCCTCCCCTCCAATGATTTTTACACTTGTCAGAATCTGGATGTTTTATATACACTTTCAAGCAATTATATATCTTTTTTGGTCTTATTATATATGGACCCCTGCAACTGGCACTGGGCACTAAGTTAATAGGTTAGTCCCAAACTAGGTGTTGGACTCATACTATAAATGTCATGAGCATGAATGCCTTCTTTGGAGGACTAGTGGCTGATCATGTGTGGGTGATGAATCCTTTTCCTGCTAAAAACCTAGGGTCACTTGGAATAATATATGACAAGGGCTTGATTGGAGTTCATCATGACATTAAGTATGGATACTTAACTTTATTATCTTATACAAATTACACACAACTTGCTTGCTCATGTGTATATCATGGCAGCAAAAATACACTGTTGGTTTTGCTTTTACTTTTCCATATCAATACCCAAAAGATGACTCATAAAAGACACATAAATAACTACATAAAAGGATGGACACATAAGCTCGGGACCTGGTCTTGGCCGCAATACTTGCAGAAGTTCTAGCGCTGCGGTGGGCAACATGTTGCATTGTCGTGGTGATCGCCCTCAGCTACGATGGTGTGCACTTCTTAGCAAAGGGAATCGCCTTGATGTCGTAGAGGGGAGAGAGAGGGGCGGGTGACACCGTGGAGGGGAGGGGAGACGTGAGAGCAAGGTGCGGGATGAATGTCGTGGCACCGAGGGGAGGCTGCAGCGAGAAGTCGTGGTTGGGAGAGCAGGCCGGGGGAATGAGATGTGAGTGTGAGCGTTGTCTCGTGCGATAACAGAGTAAATTGCTTTTTTAAGATAAGAATAAACTGAGTGGTCGTTCATTTTTTTTAAATAAGAAGAGAATGAGAGGGTGTATTTCTATAGATGTTCTTCTTTTTGAACGTTGATATTGCTGGAAGGGGTCAAAAATTCAGGAGTTTTATACAACAACACAAGTATGCCCGTGTGTTGCTACATGCCTTTTAATATTTTTTCTGATTGCATTATATTCTACTAGTTTAATTAATGACCAAGAATATATAGCAAAACTCGAGAGAAAACTTGTGTTGTAATGCACCTATTGAATATATTGCACCAGAAGAACTGCAAGTCTTATGTTACATTATGTAATGCACCTAATGAACTTATGTTGTGTCTAACTTCATTTCCTCATCATCTGAATGGAATAAGACTGAATGTAGTTGAATGTGTCACTATTTGAATGCGGCTGACATAAGTCTCAATGCAACTGAATTCATGCTGTGTTTAAATTCAGTGTCACTATCTGAATGTATCTGTGATTGAATGTTCTTGCCCAATAGGTGTTGCCAAAAAATGAATGATAACTGACATAGAAACATAAAGCCAATTGCCAAAACAGTGTCCAAACTGACAAATATAGATGTTGCCAAAATTGTTAAAATTGAGAGAAAACAGTTGTTAAAACAATGTCCAGAATTTCTTCATAGGTAGATGTTGCCAAAACAAAACATAAATAGTTAAAGTTCAAACAAAATAGATGTTGCCAACTATCAAATCATAGATAGTTCACTCATATATGCATCATAGGTAGTTCATGCTTTCTCCATTGGTAGACTGACACTCACATCATAGGTAGTTCAAACTTGCATACAAATATAAATTAACTGCTACTACTAACTGCATATTTTCTTTAGTAAACTGTAACTTCTGCAGTTCAGTCGGGCGGAACGGCAAGGGATCGGCTGGCACTCAGGCGTGCAGTGGCGCCGAGCATGCATCTTGAATGCCCTCTTCTTCTTCTTCTTCTTCTTCTTCCTCTTCTTCTTCTTCTTCGCCCTCTACATGTCCTCCTCCTCTCGTGGCTCCTGCTCCTCCTCGTCCTCCCGTGGCTCCTTCTCGGTCTTCACGGGAAGAACCGTGTCTGCCAGCTCCTCCACATCAATGGTTGCCTCCTTATGGCATGCGATAATAGGCCCGGCCACGACCTGCACATCAGGTGAAGCATCATGCTCCTCCTCCCCCTCAATGACGACCACATGCATACCTGCTGCCGACTTATTGCGGGAGATGGTGAGGTAGTTGGGGTCGATCAATGTGGCACAACAACTTGAACATGCTATACATGCTCTGCCTCTGGATCTGTTAGGAGGGGCCGCTTGCTGCACCGGATGCGCGGGCGGTACATGCACGAGTGAGCGCGCTGGGCAGCATCGCGGAACCGTGACTCGAGCATGCACCACACGACAACAGCAACCATGGGCACGCCCTTGCAGTCCGGGAATAGACGAGCCTTCTCATCCACCCTGAACTGCTTGAGCAAGCCCCGCACGTGATTCACGGGCAATGGCAGGCAGGCTCTTCAACCGGGCGGCAATCTCGCGAGCGATGGAGACCTTAGCCGGATCGGTGTCAGCCCAGTCATCGACCATGATCTCCCATCCGTTGGTCTTCGCCATGATGGCGACGACAGGCGACGGTGGACGGTTGGTTGGTTTTCATGTATGAGAACTGTATTGGAGCGTTTCTCGACTTGTGGTACCAAATGGGTGAGGCTACGCGCCAGTCGACTGACTTTTTTCTGTTGAGGTCAGTCGATTTCTGGGTCATTGGATTCGAAATCAAAGGCCTAGATTGCTTCTTCAACCTCCAGCCCTTGAGCCGCCAGCCACCACCGGCCAAACTGTCGGGCCCCGCCGCCCGCGGCCAGCGACGCTCCCACGCCGCCTCGCCGCCCCGCCCTCCCCGAAACCACTCCCCACTGCCTGTCCGCCGACGCCCCGGTCATCCCTCTAGGCCCCCCGCGCCGAGCCTTTTCTCCGGCGAGTTCCCACGAAGGTCGACTGACCCCAAAGTCAGATCAATCGACTGAACTGTAGCTAAATGGGTACCAAATCGTTATGCGTCAAAGATTAGGAAGACCCAAATCCGTAATTTTCACCTTCAAACAAGATAGCTAGCCGTGGGCACCCCTGCCCTGTTCCTCTGTTCCGGGCGGCTGCCTACATAATTTTGAAAAAAAAAAAATTGATGAACTTTGAAAAGTTTCCTAAGTGTTTGCAAATTTTCATAATGATATCACATTCGAGGGAGGCGTGACAAATAACAAAAATGATATTCTGAAAATGCTACTTTTAAAAGCATTTTGGAACACTGATTTTATTTATTTATTGCCACGCCTTTCACGAATGTGGTCTCATGATGAAAATTTACAAACACTTAGAACATTTGTCAAAGTATACCACAAAAAAAATCAGATTTTTTTTTGATATTTTTATGAATTCACTATTCATCCGGTCTCAAATGAGCTCGAGCTCAAAAGATACTTTCGGACGAAATGCACAATTTTCACCTTTGAACACGATAGCCGTGGGTTCCTCTGTTCCGGGCGGCTGCCTACATAAGCGCAGGCACCGGCGTAGGCGCAGCTCCCCTCCCCTCCTCTCCCTCCCAAATAAACCCCCGCCCTCCTCCGCGCTCCGCGCCCAATCCCCGCTTCCCACCGGCGACGAAACCCTCGCCTCCCCTCCCCTCCCTCCCCTCCCCGCCCCATCCACCGGCGAGACCGGCGCACAGCTCGCAGCGCGGCCGAGACCGCGCGAGCCCGGCGCCGACCACAACCGCGGCGAGGAGCCGAGCGTCGGGAGCGGCGGGCGGGATCACCACGCGCCGAGAAACGAACCGCATCGCCGAGCGGCGGGCGGCGGGTACCCCTTTTCCTCTCCGCCCTCCCCTCTGCCATGCCATGGTCGTTTCTCTGGGCGGCCGCGTTGCTAGATTTGTCGTCAGGTTCCACAGGCGTTTCTTGCAATTCGAGCAGGAGCGTCAGTTCTTTTGGTTTGTCGATCGGGGCCGGTAGATTCTTGATAGTAGTAGTAAGTTCTTGCATTTCGGTGATTGTTGGCAGGTGCCAATCTTGGGTTCGTGTTCCTGACACGAATTTTTCTGTCGAATCCTGGATAATCGATGGGGATTTACCGCGATCAGTTCTTCATAGGGTTCATTATGTTACCTGTAGCAGATTGTTCCTGATCGTAGCGGCCTCGCTCTCGCTGTAGCAGATTAAGGTTATTCATCGGGGTGGAGGATAATCTTTCTGACTTGGATTTGGTGGTGTTCATATGGGAATTTACCGCAAATCGTCGTGGTTTCTTCTTGTTGTGAATCGGGCGGGGTTTCAGGTCGTTCATCGGGCCTCGGGGATAATTTTTTTGCGACTCTGTTTTTGCGGCATTGTTCTGACAATGTTCAATTTGTTGGCGTTTCAGATGGCCAAGGATTTGCTATGGGAGCTGGCGCTCATGGCGTGGCCTCTCCTCAAGGAGGAGGCCGCGGAGCTCGCCAAAAGCGTGCTCCGCGAGCTGGCGCGCGAGGAGGCCAAGACGCGGCTCAAGGCCGCCGTGAAGGCTGGGGCGGAGGGCCTCAAGGGCCTTCTCGAGGCGCCTCCATCCACTGCGACTCCGGCGCCGGCGGCAGAGGTGGCCGACCCGCGTCGGGTGGAGCTGCTGGTCGACGGAGCGGCGGTCTGCATCGACCACGCCCCTCTGCTGCTGCGTCGTGGACGGCTTCTCCATCTCCCCCTCTTCGTCGACGACGTCGTCAGCCTCCTCGGTCGGCTCGGCCCGGAGATGGGGCCGGCCGTTGAGGCGCTGCTGCGCGGCAAGCTGATCGCCCCGGGGGTGCAGTCGGCTCTACGCTCCGGCCTGGAGCTGCCACCCGCCGTCAGGCAGATGCTCGCGGCCAAGTTTGAGACGAGCGCCGTGCAGAGCCTCGAGTGCTCCTCGCTCATCGCCTTCGCCGCCAGCCCTGCTTCCTCCATCACGGAGGCGACAGCGGGTGCGGGTGCCCAGGCGCTCCCCAGCCTACAGGACTTCGTCGTGTGCGCGTCCGCTCTGGGGGTCATCGCCCTCGCCCTGTACCTCATCTGGAGGGGGCCGCGCGGCGGCGGCGACTGAGCGCCGGGCGGGGCGACGACGAGGAGTGAACAACACATCGCCCCCGACCCGAATTTTGTGTCTGTCGTCTGTAGGAACTTTAGTAAACCACAATCCATAGTGTAAATTGATACTCTGAACTGTGATTGGTGAATTGGTGAATTGGTGAATTTACTGCTGATTGTGATTGGTGAACAGTTATCCTCTGATGAAATCAATCTCGATTTTTAAAAATCTTTTTCAACAATAGCACTGTTTCATAATTAGCTCTTCTTACTTGTCAACAATCGCACTGTTTGATAATTAGCTCCTTTTAAAAATCTTTTCCTCCCTTCCCCACCCAGACCACGCCCCTCCATTTTGATATGCCTGGCATTAAACCTCCATTTTCATCAAAAATACAGTACTGCTTTAAATTGAGAAACAAAGCTACTTCCCTCTTCAAATAAGTAATTTTACCGGAGCCGGGATGTACCGGCGTTGGATCCACTGTCCATCGGTTTCATTAAGATTCGTGCAGTCTGACCCGTATAACACAATAATTCATTCCAGCAACTATACTTCGTAATACGGTTTGACACAAAACAGTGACTAGCAACTTTTTGTAGAAGAGAGAGAGGGAGTTAGAATTGGGAGACGGACTATGCATGCATTCTCTCTCCATACGAATGACATGTACTTAATTTCATCCTTAAATTTTGAATGATTGATATCTGTTAAATGAAATATCCATTTTTGAAACTTTTCATATATTTGGAATCATGGTGACAAGATCTTTAGAACAAGATCAATCTTGGATATATTTGCAATACTTTTTATTTTATATATTTCAGTTATCTTTGAAATGACTTTCACAAAACATAAAATTGTTTCGCTTTGAAAAGATATTTCATATATTTGAAATAATCAGTTTCACAGACGCAACAGTCTATTTCACATAGCCAAAATAACCACTTTCACATATTTAAAAAAATGGACATAAATTGTTGCATAAAACTCACTTGACTCATTTCAGAATAAAAATTCACTCATTTCAAAAAACTTATTTCAATCCTTAAGAGACCAATTCCACAGGTTTTGCCAAAAAAAAACACTTGATTTCGGTCATTTTGATTTACTGATTTCAATTATTTCAAAAAACATATTTCAATAATTTCCAAAAACAATTTCATTCGCTTCATAAAACATATTTTGCATTTCAAAAAAGTTTTGAAATAATCAGTTTCGCATGTTTGAAATAACTAGTTTCACGTATTTCACACCGAAAAAATGTGGCATGTTTATTTAAAATGATTTCGCTCATCTTAAAAATTTGGTTCCATTTATTTCAGAAAACTAATTTCACTTACATAATTAGATTTCACTCAATTTAGAGAAACACATTACACTCACTCAATTGTAATACAATGTTTCACTCGTTTCAAAAAACTGATTTCACTCATTCCAAAAGATAGATTTCACACATTTCACTAGTTTCAGAAAACAAATTACACTAATTTACAAAAAATATATTTGTAAATAGTTATTTCAGTAAGATATGTATTGAAAAATATGAAATTACTTCCATGAAATATATTTCAATGTGGTGTTGCAAGTTGTAAAGTTAATTTGTGTGAAAATATATGAAATTACTTCTCTGAAATAAATGAAACTGCTATTTCATATATCTGTAACTTATTTCATCCATTACCAATTTTTTTTTGAAATAATCAGTTTGACATGTTTGAACAAACTAGTTTCAGAAAACTGATTTCACTTATTTCAAAAAATAATTTCACTTGTTTCAAAATTGATTCCAATTATTTCGAATAAGTAAATTTGAAATGAATGAAATTTAAATTTTGATATGATTGAAATAGAAAAACTTAAACTTGTTTAAATATATTCAAAATTGGTCTTGTTCTACAGATCACATGTTCAGAAATTTGAATATATAAAAAAATTCAATAATAGAAAATTAATGTTAGAGATATTGTCCATCTAAAATTCTAAACAAATATAAAATGGATGGATTTGTGTGTGAGAGAGAGGAGAGATTCTGCATGCATGCATGCGTACTGTTCGTGTTAAAAGGAACCACACCATTCTGACACTGATTAGACTAAAATCAAAAATACAAAAGTTTTTTTTCATTGAATACTTTCATATACACATGCACATGGTCCCGCAACTTTAGATATGGCAGCATCTCATTGGTGGGAAGATCTCCGGTAGCTCCCGGCTCCGGTAAAAAACACTTTGCGCTTCTCTCTTGGGTTTTCTGCTTCTCACTGCTGCAGGAAATGATCTTCTACTCTGTCACTTCCAACAATTCTAAATTCTCTGCTCAATTTTCCTAATTTTGTTCCACCAGATCAAGGCTTATCAGAAACAATTGAGAAGATCAAGGATGTGCATCCACATATCATGGAACCAGGATCACCTGGAATGACCATGCCTGTGGACCAAGATGTTGTGGAATCATGATCACCACGAAATACGGTTCCTGCACATGCACAAATTACTAAATTCGAATCATCGTTAGATGTGGTTTATGTCCCAAAGCATAACAGTATCATGTTTGATGTGTGTTCCTTAGAGAAAAACAAAACATTGAGTCATCGAATGTTAATGATCATGTTTGATGTGTGTTTCCCTTGCATGCCTGGATAACACTATGACTAAGTAATGATCATACTTACTAGCAATGTAGAAATAAATTCATGATCATGCTCAACTGAATTTTCTCTGATGCCAGGTGATGTTGGCTTCAGACATGAGAGCGCAAAACCCTAGCAGGCTCCCCACAAGGATCTGAAAACTGCCACCCAAGTCTGAACCTTCCTCTTGGTTCAGCACAGCCAAACTTGGCCTCAGCCTTCCACGCCACGCCGGCAAGCCGGAAAGTGCTGCAACAGCGGCAGCCCTCTCCCAGGCTCGCCAGGAGGAGAAGCGGCTATGTGCGCCGTGCCGGGCATGCCGCTGCCGCGGCCACCTCCTGACGGCCACGTACGCAAACCTGGACTGGAGCCTATCCGAGAACACCGCAGCTCGCCGCCCGTCCTTCTCGTGCCCAACGACGACGACTCGCCGCGACAGCATGTCCCAAAGCTTGCCCGCATCGCCTTCAACATCTACGCCGACGAACCCGTCCAGAAGAGAGTTAATTGCACAGAAGTACCATAATTCGGGCATCACATGCAGATTGGTACCACGATTGCTAATTTTTGCGTGTCAGTACCAACATTGGTCCAAGTTTTTGCAAGGGAAAACTTTGTTTTTGCCACTCTAGTTTTTGCCAACTTTGCTTATGCCACTCTAAAATTTGACATCTCACATTTGCCACTCTTAGCTATTGACAATACATCACAAATGCCATTTCGTGGCAAAAACGATAATTTTTCATTTCACTTTTGCCACTCTTAGTTTCTGACATGTATCACAATTGCCACTTTAAAATTTTTGCTTTTGCCACGGAATGGCAAAAATGATATATTGTCAAAAGCTAAGAGTGGCAAAAGTGAAATGTCAAATTTTAGAGTGGCATAAGCAAAGTTGGCAAAAACTAGAGAGGCAAAAACAAAGTTTTCCCTTTTTGCAAATTAGGCTAAAACGCGTATTTATACGTAT
>NC_041386.1:711086113-711101536 GCF_002162155.2 Triticum dicoccoides | reverse complement strand
GCTGACTAGGACGAGCCAGTGCGCTGCAACCTGGTTCGGTCGCACCAGCTCCAGCCCGGCCGCACCATTCCCCTCCCCTCCTCCTCCTCGCTCGTTTCCTCCGTCGTCGCCGTCCGCGTCCCGACTGCCGGCCGTCGCCCCGCCCCGCCGACGCCATGGTTTTGGAGGACGAAAGCAGCGACGACCATTCTAGCCTCCCGTACATGCATTCTTCCTCCACAGACGGTCTCAACGAGGTCAGTACAGGGTTAGGGTTAGGGTTTCAGATTTGGGATTTCTTGATTTGGTTGATTTCGCTAGGTTTTGATTTGGCCATTGTCTTTGTGCGAGCTTCTGCAGGTCCCTTTCAGTATTGAAGATCCAGATTACAAGGGGCTTGAGCTGGATGTGATGTCTCCATGTGAGAAGCACGACATGGCATCTGAGAGGCTTGTTGCCTTTGAAGGAATAGACACAGGCAAGAGGTTTTTAGCATGTGCACAGCCGGTATGGATTGTAGGATTGTAGGCATACTGATCTTTTTTCTTACTTGATCAGTGCCATGTTGAACTCTGTTTGCTGGAGTACTCTGCTTGTTGTCAACATTTTGGTTCATAGTGGTTAGAGTAGCTTATTTAGGTCAAGCATGAGTATATTTTGCTGGAGTACAATGGCATAGTAATTTTTGTTAATAGTGGTAGTAGAGTAGCTTACAAATGGTTGAACACTCCTTGATATGAACAGTAGAGTAACTAACCTAGTCAGTCAGCTACTCAAGTGGCTGCTCCTCTTGTTAAATGTAGTGATCTGATGCTAAATTTAGACATTCTTTTTGGCAACTGCAGTGATTTTGTGTAATTACTTGTTGTATGAACTGTTTTGTTGTTGTTGTTGTTTTTGCAGGAAGGTAGCAATTGTGGCTTTGTTGAATGGGTTGAAGCTATTGGCAATGGTTTGTTGAAGCTATTGGCAATGGTTGAAGATGCCAAAAGTGCTAGGTTGAATGAAAATCTTGAAAGTTCTTTCACTATCCACCATCTGACAGAAGAGAAGAACAAGCTGCAGGCCAACTATGACAAGCTAGTCCAAGATGTGCATGAGCTGATGAACTTCCAAGAAGATAAGGTGGTGGATTTCAGACATCTGCAGTCTGCCATTACATATCAGCAGGAGGTAAGAAAAGAATTGATTGATGATATGAAGGCAAAGATGGCAACTGAGATGGCAAAGAAAGATGCAGAGACCCAGCAACTTACTCAGAAGTATGAGCTGCTGCTCCACCTGACAAGAGCTCAAGCAACAGTCATTCAGAACTTGAAGTTGAATAAAATGAAAGAGAAGCAAGTGCTTACTGAAGCTAGTATGAATTTGGAGCTGAAGAATGCAGAGCTAACTAAGTGTCAGGAGAAGCTCACCCAAGAGAAGCTAGAGTTGAAGCTTCAGGTTGCTGATCTGCTAAAGCGAAATGAAAAGCATATTGAAGAGAAGTGGCAGTTAGAGTTTCAGAATAAAAAGTTGAAGGAGAAGTTCTGGGGGATTCAGGCCATCTTGGAGAAATGAAGAAGATGAAAATGAGATTAGTGGCATTGTTGACCTTTTGGGAATGATGGTTGTGTAATGACCTAGCATCTAGGAACTAATGTTGTGTACTGTATGCTTGTACTAATGGTGAATTATGGCTAGTGTATGTATGTAGTAGTTATGCTATTCATCCTTTTGTGAGAAAAGGATGAACTATGCATTTGAAGTGGAACTTCTCTATGTATTGTGGACAATGGTTATGTATTGCTATGTATGGATCAGTTTCTTATTATGTATGGATATGCTGATTATGTAGATGGATATGTTGATGATGATACATTATGACAATGTTGCAGCAAACCTGACAGTACATTGCAATAAAAGAGGAACAACACTCACTAAATCTCATTGCATCAGAAGATAACTTCACTGATCCATTATAACTTGATCCATTACAACTTGGCTGCAACTGAACCAACTAACTAACTTAATATCTTGCCTGCAACTAAGCCAAGCACAAATATAGTGAAAAGAAACAGCACATTGTGAAATTTTGCCCTAATCCCTGCAATCTCTGCATTCTTCTCTCTGAGTTGAGTTTGCAGAGACAGAAACATGGCCTCCCTTGTGCCATCATCTTCACTTGGAGTCAGGATTGGAAATTGAAAGGGACCTGAAGAAGCTCGCACAAAGACAATGGCCAAATCAAAACCTAGCGAAATCAACCAAATCAAGAAATCCCAAATCTGAAACCCTAACCCTAACCCTGTACTGACCTCGTTGAGACCGTCTGTGGAGGAAGAATGCATGTACGGGAGGCTAGAATGGTCGTCGCTGCTTTCGTCCTCCAAAACCATGGCGTCGGCGGGGCGGGGCGGCGGCCGGCAGTCGGGACGCGGACGACGGCGACGGAGGAAACGAGCGAGGAGGAGGAGGGGAGGGGAATGGTGCGGCCGGGCTAGATCTGGTGCGACCGGACCAGGTTGCAGCGCACCGGCTCGTCCTAGTCAGCGCGGGGGGCACGCGCGGGCACGCGCCAATTGGCCAGCGTGGCACCTGACGGCTGGGCCTGAGCTGTCGGATCGGGCGTCAATATGTATAAATACGCGTTTTAGCCTAATTTGCAAAAACTTGGACCAATGTTGGTACTGACACGCAAAAATTAGCAATTGTGGTACCAATCTGCATGTGATGCCCGAATTATGGTACTTGTGTGCAATTAACTCTCCATAAGAGCACCACGTAGTCGTAGTCGGGGTTGAGCTCATCTTCAACCTCCTGACCGAGCGCCGCCGTCGTCGATTTGCGGCGACCAGCGCATCACCGAGCTCGATGGCATGCCCTGAAGCTTCCCTGTGAGCCCGTGCTCTTTTCCCCCTTCTCCCCTCGTCTTTTGCGCGCCGTAGCCGCCGTTCCGCAAGCTCCCGAGCTCGTCACCGCCGTCGTTTGAGCTCGAGCTAGTCACACCTGAGCATCACGTCTAGCTCCTGGACCTCCCAGGAGGCCTCCCATCTACTTAGCTCGCCCGCTACCAGGCCACAGCCCCGCATTTGTGCAAGTCCGAACTCCGGCCGCCGCCAAAGCCGACGCTGCGCTCAACCCATGCCACCCGAGCTCCAGACGTTTGCTCCAATAGACGCGCCGCGCTTCCAAGAGCACGTAGGGCCAAATCGTGCTCGAAACCGTGGCCTACAGCTCGATTCCGAGCGTCACCGCCACGATCTATGGTCCCCGCCGGCTTAACTCCGGTGACGCTGACGTGGCGCCACTTAATTAGGTGCTAATCACCCCCCAGTGACACTGACAGTGGGACCAAGCAGCGGCTAATTATTTTGGTTAAGTTTAATTAAATCAAACTAAGCACTGTGACACTAACACCTGGGACCCACATGTCCGGTTTGACTGGTGCAGCCAGCAGTTGACGGCTCGCTGGTCAGCCACTGTTGCTGAGCTGTGCTGCCGTCATATGAGTTTTTCTGGCTTTTCTTATTTCAAAAACAATTTAGGAAATTCTAGAAAATATTCCAAACTTATAAAATTCATAGAAAATAATCTTCACATCACATGAAAATAAGTTATATATGAAAAATGATCATAAATATGAAGGACGTGGAGTAACTGAGCACGAGCACAGATGCGCTCGGTATCCAAGTCGTTCGTAACTCCATTGGGATCTGGGCCTTTTTCTTATACGCATCCAGATGGGCTGCCCAGAAATTATTACGTGATGGAAAATACGTACGCAACGGGTGTGTGTGGTGGGCCAAGCAGACGGAACAATACAGCCTGAGATAACGCGGGGTTGGATGCCCGTCCACCGTCGACGAGGTGAGTCGTGGATCAGAACCGGAGTGGCGTCTAATCCATGGCTCAGGTTGTTTGCTTTCCGAACGCCTCCCCCACCCAGATCGAGGGTCCTTTGTTAGGAGAATCCCTGCGAGATAGAGACGCGGAGCTGCGGCGGCGAGCGACAATGGAGTTTTCGATGCAACCAATCGGCAGGTACGTGCATCCATGCTTTTCCTTGCGGTCTCTCCCCGGTTTGTAGGCGGATTGCTTTCGTGGTTGACGGAGGAGCTTCCAATTTTTCAGATCTTGTTTCATTGAGGAAGTGGGGGAGAGCTTGGTGCCGCCCCCTGTGACTGCGGCAGTAGGCTTGGCAATAGGCCCTATGTCTGCCAATGGCGATATGCGGGTACATCTGGTGGTGTGGCAGCAGCCGCAGAAGTCTGGGAGGAATAAGCTGTGAGTGTGAAAACTTGGTGTTTGCATTAGGAAATTCAGAATTCCGGTGGTTGGGTGGGTAGATGCGGTGTTGGTTTTAGACATGTCTGACCAAATCATTCATATGGAGCTAAATTCTTTGAGTGTTTCTTTTTAGAAATTTGATTAGAGATGTGCTAGTGTGTGCAGGTTGAGGATTGGTGCTGCTGCACCCAGCAGAGCGCCGTACCCGAATCATATTAGTGCATTCGAGAAGGCTGTCAGATGTTTTACCGATTATCCATTTGAAAATGTGATCTCTCCAGTTCTAGGGACTTCATTTGACTCGTTGGGTGAGGTTTATGATTTTTACAATCTATATTCCTGGAAGAAGGGATTTGGCATACGATGGAAAAATAGCCGGCTTAATGTAAAGTGGACGAAATGTGTGTAGGAAATAGTTTGTGGGTGTTTGGTTACTGGTCTTTTCTTGAATGCTATTGTTCAGCATTATGATGCATCCATTTCTGCCTCAGCTTTTGTTTCGTGCGTTGACGGTAAATTGTGTTCATGGTCCAGGGGAACGCTGGTGTAGAGAAAACAAGGTCCTGCCGGTGTGAATGTCCAGCTCCGATAAGATTGTTGTGGACCGAGGAAAAATGTTGTTACATTGCAGAGCACAGAGAGAGTCATAACCATCCACCTTCGCCTAATTTTAGGAAGACGATCCACTGGCCATCACACAAGCATATTCATGTTTACAGCAGGGAATGTTCCATTCATGAAAAGGTCTTTGCGTAATCTGTGTGGGAAGATAAACAGGGAGCAGGCAAACGATGATATGAGGAAGAAATGCATGTGTTTGAAGAGATTGGAGCGAAGGATCCCACATTACATACAGAGTTCAAGCTGATAACGATGGCAGGATTGAGAACCTCATGTGGGCTAGCGGCAGCAGTAAGCTTCAGTACACATTTCTTGGAGATATCATAACATTTGACACCACGTATAGGATAACCTGTACGACATGCCTTTCGGGTTGTTTGTCGGTGTTAACAATCATTTCCAGAGTACCATATTAGCTGGAGTTCTGGTTTGCGATGAGACAGCAAAGAGTTTTGAGTGGGTTTTCTCTGATTTTCTGAGAATGATGGGTCATGCTCCACCGGTGACCATACTTATAGGTAAATTCGTCACATATTGTCATGTCATCGCTGCTTATGTTGAAAAATTTAACAGGCAAGAAAGCAATCATAGACAGCTAAAGTTTGGGCTTCATTTTATGCAACTAGAACCAGGCCATGGAGCTAGTGATCAAGAGCAGAATGTCGGACACCACGCACAGGTGGTGGAAGTGGCACGTCCAAAAAAAGGCAAAGGAGTCCTTGGGTCCTTTTTAGACCAAGAAAAGTGAGTTCCGAGCAGAGTTCCATAATGTGGTGAACCACATGCTAACAGAGTACGGATTTGAGAGGGGTTGGTACATGTTGCTTGAAAAGTACAAGCTAAGATCACACCCATACATGACGCAGCTGTTCGAGATTAGGCATAAATGGGCCAAGCCTTATTTCAAAGGCGTGTTCTGTGCAAAGATGACCAACACACAGAGGAGTGAAAGCGCAAACTACCTGTTAAAGAATTATGTCCCCCGGGGGTGTCTGATGCATA
This sequence comes from Triticum dicoccoides, assembly GCF_002162155.2. Taxonomy (NCBI): domain Eukaryota; kingdom Viridiplantae; phylum Streptophyta; class Magnoliopsida; order Poales; family Poaceae; genus Triticum; species Triticum dicoccoides. The sequence continues at coordinate 711,095,665 of NC_041386.1, read as the reverse complement.
TGTTTGTGCAGAAGTATATGAGGCTGCAGTTCGACAGAGAATCTGATGAGAACTACGAGGAGAAGCGAACAAGAATTGTAAGTACAAATCTCGATTGGTCGTAATTTTGAATTCAGAATCGGTATTAGCGTCTTGTTTGATGCAGTGCGTTTCTTTTGCAGCGGAGGCCGCTCATGAGGGTGAACCTAGCTGTAGCTAGAGAGGCACACCCGCAAGATATACATAAGGGCTATGTTTGAGCAGTTTGGGTACATACTGTACGAGTGCTAAGCATATCAGGTTGAAGAGATTGAGAAACACAAGACGTATGTTGCAATCCATAGTGAAGCAGAGCAAAGAGGGAAGTAATGGTGTAGAGTGTCATACAAGGTTACAATGCTCGATGGAGGCAACGAGTTTGACTGCGAGTGCGGGCAATTTGCACACATGGGCCTGCTGTGCAACCATATCTTGAAGGTTTGTTGGGTGTGACTAGTATATAGCCTGACTGTGTTGGATGGTTGGTGATGGTGTTAACTCTGTCTTGCTGCAGGTGTTAGATTTCTTTTGTGCAAAGGAAATATCGGCAAAACATATAGTGAAGAGGTGGCGAAAGATGCCAGAGATGTATTGCCTCGACACCTGACATGGTACCAGAGAGTCAACATGCAGAACAACCCGTTCTCGTACATGCACTTCACCATGTACAATCGCCTAATGGACCTGTTCAAATCAAATTTGACAGTGATGCTGCCCTATGCGGAAGTGAGGGATGGGTTTGGTCTTGAGGATGGAAGTTGATCTGCCGTGCTTCAGGTTCTGGACTTCATCTGAGCTAAAGAAATCCCAGCTAAGCAGGTAGTAACAAGGGGGACAAAGGATGGTCAAGATATATTGCCAGTCGATCTGCCTGTCAACGGTGCAACAAGCGAGGCCTGACCGCTGACGAAGCGGTTAGGCCCGCCATGAGCGCGGACGGGCCAATCTGCAAGGAAGATGTGGTGGTTAATCAGAGACATGAGAGCTCGCCACAGGCTTCAGAAATGTCGACCGGGAAGGATGAGCTAAGAGGTGCGTTTTTTGTGTGCACCAATTTTTTTGTCAATTTTTTGTTTCGTGAGATACATGCTGGCTGTTGGCTGCTTGTGTGTATATGCTGGTAAAATTAGTCGATGCTGACAGGTGGTAGTTAGAGAAGCAAAAACTGAGAAAACAAAAATGCTTTAGATTAGTTCAGTTATTGTAGCTGCTGAAACCACAGTGAAGCGTGCAGGAGACATGTCTTAGTTTGCATGGCAAAAGTTTGGAGAAACAATGATCAATGAATTAAAATACTTTGGGATTTCAGCTAGTGCCTAGTGCACGTGCTGAAATGCAGTGCAATAGATGTGTTTTAGTCGTTGCACAGGAAGTCAAGCAAAGCAATGCATGGGAAAATGTTTGCAGAGAGAACTGAAATAACGATTAAACTTGTTAGCCTTCTTTTCCGGTACATGTTGCCAGGGAAAAATTTATGTAGTGAGCAGACTGCCGTGGGAAGTTTTAAATGTTAGAAATAAGTGTTACAATTAAAAAAAGAACAATGGTTTAAAATACGTAAAGATTTTATTTTTTGCAGGTGGGTGTTGTCAGAGAACTGAATTATGGATTAAACCGTGGAATGAGCAGACTGCTGTTGTTTCATGTGCGGTTACTTTTCTGAGCTTGCATGCTTGTTTAACGGCTGTAGTGTTAATGTTGAAATACTTAGGCTAGTCTGGGGTGTGTTCAACGATATTTGGAAACAGTTAAGACTGGTAAGTTGTTACTGTTAGAAATGATTGTTTCAAGAGAATTGTTGATGTTATTTTTTTTCCAGAAAAATGAAGTGTGGGCTAAGCCATGGAATAAGAAGACTGTTGTTGTTTTATGTGCTGTTATTTATGTGAGCTTTGATGTACATATAACGATTGCAGAGGGTTAGTGTGCGCTGGTCAGAATAACACTTGGAAAGGATTAAGGCTGTTAATTGTTATGCATTAAAAATCATTGTTTGAGGGTGAGGATAGGAGTGTCTGAAGAGGAAGATGAATCCTGTAGACAGAAAGGTGGTGGAGAGCGTGGAATTAAATTGCCGGCAGTACACTGCTGGTGTTGGTACCCAACAGGACCTGAGCCGTGGCCCATGCCGTCAATTCCGTCTGTGCGGGCGGCAGCTTAACGGGAGCCATGACATTTAATAGCTGACAGTGGTGGGCCAGTGTGCAGGGGGAAATTGGATATACATGACCACATACAGGGCTCTATACAGTTGTTGATGCGAATCCAGAGGTAAACCATCGATGGGGATAAAGAGCACATATGTGCTCGGGCACAGATAGGCACTTTCGTCATAAATATCCAATATTTTCATCCGTACCATTTTCATGCATGTTAGAACAACTTATACATGATGATCTGGTCAAATCAATTAAAGGGCATCTTAAATACTTCTTTTGCAGTTTGAATTTGAATCTTTGATTCAAATGAACCTCAACTAAACTTATAGCTAATAGCATTAGCTCAAACACTAGCATTTTGTCATGTCATGATCATGCATCATATTGTTGCATTTGTTATGTATTGATTGCCTTCTTCGGTATTGTTCTCCGCGGTATGATCTGTTCCTGAGGGTAGGTTCGAGTATCCACAGAAGGAGCAGTATTCCATTGTCGATCTGCCAGGAAAGAAAATGCCCTTGATCATTCTGATACAAATCCCACTCTTTTGCTCTTGCTCTCTGTTATTGCATTAGACAACAACGATTCAACTGTTACATGTTTCGATAGGTAGCTGAACCCATTCCTTTGCATGACATGTCATTGTCACAATAAGTAGCTAAGTTTTCAAAGCATGATTAGGAGTTGCTTGAGCTATGATGTTGGAGGAGAAAACTTGTTTCGATAGGTAGCTGAAACCATTCCTTTGCATGACCTGTACAACGTGTCACGCTTCTGTTCCCTTTGCCACACGATATATGTTGCCAGGCTTAAGGCGAGATTGTCATCCTTGTGCTAGCCCGACCTCTTTCTCGTTCCAGTGATGCCGACCACTATCCGGATTATCTCATAATCCTTGTCGCATGGCCATGCTTATCCTGGTCGGATCACACGAGGGGCCCAGAGTATATCTCTCCTGATCGGAGAGGCAAATCCGATCTTTCTCGACCACATCTCGCAGCATGGGTCTGGACAAGCCCGAAACCTACCTTTGTAACTACCCAGTCACGGAGTAGCGTTTGGTCGGCCCAAAGCAGGTCTGTCACCATCCCGAGTACATGCGTCAGCTCAGGTCTTAGGACATAGAACGTATGTTGTACTAGAGACTCACAGATGACATATCGCTGCGTCTCATAGTTAGGTCTGTCCGAGTCGGACCTTATCTCGACTCGGATCCGACTATGTCGAATTCGACCAGATCATTCCAAGTCCATATTATCCGGTTAGCATCCAATGCTCCATGGCTAGTGAGACCAAGCCATCGATCGTGTCATATGCTAGTCTAGTTGGCTGCGCGTCCACACAACCCTTTCGACTAGGGACCTTTTAGGATAGTCATCATATAATGCATAGTCCCACAAACAAGTCACGTACTTGCTGATACCCATCATTGATAATGTCCAAGGACTATCTTTATTCATAAACACATAGGAAATATCATCATACATGATTGCCTTTAGGGCATATCTCCAACAAATTTGAACCAGCAAACTTGTTCTTTTTCTTTTTAGGCTTCTTTGCAATGGCCCCAAATACAGCCACTTTCTGTAACTGGTTTCCCTCCATTGTCACTGAGAGCACACTCTAGGACTTTGTGAAAACCGGCTATTTGCCCAAGAAGACTGTCATGCATTATCGCGCCCCCAAGCCGGAAGAAGAGAAACCTCAACCAAAAGATGATGAAGTCATTGTCTTTACCGACCATATGAACCGGGGCTTCTCACCGCCCGGCTCTAAATTCTTCCGGGATGTTCTGCACTTTTTCAACCTTCATCCTCAAGACATCGGACCCAATTCCGTGTCAAATTTATGCAATTTTCAAGTTTTCTGTGAGGTGTACCTTCAAGAGGAGCCCAGTGTGGAGCTATTCAGAGAGTATTTTTATTTGAACTGTCAGAACGAGTACTCAAATGGACCCAGCTTGGAACTTGGTGGGATCTCAATCCAGCGACGGAGAGATGCTATCTTCCCTTATGCCCGCCTGCCGAGTCGTCCCAAGGATTGGAACCAGACATGGTTCTACTACAAGGATGCTTCTCCGGCTGACGAGAACCGACTGCCCGGCTTTCGCGCCCTGCGTCGTGAATCAAATCATCCTCTCCCTGACAAGCTGACAGCCGTTGAACGCAAAAAAAAACTCGCCCCATACCATTGCTAAGGTTAAGGCTCTGTTGGAAAACGACTTAACTGGTATTGACTTGGTTTGATGCTGGGTTGAATGGCGGGTTATCCCCTTGAGCCGCCGCACCGGCTTAATGTGCACCTACACGGGTAGCAAAAAGGATCCACTGCGCCACAGCTCCGAGGATTTAACTGACGACGCCATCAACGAGATGACAAAGTCTCTTCTGCATGAAAGCCTGATAGACTGCAGCAAGGTGGGCCTAAGCCCTTTCTGCAAGTCTAACCCGACACCAGAAGTAAGCCGCCAAATTACTTATTTTACCTTCATCCTTAATATTTTGTTTTAACTCAACTTTGACGACTTTGACAGGCTGATGATGACTTCTGGAAGAAGGAGTATGATCATGAAGTTGCCAACAGGGCCAGGAAGGCCAAGAAAGCCGCCAAGAGAACCACTAAGAAGAAGGAAAAGAAACCCAGTGCTTTGGAGATGCTTGAACTAGACGACAACTCTGAGTCGGAGGTAGCCCTTGACTCTCTTGGCTCCTTTTTCAACCATCTTATTGACATTGATTATCATTAGGATGACACGGGGACCAGTTAAGCAATCGAAGAAGAGGTAACTATCATTTCCTCCGACTCCGAGCCCTTGCCAAGACAGAAAATTCGAAGAGTAACCCGGAAAGTAAGCTTTTCACACCCCTTAGCTCATCTGGATCCTCACTTTCTTTTGAAGCAACAGCAGCACGAGAGCCGGCGACAGACTCGGACTAGCACGGATGAAGAATTGTTCTCCGGCTTACCGAACACTCCGAAGAAGCGTCGAAACGAGGTCACCCCCACCTTAAACTCTTTTTATCCTTTGGCGGGTCTCATCCGCCAACCACTTAGTTCATCCGACTCAAATTATCAGGAAACATCTCGTTTTTCCTCCGGCGACTCATCTCAATCTCACCTGCCGGCTTTCAAGACTGCTCCCGGGTAATAACAAGTACTTATCATTTGCTCATTAGATTCTTTATACTTATACTAACCTCTCATGACTCATGCGGTGGAAAAGTCAAGCCTAGCAAGAGGGCAAAGGTGACTGAGCCGGCTGAAGACCCGAAAGTCAATAAGCCGGAGCAACAAAGCCCAGCACCTGAGATCTCCGTTCCTCAGTCGTGGGAGCCGGTTCTTGACATTCCACCAGTGACTTCTGAGCCTCTTATTGATCACGCCAGTGATAACCCTCTGAACCCTGAAGCATCAAGCCCCGTGAAGACGGCTGACAGACATAATGATGATGTAGTGATTACCAACACCGGCTTTAGAGAGCCAGGAAGACCCACTGCTCTGGCCAAGCACTCCGCCAAGGAAGAACACATTGAACAGCGCAAAGTGAGATTTGATGTCGCCAATTATTCTCAACTGAGCATTGGTGAAATATATTCTGGTTTTCTCAGTCAAGTACATAGTAACCGTGAACTTGAAGTTGACATGGTGAAGCAAGTACACAGCAGCCTCCCTCCTATGTTCTTTGTTTCAGGCTGTGTCCGGCACCATCTTGGGCGGCGATGACCAGAGAGACCTCGCGCTCGGTGAGGTGGGAAGCGGGGTAGATGACAGCAGGGCGTAAAGTGCACCAGCCTGCGCAAATCTCTTCTAACCGAGCGGGGTGGTGTGCCCCCGTGTAAAAATAAACGCCCACCGTGCAGTGAGCATGCCCTGCCGCTGGCGCATGTTACGTCCAGACTAACTTGTGTTAAAACAATGTAATGTTTGACTTCAAACATCGAAACATGGCACATTTTAACGCTGGCTTGATTAGGGTAATTTAAGCAGGCTGGCAGGAGAATTATTTGTGTGCCAATGACGACACTAGCTTGTCAGCCACACCTTGTCTCTCAGATCAAGGGGCAGTTGTTTCAGGAACCGATCTTCAACAGGGTCGCCGTGCCACTCGTAGAAATTGAAGTCGCGACCTCCTTCTATGCTCTTTGTCTCAGGCTGTGCCCGCCGGAGATGGAAGCGCCTTTGTTGCAGTGTGGTAGCACCTCGCAGTCGCCGACCTGCGAGCTGCTGCTGCTGCTCCACCTTCCTCCTGAGGGGGGGTTGTCCCTTGGGCGGCGATGACCAGAGAGCCCCTGCGCTCGTAATCCCGCGCGCGGTATAATGGGTTCAGCGCGCGGAGGAAAACGGCATCACGTGCCGCTTATTTCGTGCGCCTGCTCCCGCGCGTTGGACAGCGACAACTCGCGTGCGACTTCACCAACCGTCAAATCTGAGGCCTCCAGACACTGGCGGCGGCGCCCGCATCTTCCCCATTTGCTCCGACGACCCGTCGGCGCTTCCAGGGCTTAGTTTTCATTACAAGGTTTCAACTCAGTAGCAGTCAGTCATACAGGTTTTCAAAGGTGGGCACACAAGTAAGTATAAATCTCAGCAAGCAACAAACATTGTCTCACAAACCTGCAAGCTTTACATACCATTTTGCTATAGATAATGAATATACAGTACCAACAACAAGTGCTTGGTGACTAATCACTAACAACATACATATTCGCTATATATGCCTATGCACACGGCAAAACTCATAGCTAGCCCGGTAGATCTGCCACCTCCCTCTACTTCAGTACGTGGTATTTCAGCCCCTTCCTATCATCGACGGCATCGATGGAGACGGTCGATCCTTGGCATGCTTCTCCATTGACCAGCTTGTCCACGAGAACTCTCGTCACATTCTTCTTCATCCACCTCTTAATAGGCCTTGCGCCATACACCTGCAATATACAGTCCATGTATATGCATCGTAAGCGGGACATACAGACAAAAGACTCTACATACATACAAAAGACTACGCAGATAAGTGTTATTTGGTTTAGTTTCAAAAAAATAAGTGTGATTTGTTTTGGTGATGAAAATAACATGTACTTACCGTGTCGTGCGACTCTGACCAAATGACGTCCAAGGCGGCATCTGATGCAAACAGAGAGATGCCCTTGTTAGCTGCCATAGCAACAACACTCTTCATCTGGATTTTCACAATCTCCCTCAGTTCGTCATGCGAAAGCGGCTCAAATATCACAGTCTCACTCAGTTTGTTGATAAATTCAGGCTTAAACCGTTTCTCAACCTGTGCAAGATCAGGTAAATATGTTGATCAGCAGAGTGCCCAAGAGGACTTTACAAAGAGACAGTTTGGGATACACATACCTTTTCCATAAGAAGATCCCGTGCAGTTTCCATGTTTTCTGCGGCCATTCCAGCTGACAGGTTCTCTGCTCCTAGATTTGAGCTCATGATGATGATAGTATTCTTGAAATATACGCTCCGTCCTTTTCCATCAATCAACACGCCATCATTGAGGAGTTGAATGAGAACCTTGAATATCGAGGGATGCGCCTTATCCGCCTCGTCAAAAAGAACAACGCTATATGGTTGGCTCCTTACTTTATCAGTAAGCTGTCCATCTTCTTCATAGCTTCAGAAAGTCAAATGAAAAAAAGTGAGATATGAGAAGGAAGTTTAGGAAAGAAATATGTGTGCAAAGAATGTACAAGTTAAACCTTCGAGGTCCTCCAATGAGACGCTGCACAGAACCACTGTCGGCATATTCAGACATGTCAAAGCGGACCAACATCTTCTCATTGTCAAACAGCTTCTCGGCAAGTGCTTTCACAAGCTCTGTCTTCCCAACACCAGTCGGCCCCAAAAATAGAAAAGAACCGATTGGTTGGCTAGATTGATCAAAGCCGACCCTAGAACGCAACACTTCTTGCACAACCAAATTAACCGCTTCATGCTGTCCAACGACTCTCTCATGCAATCTGTCTACTAGGTGGCTAAACTTTTCTTCCTCTCGGCCAAGTGTAGCGATCGGAATTTTAGTCCATCGGCTCACAACCTTCATATAACAAAAGAACATGGCATGAGCATCACATTGAAACAAATGGACACTACTCATATAGATTCTATTATTAGCAAGGAAATGTGAATTTACCTGTGCAATATGACATGGACCAACGGTTAGCTCCTCCACTGCATTTACAGTGCTAGTTTTCTTATCTTTAACCTTTTTGGTTGATGCAACTTCACAGAAGTGCATGCCTCGTCCATCAGATCAATTGCTTTATCAGGAAACTGGCGACCTGAAAACAAGAAAATCGACAATTTCTTCAAGATGCACAAACCTACAAAAGTAAACCTACAAAATGCACAAATCTTATCATGAACGTACCAATACCTGTAATATAACGGCCGGCGAGGTGCGCAGCAACAACCAGAGGATCGTCGCGAATTGTGAGTCCATGGTAGTCTTGGTAGCGCTGCTTCAGCCCCTGCAGGATGGCAACGGTTGCCTGGACGGTCGGCTCGTCGACGTCAACCCTTTGGAAGCGCCGCTCGAGCGCGGCATCCTTCTGGATGTATTTGTGGTACTCTTCGGTTGTGGTGGCACCTATGCAACGGATGCGGCCACGGGCCAACGCGGGCTTGAGGATGTTGGCGGCGTCGCCGGTGCCACCACGCTGATCGCCGGCACCAACAATCATGTGCATCTCGTCGATGAAGAGGATGAGCTTGCCGGCGGAATCCTCGGCCTTCTTGATGGCATCCTTCAAGCGCTGCTCGAACATGCCGCGCCAGTGGGTCCCCGCGACCATGGCTCCGACGTCGAGCTCGGCCACGCGGGCCCCGGCGAGGGCTTCGGATTGCCGACGAGGCCGAGACGGCCATTTCTCTGCTACGCCACGAGGGCAGAGAAATGGCCGTCTTGCCGACGCCGGCGGGGCCGACGAGGGCGGCGCAGTTCTTGGTGCGGCGGCAGAGGATGCAGATGACGCGGTCGATGTCATCGTCGCGGCCGATGACGGGATCGGAGGCGGCGGCGTCCAAGGTCCTGAGGATGGCGGGCGTGGAGAAGGGCTTGAGCTGTTGCGACAAGAGGCTCCACACTACTGCCCACGACAAACCAACGCTACTAACGGCCAAAACCCTAGCCAGCATAGCCTGCTCCATCTCTTCTCTCTTCTCTTCTCTTTCTGATTTCTCTGCTACGCCGCGCGCCGGAATCGATGGATTTCTGGCTTTCAAAGGGGACGTGGTGATGGACTCAAATCAAGCACTAACCCTACTCGGACACGGACACCTCCGCATCGATCATCCGATCTGGGCTCAGTGTCACCTCCGGAGCCGTCTCATCGACTCACGCTTTTTTTTTTTTTGAGGATAT
>NC_041386.1:711054104-711085761 GCF_002162155.2 Triticum dicoccoides | reverse complement strand
TTCCCGAGCCTTGCAGCCCATTTACATAGAAAAAGGAAACAAAAACTGACAATACACATATAAACCCCCTAAAAAAGATATAAACTACCACATCTCAAAAGTTTTTTATGTATAACATTATTCCATCCGTTCCTAAATATAATCTTTTTAGAGATTTCAATGCGGACTATATACGAAGCAAAATGAGTGAATCTACATTCTAAAATATGTCTATACATTCGTATGTACTTCCTCCGTTCCTAAATATAAGTCTTTTTGAAGATTTCACTACGAACCGCATAGGAATATATGTAGACATAGTTTAGGGTGTAGATTCACTCATTTTGCTTCGTATGTAGTCCATAGTGAAATCTTTAAAAAGACTTATATTTAGGAACGGAGGGAGTAGTTTGTATTAATATCTCTAAAAAAATTGTATTAGGAACGGAGCAAGTAGTACACAAAAAAGGAAAAAAAATGCCATCATATAGAAATCATGCATGGCTGATTTATAAAAAAATGCCTTCATAAAACAATGCCATGATAAAAAATGCCACCTTCTAATAATAAAAATGCAATCCTCTTATAATAAAAAATGGCATACTCTTTATAATAAATTCCATCCTCTTAAAACAATCCTATACTCTTTCTAATAAATGCCATCCTCTTTATGAAAAATGTCATGGTCAAAATTTAAAAAAATGCCATCCTCTTATAATAAAAAATGCAATCCTCTTTATGAAAATTGTCATGATCAAAGTTCAAAAATGCCATCCTCTTAATAATAATAAATGCCATGTTATTGATTCAAGCATATATATAGAGAAGTAGCAATATGTACATTTGTCTAGACACACATATATATAGACATGGTCAAATCCACTGTACATATTGCTACTTCTTTCTTTACTACTCCCTCCAATTCATATTGCTATTACTTGTGTTAGATTTGTCTAGACACTAAAACGTGTCTATATATATATGTGTGTCTAGACAAATTTAAGACAAGTAGTCATATGAATCAGGGAGTACGTAGATAGATGCAATCTAGTCTGCCTCGTCGTGTACTATCGTGTAAATCTGCAGGTTATCTGCTGGAATCCCCAGGGTTGCAATATTTCAAAACCACAATGCCTGCACGAGTCTCCGCACAAGATCAAGGTTGTAATCAAACGGTGCGGCATGTTTTGTTGCCACGTTCGATAAAAAACTTCGTGGAAATCATATTTTAAAGTTTTGAAAAAATATAAAAAAATATGGGATGTTAGGAAGGTGATGTTTTGTTGCCACGCAAAATTTCAAGTTGAAACACATTGCAAGATGTGAGCTACAAAAAAGACAAATTCAGCCCCAAATAGTGACATTACTATTCGACACTATTCAACGCTGATTTTGTCTTTTTCATAGCTCACATCTCGTAATGTGTTTCAAATTGAAATTTTGTGTGGCAATAAAACATCATCCTCTTAACATCCTGATTTTTTTTCTGATTTTTTTCGAAACTTCAAAACATCTTTGTCTCATGGTTTTCATCGGTTTCGACTGAATGTTGGTTCTCCCATACATGAGTCCCTCCGTTCTGAAATTATTGGCGCGGGCGCAGTGCAATTGCAGTTTTGCAAAAAGGACCTTAGCTTTTTAAATCTCTTGATAATCAACCCCCCCTCTCTGCTTCTTCCTCCCCCAGCCGGCAGTAGGGCCCAGCCGGTGCCGCCGCGCAGCTGCGCCGCCTCTGCCCACCTGGCCGCCGCCCACCTGCACCTACGCGGCGACCACCTCCATGGGCGGTGGCTCCATGGCTGACGGGCGCCTCCTCCTCGTCGCCCTGGTCGCGTCCCTGGTCACTTCCTCACGGCCGCCGCAGCCACCCAATCCGGTGGGGGAGTTGGGCAAGTCCCTGGCTGCCGTTGCTCCTTCCCCGCCTGGAGACGACTGCGCGCCCGATCGAGGGCCGCCGCCATTGTTCCTTACCCGTCGCCGCCGCGGGAGTTGAGGTAATTTTCCTGCCCAATCAAGCAAATCCTGCCTTGTTAACATTAGGATATTCGCACTGCCCAGTTAATCAAGGGAGGAAACAATCAATTCCGAGAACAATCAATCAAATCCTGCCTAACACAGGGTCAATCTCTGAAACTAAGTGCTAAGTGCAAACAGAGTCATTATTTTGACAGTAACCATCTCTGAAACCAAGTGCAAACTAGTTGTGCATAGCAAACGAATTCATTCGGTAATCATCTCTGAAACAGAGTCACAGCCTTGTTTTGACAGTACTCATGTCATATTCTGAATATTCACTGTAAATTCTGAATTTTACACTGAAACTCCTGTAATCGTCTCTGAAACTAGAAATGCCCACTGCATATTCTGAATTTTACACTGCATGGTCCGAATAAAACCTCTACTGGAGATGAATTCTTACCTTGAAGTTTAGTAGAACTCCGAGGCATCAACATCCATTCCAATGGCGACCTGCAATTTTAGAGCAAGTGTATGATTATTTGAAACAAGTGTATGATTATTCTCTTGTTCATTTGCCATCTACAACAGGAATGTGCACTTACACAGCAGTAAAAGTAAAAAAACCAACACTTCACCAAACTTGCCTGCAGAATCCAAAAGCAGGGGATGAATGCACAAGTTATATCAACCTATAAATGCTTACATTGGCTGAATAGACAACCTAGAGTATTACCTATTTAAGATGATTATTAAATCCAGATGCAATGTGGGTATACTTCAATCTGTCCTTTTTTTCTTTTGTGGTGAGAGGGGGGGCGATGTAACCTGACCACCAGTGATCTTGGTTTCTCACTGTAAGTTGGTTATCTTGGTTTGCATATACTTGACCAAGAGCTGCTGCTGCTGGTTTATTGGAAACATGGAGTGCATGTATGGAAATAAATCATGTATGGACTGTGCTGCTGCTGTTTTTTTTGTTGTCTGCTGTTATTACTTGAATTTGAAATATGTTCTCATTTAAGATGGAGAAGGCAAACTAGAAAACAAATAAAGTAAATTGTTCAGTAACAAAACTCGAGGCAAACTAGAATACAAATATGATCTCATTTGAATTCAGTTAAAGAAAACTGTTCAGTTACAGAATTTTTTGGTAATTTCAGTTAACTGAATATTTCAGTTTTAATAACTGTGCAAACTTCTGTAATTTGATTCAGTAAATTCAGTTAACTGAATCATGCAATTGACAGCTATTGACAGTAAATTCAGTTAACTGAATCATGCATGATTCAGTAAATTCAGTGTGTGTGTGTGTGTGTGTGTGTGTGTGTTATGATTTGACAAGCAATACGGCTAAAACTTTGGATAGCTGAAAAGGCTCACATCATCTAATGTTTTGACCAAAACTCTGTCAACATTCCCAGTGCGTTCAACATTCAGTTTTGACCAAGAAACAGGGGAGCAGGTGGGAATTTGTACTGTAATGGCAAGATGCAAAATGGTGCCAGTAAATTGCTTCAGTTCTGCAAAAACAAGACTGAAACAGGGCAGTGTTGAGCATGTTCTAGCATTAGCAGCAAATTCAGGCCAGATTTAGCAGTATCTGCATCCATTACAGAGATGAGTACATGCTCAGTTTTCAGTTTTAACAGTAGTGACAATATTCTGTGAGAGCTGACTGCAAGATGGTAATCAAACAGAAAGAGACCAGATCATTTTGACATAACAATCCGATGTCTTGCTTGAAGATATGGAGGACAAGAAGCCCCAGAGATGTCTGAAGTTAAAGATGGACCAGATGATAGAGGAGCACCAAGAACAGTCGGCTCAGGACATCATGTCTGTACCTAAAGATGAGCCTGCAGAAATGGAGGAGCCGGCGAGGAGCCTGCAGAAATGCAGAAATGTACCACAAAGCACAAGCTCACAGTACTGTAATCACTACTAACATCCTTACTGTAACCAATGCTAAGATCAAATTTTAGCTTGCTGTAACCAATGCTAAGATCAAATCCTTACTGTAACAAATGTCCAGTTAACCACTACTGTAAACCTTGGGTAATTTCAGACAGAAAAGATAAAAATTTCAGTCAATTTCAGACAATTTCAGACCATGGCAGAGCCCTTGGGCACGAGGAGGACCTGGAGGAGGAGCCTGGGATGTTGAGGAGGAGCCCCCGTCGTCCGTCTTCCCCATGCCGTCGACTTCCGCAGCAGCCGCTGGGGACCTGGAGGAGGAGCTGGTGGATGAGGATCTCGGCGGCTTCGCTGCCCACGATACGAAAAAGCCCCGCAGAAACCATGGTCTTTTGCTGCATTAGGTTCAGAATTCCATTTTCTTTTGCCAGATGAAACATCTGAAAATAAAAAAGTTTACCTGACAGTTAGCGCGGCACAATACATTCCTGTGTAATCTTGATCGCTTACACTCCTGGAAAAAGAAACATACAAAACGTGATATTCCTCCGACACTGAATAAATAGCAACATAAACCGCAATCAAGCATTTTTAGTGAACTGAGCATTCCAGCTACCCCGGTTGAGCCCTAGCACGGCAAGGGCTTTTGTTTCCAATCTTTCATTTTGCCGATGTTGATGTTCCATGTTGTAAGTCTTTGAAACGTTAAGAAATTTGGCCAATTAAGAGCAATTGACACATGTTCAGAAATGTTCACTATATTTAGAAATGTTCAGTCTTTGCTGAAGACTGAATAGTAAATCTGGTCTTTGCTAAAAGCTGGATTTGTATGTTCAGTCTTTGCTAGAGACTGAACTTGTAAATCTTGTCATAACAAATGTTCATTCATAAATATTCAGTTTTTTGCTCTCTAAATTGTTTCTTTATTTTGTTTGCTCCCGTGTAGAATTAGTAAATGTTCGGATTTTTTCCTCTCTTGGATGTGTCTTTCTGAATGTGCACTTTTAATTAGTGTAAATTAAAATCAGTGTAAATTCAGATGTTTGGGCTTTAGCTTGGAGTAGAAAATCTACTGTAAAAATCCAGTACTGGTGTTCCGAGTACTAAGTGAAAGTACTCCAAACTTTGGCATCTGTTCTTTGTTGTTGTAAATTTGAATTTTATCTCAGGGAAGGTAGTAAAGGAAGACTTCTTCTCATGATTACATCAACTATTGTAGAGAAAATTCAGTGTTGAACCAAGAGGCCAAGTTTGGCTGAGGCCAAGTTTGGCTGTGCTGAACCAAGAGGAAGGTTCAGACTTCGGTGACTTGTCCATTTCGTACCAGTTTTCAGATCCATGTGGGGGGCTGCTAGGGTTTTGCACTCTCATATCTGAAGCCAACATCACCTGACATCAGAGAAAATTCAGTTGAGCATGATCATTAACTTATTTTCACATTGCTAGTAAGTATGATCATTACTTAGTCATAGTGTTATCCAGGCATGCAAGGGAAACACACATCAAACATGATCATTAACATTCGATGACTCAATGTTTTGTTTTTCTCTAAGGAACACACATCAAACATGATACTGTTTTGCTTTGGGACACAATCCACCTCAGACCCTTTATGAGCATCTATCGATGATTCGAATTTAGTAATTTGTGCATGTGCAGGAACCGTATTTCGTGGTGATCATGATTCCACAACATCTTGGTCCACAGGCATGGTCATTCCAGGTGATCCTGGTTCCATGATATGTGGATGCACATCCTTGATCTTCTCAGTTGTTTTTGATATTCTACACCTCTTAAGCCTTGATCTAATGGAACAAAATTAGGATTCTTTCCCTGCTAGACTCTGCTCCAAGGTCTCATTTTTCTTCACGGCCTCTTGGAGCTCTCGCTCAGCTTCAATGACCCTGGCCTCGTGCTTCTCACGAAGAGCCTGCTCGGTGGCGGCCTTCTCGTTGGGTTCGTCCACAGCCTTCTTCAGTGCCTCAATTTCGGCACTCGCTCTTGGAGCATACAATGCAAATATTTTCATCAGGCACAACTTCTAATTCGTGCTCAACTTAGCAAAAGGTTTCGACATACCTTGCTTGTCCTCCAACTGCTTCTTCACGCGGCCAAGTTCCTCTTCGGCCCGTTCCAGACTCTGCTTTAGTCCGGACTGTTGGGGAACGTAGTAATTTCAAAAAAATTCCTACGCACACGCAAGATCATGGTGATGCATAGCAAAGGAGAGTGTGTCCACGTACCCTCATAGACCGAAAGCGGAAGCGTTATGACAACGCGGTTGATGTAGTCGTACGTCTTCATGATCCGACTTATCCAAGCACCGAACGTACGGCACCTCCGAGTTCAGCACACGTTCAGCTCGATGACGATCCCCGGACTCCGATCCAGCAGGGTGTCGGGGATGAGTTCCGTCAGCACGACGGCGTGGTGACGATGATGATGTTCTACCGACGCAGGGCTTCGCCTAAGCACCTCAACGATACGACCGAGGTGGAATATGGTGGAGGGGGCACCACACATGGCTAAGGAACGATCACGAAGATCAACTTGTGTGTCATGGGGTGTCCCCCTGCCCCCGTATATAAAGGAGGGAGGGGGGAGGTGCGGCCAGCCCCTAGGGGTGCGCCTGGAGGAGTCCTACTCCCACCGGGAGTAGGACTCCCCCCTGTTGCCTTGTAGGAGAAGGAAAGGGGGAAGGGGAAAGAGCAAAGGCCCCCCCCCTTCTTTGTCCTATTCGGACTAGGGGGGAGGGGGCGCGCGGCCTGCCCTGGCCGGCCCTCCTCTTCTCCCTTAGGGCCCATGTAGGCCCATTAACCCCCCGGGGGGGGGGGGTCCGGTAACACCCCGGTACTCCGGAAAAATCCCGATTTCACCCAGAACAATTCCGATATCCAAATATAGGCTTCCAATATATCAATCTTTATGTCTCGACCATTTCGAGACTCCTCGTCATGTCCGTGATCACATCCGGGACTCCGAACAACCTTAGGTACATCAAAACTTATAAACTCATAATAAAACTGTCATCGTAACGTTAAGCGTGCGGACCCTACGGGTTCGAGAACAATGTAGACATGACCGAAACACGTTTCCGGTCAATAACCAATAGCGGAACCTGGATGCTCATATTGGCTCCCACATATTCTACGAAGATCTTTATCGGTCAGACCGCATAACAACATATGTTGTTCCCTTTGTCATCGGTATGTTACTTGCCCGAGATTCGATCGTCGGTATCTCAATACCTAGTTCAATCTCGTTACTGGCAAGTCTCTTTACTCGTTCCGTAATACATCATCCCGCAACTAACTAATTAGTTGCAATGTTTGCAAGGCTTTATAGTGATGTGCATTACCGAGTGGGCCCAGAGATACCTCTCCGACAATCGGAGTGACAAATCCTAATCTCGAAATACGCCAACCCAACATGTACCTTCGGAGACACCTGTAGAGCTCCTTTATAATCACCCAGTTATGTTATGACGTTTGGTAGCACACAAAGTGTTCCTCCGGTAAACGGGAGTTGCATAATCTCATAGTCATAGGAACATGTATAAGTCATGAAGAAAGCAATAGCAACATACTAAACGATCAAGTGCTAAGCTAACGGAATGGGTCAAGTCAATCACATCATTCTCCCAATGATGTGATCCCCTTAATCAAATGACAACTCTTTTGTCCATGGCTAGAAAACATAACCATCTTTAATAAACGAGCTAGTCAAGTAGAAGCATACTAATGACACTATGTTTGTCTATGTATTCACACATGTATTATGTTTCCGGTTAATACAATTCTAGCATGAATAATAAACATTTATCATGATATAAGGGAATAAATAATAACTTTATTATTGCCTCTAGGGCATATTTCCTTCACGCACACCTCCGCATTCTGAGAGGCGGTCGTCTCTGTAGACGCCTATTTTCAAACAAAGGGATACACGTCATTAACTGAGTCTCCTGCAAAGCGGAAATTTGATCCCCTGTCTGTCTTTCTCATTCTTTCACCGGACAGCGCATCAGGGGCTACTACTCATACTATGACAATCTCCCAAAGGTTTCTAAAAACATACTTCAAAGCCTTTTATAAGGCTAAGGCAGGATTCATTCAGTCCGCTCTCAACGGACTGAATGTTTTTAATCACCGCACCCATGAGGGCACGATGTTCATCGACAATGGACGCGCTCCTTAGCACCGTCGATAGGCCGCCCGGCAACTCTGCTTAGACAGAGGTTGCTGGCGGAGTGGGCGAGCCTCCCCCCGTTAAGGGTGGCTGCTCACCCGATCTTGGAGCTTTAAAGATCTCCAGGACCGTGTCCGGCTGCGGGCCGAACCTAAGATCGCCCCCGCCGTCGACACGCACGGGAGCCGCTGCTCCCGTGTATCCGGCCCCAGAGATATGCCCTCCCTGGTCCGGTTCCCGCTGAGACGACACCTCGGTGTCGCGCCTAGGCTTCGGGGAAGGGGCCTCGGGAGGTGTCTCGCTCTCCAGGGCATCTGAGCTCAGCGAATCCTCCGATGAGGACTGTCCGGCGTGGGACCTCGCCGGGCTGCACAAAGTATGGCGATAGTTAAAACTACTACATCCTAATAGCCTCGGGCACGTAGGCATGTTCGGATACTTACGACTTCACCAGGGGCTGGGCCCTGGGATCCCACTCCGTGCTGCTACCAGCAGCCGTGGTGGGCGCCTCGAGGAGGGAATGTTTCCCCCTCTTTGGCGATTCGGCCTCCAGGGATGAGGAAGCCGTCCTTTTCTTCCCTCCCCCCGCGGGGGACTCGTCTTCTTCCTCCTCCTCTTCGTCTTCGGAGGAGGGATGGTCGCTGGAGTCTTCAGATTTTGTGTCCGAAGCATCGCGACGGCGGAGGCCACTCCGGGTCTTCTTGACCTTCTTGGAGGCCTCTTTCTTTGGCGCCTCGTAAGACGCCGGGACTAGCATCTTCATCAGAAGAGGCCCGGCCGGTTCCTCCGGCAGCGGGGCCGGACAGTGTATCCGCTCCATCTTTTTCGTCCATTCCTGGGATTATTGTAGAAAGCATGATAAAAGCGTCTCCCTCGGGACATACCAGCTAAAACATGGATGGACAGAGCACAACAATGACTTACCGGACTTGCAGAGTGGGATAATTGATACCCGCGGTCCTCGGCGAAGCCCGGCCACGGTTTGCCGGACTTGAAGAGCACCTTCCAGATGTCCTTGTGGGAGGAGCCGTAGAGCTCCCGTAGGGTCTGGTGCTCGGCTGGGTCGTATTCCCACAGAGTGTAGGCTCGACGCTGGCAAGGGAGAACCAGGCGAACTAACATTACCTGGACTACGTTGACGAGTTTAACATCCTTATCGACCACGCTCTGGACGCGCGTTTGGAGCACTGATAGCTCGTCGGATGAGGACCAGTTCAGGCCCTTCTCGGGCCAGGACGTGAGCCACAGTGGGGCTCCGGATCGGAATTCAGGAGCAGCAGCCCACTTTTTACCGCACTGTTCGGTGATATAGAACCACTGCTGCTGCCACTCCTTGACGGAATCATTGAAGGCGCCCATTGGCCATGTGAACTTAGGCATCTTGCTCACCATGGCGCCGCCGCACTTGGCGTGCTCGCCATTCACCACCTTGGGCTTCACGTTGAAGATCTTCAACCATAAACCGAAGTGGGGCGAAATACGGAGAAAGGCCTCGCACACGACGATGAACGTCGAGATGTTAAGGAAAGAATTGGGGGACAGATCATGAAAACCAATCCCGTAATAAATACATGATGCCGCGAACAAAGGGGTGAAGGGGAAACCCGAGCCCGCGGACAAAATGAGAAAGGAACACGACCCTCTCATGGGACTCCGTAGTGGGGATGATCTGTCTCGCCGGTGGAAGACAGTGGCCGATTTTCTTGGCCAGGTACCCGGCCTCTCGAAGCTTTTTGATATCCCTCTCCCGGACGGTGGAAGCCATCCATTTGCCTCCTGCTCCGGATCGGGACATCTTCGGAGAACCTCTCTTCGGTGGAGAAGAAGAGTGCTTGGGCGCTAGGGCTCGAGCAAAGCGGAATGGATTAGCGGAAGGGAAAGGCGTGGGTAAAGAGAAAGAGACCTTACCTCTTTATAGAGGCGGTGAAAGCTTTTTGCGCCTCCCCACTTGCCTAGTGGAACCCGCTCGTTCCTCATTCGCTGCGATTAGCGGTGCGGTTGGGCTACCCGTGCCCGTGTTAATGAAAATCCTGTGATAAGGGGGCATGATCTCTGTTTCGACAAAACGTGCCAAGGAAACTGCCTCGCAATATGCGTTGTGGCTGGTTGTGGGAAAACGGTTTGAACAAAGACTCGACCGTAGTGTCATGCCACGATTGTCTGAAGTTGTTAGCGTATTATGTTTGTGGAATATCGTTCTCTCTACGGTGGTATGTGAAGATCATCTTGCAGATCCGGACACGATTTAAGTGTTCGGTAATTACTTTGGAGTATTTGGAGATGGAACACGCCTTGCAATGCCGAAGACGAACTACGCGCCGGAATCATCGTCATTGAAGCCTGGTTCAGGGGCTACTGAGGGAGTCCTGGATTAGGGGGTATCCGGACAACCGAACTATATATTTTGGCCGGACTGTTGGGACGTGAAGGTACAAGACTCAAGACTTCGTCCCGTGTCCGGATGGGACTCTCCTTTGCGTGGAAGACAAGCTTGGTGATCCGGATATTAGATTTCCTTCTTTATAACCGACTCTGTGTAAACCCTAACCCCCTCCAGTGTCTATATAAACCAGAGGGTTTGGTCCGTATAGGGACGATCAAGACAATCATAATCATCATAGGCTAGCTCCTAGGGTTTAGCCTCTACGATCTCGTGGTAGATCAACTCTTGTAATACTCATATCATCAATATCAATCAAGCAAGAAGTAGGGTTTTACCTCCATCGAGAGGGCCCGAACCTGGGTAAAACATCGTGTCCCTTGCCTCCTGTTACCATTAGCCTTAGACGCACAGATCGGGACCCCCTACCCGAGATCCACCGGTTTTGACACCAACACCAGTAGCTATGTGTTTGATCTCTCTCTCTCTCTCTCTCTCTCTCTCTCTCTCTCTCTCTCGTGTTCTTGAGGTGGTACGATCTTGATGTATCGTGAGCTTTGCTATTATAGTTGGATCTTATGATGTTTCTCCCCCTCTACTCTTTTGTAATGGATTGAGTTTTCCCTTTGAAGTTATCTTATCGGATTGAGTCTTTATGGATTTGAGAACACTTGATGTATGTCTTGCATGTGCTTATATGTGATGAAAAGGGGATATTCACATGATCTACTTGATGTATGTTTTGGTGATAAACGGGTTCAGTGACCTTGTGAACTTATGCATAGGGGTTGGCACACGTTTTCGTCTTGACTCTCCGGTAGAAACTTTGGGGCACTCTTTGAAATTCTTTGTGTTGGTTGAATAGATGAATCTGAGATTGTGTGATGCATATCGTATAATCATACCCACGGATACTTGAGGTGACATTGGAGTATCTAGGTGACATTAGGGTCTTGGTTGATTTGTGTCTTAATGTGTTATTCTAGTACGAACTCTATGATAGATCGAACGAAAAGAATAGCTTCGTGTTATTTTACTACAGACTCTTGAATAGATTGATCAGAAAGAATAACTTTGAGGTGATTTCGTACCCTACCATAATCTCTTCGTTTGTTCTCCGCTATTAGTGACTTTGGAGTGACTCTTTGTTGCATGTTGAGGGATGGTTATATGATCCAATTATGTTATTATTGTTGAGAGAACTTGCACTAGTGAAAGTATGAACCCTAGGCCTTGTTTCCTAGCATTGCAATACCGTTTACGCTCACTTTTACCACTTGCTACCTTGCTGTTTTTATATTTTCATATTACAAAAACCTATATCTACCATCCATATTGCACCTGTGTCACCTCTCTTCGCCGAACTAGTGCACCTATACAATTTGCCATTGTATTAGGTGTGTTGGGGACACAAGAGACTCTTTGTTATTTGGTTGCATGGTTGTTTGAGAGAGACCATCTTCATCCTACGCCTCCTACGGATTGATAAACCTAAGGTCATCCACTTGAGGGAAATTTGCTACTGTCCTACAAACTTGTGCACTTGCAGGCCCAACTGTTGGGGAACGTTGCAGAAAACAAAAATTTTCCTACTCGTTTCACCAAGATCATCTAGGAGTTCATCTAGCAACGAGTGATTAGATGCATCTACATACCTTTGTAGATCGCGAGCGGAAGCGTTCAAAAGAACGGTGATGATGTAGTCGTACTCGACGTGATCCAAATCACCGATGACCAGCGCCGAACGGACGGCACCTCCGCGTTCAACACACGTACGGAACAGCCACGTCTCCTCCTTCTTGATCCAGCAAGGGAGGGAGGAGAGGTTGAGGGAGATGGCACCAGCAGCAGCACGACGGCGTGGTGTTGATGGAGCTGCAGTACTCCGGCAGAGCTTCGCTAAGCACTATGGAGGTGGAGGAGGTGTTGGGGAGGGAGAAAGAGGCAACCAAAGGCCAAGGCGTTCAGGTATGAAGTCCCTCCTCTCCCCCACTATATATAGGGGTGCCAAGGGGGGGTGGCCGGCCCTAGGAGATCCAATCTCCTAGGGGGTGCGGCGGCCAAGGGGGGTTTCCCTCCCCCCAAGGCACCTAGGAGGTGCCTTCCCCTCCTAGGACTCTTTCCCCCTTAAACCCTAGGCGCATGGGCCTATGTGGGGCTGGTGCCCTTGGCCCATTAGGCCAAGGCGCACCCCCGACAGCCCATGTGCCCCCCTCGGGACAGGTGGACCCACCCGGTGGACCCCCGGGACCCTTCCGGTGGTCCCGGTACAATACCGATAACCCCGAAACTTGTCCCGATGCCCGAAACAGGACTTCCCATATATAAATCTTTACCTCCGGACCATTCCGGAACTCCTCGTGACGTCCGGGATCTCATCCGGGACTCCGAACAACATTCGGGTTACTGCATATACATATCCCTACAACCCTAGCGTAACCGAACCTTAAGTGTGTAGACCCTACGGGTTCGGGAGACAAGCAGACATGACCGAGACGACTCTCCGGTCAATAACCAACAGCGGGATCTGGATACCCATGTTGGCTCCCACATGCTCCACGATGATCTCATTGGATGAACCACGATGTCGAGGATTCAATCAATCAATCCCGTACGCTATTCCCTTTGTCTATCGATATGTTACTTGCCCGAGATTCGATCGTCGGTATCCCAATACCTCGTTCAATCTCGTTACCGGCAAGTCACTTTACTCGTACCGTAATGCATGATCCCGTGACCAGACACTTGGTCACTCTGAGCTCATTATGATGATGCATTACCGAGTGGGCCCAGTGATACCTCTCCGTCATACGGAGTGACAAATCCCAGTCTTGATCCATGTCACCCAACAGACACTTTCGGAGATACCTGTAGTCTACCTTTATAGTCACCCAGTTACGTTGTGACGTTTGGCATACCCAAAGCACTCCTACGGTATCCGGGAGTTACACGATCTCATGGTCTAAGGAAAAGATACTTTGACATTGGAAAACTCTAGCAAACGAACTATACGATCTTGTGCTATGTTTAGGATTGGGTCTTGTCCATCACATCATTCTCCCAATGATGTGATCTCGTTATCAATGACATCCAGTGTCCATAGTCAGGAAACCATGACTATCTGTTGATCAACGAGCTAGTCAACTAGAGGCTCACTAGGGACATGTTGGTGTCTGTTATTCACACATGTATTACGATTTTCGGATAACACAATTATAGCATGAATAAAGACAATTATCATGAACAAGGAAATATAATAACAATGCTTTTATTATTGCCTCTAGGGCATATTTCCAACAGTCTCCCACTTGCACTAGAGTCAATAATCTAGTTACATTGTGATGAATCGAACACCCATGGAATTCTGGTGTTGATCATGTTTTGCTCTAGGGAGAGGTTTAGTCAACGGATCTGCTATATTCAGGTCCGTATGTACTTTACAAATCTCTATGTCTCCATCTTGAACATTTTCACGAATGGAGTTGAAGCGACGCTTGATGTGCCTTGTCTTCTTGTGAAACCTGGGCTCCTTGGCAAGTGCAATAGCTCCAGTGTTGTCACAGAAGAGCTTGATCGGCCCCGACGCATTGGGTATGACTCCTAGGTCGGTGATGAACTCCTTCATCCATATTGCTTCATGTGCTGCCTCCGAGGCTGCCATGTACTCCGCTTCACATGTAGATCCCGCCATGACGCTTTGCTTGCAACTGCACCAGCTTACTGCCCCACCATTCAAAATATACACGTATCCGGTTTGTGACTTAGAGTCATCCAGATCTGTGTCGAAGCTAGCGTCGACGTAACCCTTTACGACGAGCTCTTCGTCACCTCCATAAACGAGAAACATTTCCTTAGTCCTTTTCAGGTACTTCAGGATATTCTTGACCGCTGTCCAGTGTTCCTTGCCGGGATTACTTTGGTACCTTCCTACCAAACTGACGGCAAGGTTAACATCAGGTCTGGTACACAGCATGGCATACATAATAGAACCTATGGCTGAGGCATAGGGGATGACGCTCATCTCTTCTATATCTTCTGCCGTGGTCGGACATTGAGCTGAGCTCAATTTCACACCTTGTAACACAGGCAAGAACCCCTTCTTGGATTGATCCATATTGAACTTCTTCAATATCTTATCAAGGTATGTGCTTTGTGAAAGACCTATGAGGCGTCTCGATCTATCTCTATAGATTTTGATGCCTAATATATAAGCAGCTTCTCCAAGGTCCTTCATTGAGAAACTTTTATTCAAGTAGGCCTTGATGCTGTCCAAGAGTTCTATATCATTTCCCATCAATAGTATGTCATCTACATATAATATGAGAAATGCTACAAAGCTCCCACTCACTTTCTTGTAAACGCAGGCTTCTCCATAAGTCTGTGTAAACCCAAACGCTTTGATCATCTCATCAAAGCGAATGTTCCAACTCCGAGATGCTTGCACCAGCCCATAAATCGAGCGTTGGAGCTTGCACACTTTGTCAGCATTCTTAGGATCGACAAAACCTTCCGGCTGCATCATATACAATTCTTCCTTAAGGAAACCATTAAGGAATGCCGTTTTGACGTCCATTTGCCATATTTCGTAATCATAGAATGCGGCAATTGCTAACATGATTCGGACGGACTTCAGCTTCGCTACCGGTGAGAAAGTCTCATCGTAGTCAACCCCTTGAACTTGTCGATAACCCTTAGCGACAAGCCGAGCTTTATAGATGGTCACATTACCATCCGCGTCTGTCTTCTTCTTAAAGATCCATTTATTTTCTATGGCTCGCCGTTCAACGGGCAAGTCAGTCAAAGTCCATACTTCGTTTTCATACATGGATCCTATCTCGGATTTCATGGCTTCTAGCCATTTGTCGGAATCCGGGCCCGCCATCGCTTCTTCATAGTTCGAAGGTTCACCGTTGTCTAACAACATGATTTCCAAGACAGGGTTGCCGTACCACTCTGGTGCGGAACGTGTCCTTGTGTCCACTAGTAGGACTCCTCCCCCTTGGAAACCCTAGGCGCATGGGCCTTGTGGGGCTGGTGCCCTTGGCCCAAGCAGGCCAAGGCGCACCCCCTACAGCCCATGTGGCCCCCGGGGATGGGTGGCCCCACCCGGTGGGCCCCCGGGACCCCTCCGGTGGTCCCGGTACAATACCGATAACCCCGAAACTTGTCCCGATGCCCGAAACAGGACTTCCCATATATAAATCTTTACCTCCGGACCATTCCGGAACTCCTCGTGACGTCCGGGATCTCATACGGGACTCCGAACAACATTCGGGTTACTGCATATACATATCCCTACAACCCTAGCGTAACCGAACCTTAAGTGTGTAGACCCTACGGGTTCGGGAGACAAGCAGACATGACCGAGACGACTCTCTGGTCAATAACCAACAGCGGGATCTGGATACCCATGTTGGCTCCCACATGCTCCACGATGATCTCATCGGATGAACCATGATGTCGAGGATTCTATCAACCCCGTACGCTATTCCCTTTGTCTATCGATATGTTACTTGCCCGAGATTCGATCGTCGGTATCCCAATACCTCGTTCAATCTCGTTACCGGCAAGTCACTTTACTCGTACCGTAATGCATGATCCCGTGACCAGACACTTGGTCACTCTGAGCTCATTATGATGATGCATTACCGAGTGGGCCCAGTGATACCTCTCCGTCATACGGAGTGACAAATCCCAGTCTTGATCCATGTCACCCAACAGACACTTTCGGAGATGCCCGTAGTCTACCTTTATAGTCACCCAGTTACGTTGTGACGTTTGGCATACCCAAAGCACTCCTACGGTATCCGGGAGTTACACGATCTCATGGTCTAAGGAAAAGATACTTTGACATTGCAAAACTCTAGCAAACGAACTATACGATCTTGTGCTATGTTTAGGATTGGGTCTTGTCCATCACATCATTCTCCCAATGATGTGATCTCGTTATCAATGACATCTAGTGTCCATAGTCAGGAAACCATGACTATCTGTTGATCAACGAGCTAGTCAACTAGAGGCTCACTAGGGACATGTTGGTGTCTGTTATTCACACATGTATTACGATTTCCGGATAACACAATTATAGCATGAATAAAGACAATTATCATGAACAAGGAAATATAATAATAATGCTTTTATTATTGCCTCTAGGGCATATTTCCAACAGTCTCCCACTTGCACTAGAGTCAATAATCTAGTTACATTGTGATGAATCGAACACCCATGGAATTCTGGTGTTGATCATGTTTTGCTCTAGGGAGAGGTTTAGTCAAGGGATCTGCTACATTCAGGTCCGTATGTACTTTACAAATCTCTATGTCTCCATCTTGAACATTTTCACGAATGGAGTTGAAGCGACGCTTGATGTGCCTTGTCTTCTTGTGAAACCTGGGCTCCTTGGCAAGTGCAATAGCTCCAGTGTTGTCACAGAAGAGCTTGATCGGCCCCGACGCATTGGGTATGACTCCTAGGTCGGTGATGAACTCCTTCACCCATATTGCTTCATGTGCTGCCTCCGAGGCTGCCATGTACTCCGCTTCACATGTAGATCCCGCCACGACGCTTTGCTTGCAACTGCACCAGCTTACTGCCCCACCATTCAAAATATACACGTATCCGGTTTGTGACTTAGAGTCATCCAGATCTGTGTCGAAGCTAGCATCGACGTAACCCTTTACGACGAGCTCTTCGTCACCTCCATAAACGAGAAACATTTCCTTAGTCCTTTTCAGGTACTTCAGGATATTCTTGACTGCTGTCCAGTGTTCCTTGCCGGGATTACTTTGGTACCTTCCTACCAAACTGATGGCAAGGTTAACATCAGGTCCGGTACACAGCATGGCATACATAATAGAACCTATGGCTGAGGCATAGGGGATGACGCTCATCTCTTCTATATCTTCTGCCGTGGTCGGACATTGAGCTGAGCTCAATTTCATACCTTGTAACACAGGCAAGAACCCCTTCTTGGATTGATCCATATTGAACTTTTTCAATATCTTATCAAGGTATGTGCTTTGTGAAAGACCTATGAGGCGTCTCGATCTATCTCTATAGATTTTGATGCCTAATATATAAGCAGCTTCTCCAAGGTCCTTCATTGAAAAACTTTTATTCAAGTAGGCCTTGATGCTGTCCAAGAGTTCTATATCATTTCCCATCAGAAGTATGTCATCTACATATAATATGAGAAATGCTACAGAGCTCCCACTCACTTTCTTGTAAACGCAGGCTTCTCCATAAGTCTGTGTAAACCCAAACGCTTTGATCATCTCATCAAAGCGAATGTTCCAACTCCGAGATGCTTGCACCAGCCCATAAATCGAGCGTTGGAGCTTGCACACTTTGTCAGCATTCTTAGGATCGACAAAACCTTCCGGCTGCATCATATACAATTCTTCCTTAAGGAAACCATTAAGGAATGCCGTTTTGACGTCCATTTGCCATATTTCATAATCATAGAATGCGGCAATTGCTAACATGATTCGGACGGACTTCAGCTTCGCTACCGGTGAGAAAGTCTCATCGTAGTCAACCCCTTGAACTTGTCGATAACCCTTAGCGACAAGCCGAGCTTTATAGATGGTCACATTACCATCCGCGTCTGTCTTCTTCTTAAAGATCCATTTATTTTCTATGGCTTGCCTCTCAATGGGCAAGTCAGTCAAAGTCCATACTTTGTTTTCATACATGGATCCTGTCTCGGATTTCATGGCTTCTAGCCATTTGTCGGAATCCGGTCCCGCCATCGCTTCTTCATAGTTTGAAGGTTCACTGTTGTCTAACAGCATGATTTCCAAGACAGGGTTGCCGTACCACTCTGGTGCGGAACGTGTCCTTGTGGACCTTCGAATTTCAGTAGGGGCTTGATCAGAAGTATCTTTATCATTATCATTAACTTCCTCTCTAGTCGGTGCTGGCACCTCAGGAACATTTTCTTCAGTTGCACCATTTTCCGGTTCAAGAGGCAATACTTCATCAAGCTCTACTTTCCTCCCACTTACTTCTTTCGAGAGAAACTCTTTATCCAGAAAGGACCCATTCTTGGCAACAAAGATCTTGCCTTCGGATCTGAGGTAGAAGGTGTACCCAATAGTTTCTTTTGGGTACCCTATGAAGACGCATTTTTCCGATTTGGGTTCGAGCTTTTCAGGTTGAAGTTTCTTGACATAAGCATCGCATCCCCAAACTTTTAGAAACGACAGCTTAGGTTTCTTCCCAAACCATAATTCATACGGTGTCGTCTCAACGGATTTCGACGGAGCCCTATTTAAAGTGAATGCGGCAGTCTCTAAAGCATAGCCCCAAAAAGAAAGCGGTAAATCGGTAAGAGACATCATAGATCGCACCATATCTAACAGAGTGCGATTACGACGTTCGGACACACCATTACGCTGAGGTGTTCCAGGCGGCGTGAGTTGTGAAACTATTCCACATTTTCTTAATTGTGCCCCAAACTCGTGACTCAAGTATTCTCCTCCACGATCTGATCGCAGAAACTTGATTTTCCTGTCACGTTGATTTTCAACCTCACTCTGAAATTCCTTGAACTTTTCAAAGGTTTCAGACTTGTGTTTCATTAAGTAGATATACCCATACCTACTTAAATCATCAGTGAGGGTGAGAACATAACGATAGCCACCGCGAGCCTCAACACTTATTGGACCGCACACATCGGTATGTATGATTTCCAATAAGTCGGTTGCTCGCTCCATTGTTCCTGAGAACGGAGTCTTGGTCATTTTACCCATAAGGCATGGTTTGCACGTGTCAAATGATTCATAATCAAGAGACTCTAAAAGTCCATCAGCATGGAGCTTCTTCATGCGTTTAACACCTATGTGACCAAGGCGGCAGTGCCACAAGTATGTGGGACTATCATTATCAACCTTACTTCTTTTGGTACTCACATTATGAACATGTGTAGCATCACGTTCGAGATTCATAAAGAATAAACCATTCACCATAGGAGCATGACCATAAAACATATCTCTCATAAAAATGGAACAACCATTATTCTCAGATTTAAAAGAGTAGCCATCTCGAATTAAACGAGATCCCGATACAATGTTCATGCTCAAAGCTGGCACTAAATAACAATTATTAAGGTTTAAAACTAATCCCGAAGGGAGATGCAGAGGCAGCGTGCCGACAGCGATCACATTGACCTTGGAACCATTCCCGACGCGCATCGTCACCTCGTCCTTTGCCAGTTTCCGCTTATTCCGCAGCCCCTGCTTTGAGTTACAAATGTGAGCAACTGCACCGGTATCAAATACCCAGGAGCTACTGCGGGCACTAGTAAGGTACACATCAATTACATGTATATCACATATACCTTTTGTTTTGCCGGCCTTCTTATCCGCTAAGTACTTGGGGCAGTTCCGCTTCCAGTGACCGCTTCCCTTGCAATAAAAGCACTCAGTCTCGGGCTTGGGTCCATTCTTTGGCTTCTTCCCGGCAGCTTGCTTGCCGGGCGCGGCAACCTCCTTGCCGTCCTTCTTGAAGTTCTTTTTACCCTTGCCTTTCTTGAACTTAGTGGTTTTATTGACCATCAGCACTTGATGTTCCTTCCTGACTTCTACCTCCGCTGATTTCAGCATAGCAAATACTTCAGGAATGGTCTTTTCCATCCCCTGCATATTGAAGTTCATCACAAAGCTCTTGTAGCTTGGTGGAAGCGACTGGAGGATTCTGTCAATGACCGCATCATCCGGGAGATTAACTCCCAGCTGAGTCAAGCGGTTATGCAACCCAGACATAGTGAGTATGTGCTCACTGACAGAACTGTTTTCCTCCATCTTACAGCTGAAGAATTTATCGGAGACTTCATATCTCTCGACCCGGGCATGAGCTTGGAAAACCATTTTCAGCTCTTCGAACATCTCATATGCTCCATGTCTCTCAAAACGCTTTTGGAGTCCCGGCTCTAGGCTGTAAAGCATGCCGCACTGAACGAGGGAGTAGTCATTGAAACGTGCCTGCCAAGCGTTCATAACGTCTTGTTCCGCAGGGAGAACGGGTGCGTCACCAAGCGGTGCTTGTAGGACATAATCTTTCTTGGCAGCTATGAGGATGATCCTCAGGTTCCGGACCCAGTCCGTATAGTTGCTGCCATCGTCTTTCAGCTTAGTTTTCTCTAGGAACGCGTTGAAGTTGAGCACTACGTTGGCCATTTGATCTACAAGACATATTGCAAAGATTTTAGACTAAGTTCATGATAATTAAGTTCAACTAATCAAATTATTAGTGAACTCCCACTTAGATTAGACATCCCTCTAGTCATCTAAGTATTACATGATCCGAGTTAAACTAGACCGTGTCCGATCATCACGTGAGACGGACTAGTCAACATCGGTGAACATCTTCATGTTGATCGTATCTTCTATACGACTCATGCTCGACCTTTCGGTCTTCTGTGTTCCGAGGCCATGTCTATACATGCTAGGCTCGTCAAGTCAACCTAAGTGTTTGCATGTGTAAATCTGTCTTACACCCGTTGTATGTGAACGTCTGAATAAAACACCCGATCATCACGTGGTGTTTTGAAACAGCGAACTGTCGCAACGGTGCACAGTTAGGGGAAACACTTCTTGAATTTTATTGTGAGGGATCATCTTATTTACTACCGTCGTTCTAAGTAAACAAGATGCAAAACATGATAAACATCACATGCAATCAAATAATAAACGTGACATGATATGGCCATTTTCACATAGCTCCTTTGATCTCCATCTTGGGGCTCCGTGATCATCTTGTCACCGGCTTGACACCATGATCTCCATCATCGTGTCTCCATGAAGTTGCTCGCCAACTATTACTTCTACTACTATGGCTAACGCGTTTAGCAATAAAGTAAAGTAATTTACATGGCGTTTCTCGATGACACGCAGGTCATTAAAAGAATAAAGACAACTCCTATGGCTCCTGCCGGTTGTCATACTCATCGACATGCAAGTCGTGAATCCTATTACAATAGCATGAACATCTCATACATCACATATAGATCATTCATCATTCATCACAACTTTGGCCATATCATATCACAAACCACTTGCTGCAAAAACAAGTTAGATGTCCTCTAATTGTTGTTGCAAGTTTTACGTGGCTGAATTAGGGTTCTAGCAAGAACGTCTTCTTACCTACGTTAAAGCCACAACGTGATTTGTCAACTTCTATTTACCCTTCATAAGGACCCTGTTCATCGATTCCGCTCCAACTAAAGTGGGAGAGACAGACACCCGCCAGCCACCTTATGCAACTAGTGCATGTTAGTCGGTGGAACCGGTCTCACGTAAGCGTACGTGTAAGGTTGGTCCGAGCCGCTTCATCCCACAATACCGCTGAAGCAAGAAAGGACTAGTAACGGCAAGAAAGTTGACAAATCTACGCCCACAACAAATTGTGTTCTACTCGCGCAAGAAGAACTACGCATAGACCTAGCTCATGATGCCACTGTTGGGGAACGTTGCAGAAAACAAAAATTTTCCTACTCGTTTCACCAAGATCATCTAGGAGTTCATCTAGCAACGAGTGATTAGATGCATCTACATACCTTTGTAGATCGCGAGCGGAAGCGTTCAAAAGAACGGTGATGATGTAGTCGTACTCGACGTGATCCAAATCACCGATGACCAGCGCCGAACGGACGGCACCTCCGCGTTCAACACACGTACGGAACAGCCACGTCTCCTCCTTCTTGATCCAGCAAGGGAGGGAGGAGAGGTTGAGGGAGATGGCACCAGCAGCAGCACGACGGCGTGGTGTTGATAGAGCTGCAGTACTCCGGCAGAGCTTCGCTAAGCACTATGGAGGTGGAGGAGGTGTTGGGGAGGGAGAAGGAGGCAACCAAAGGCCAAGGCGTTCAGGTATGAAGTCCCTCCTCTCCCCCACTATATATAGGGGTGCCAAGGGGGGGTGGCCGGCCCTAGGAGATCCAATCTCCTAGGGGGTGCGGCGGCCAAGGGGGGTTTCCCTCCCCCCCAAGGCACCTAGGAGGTGCCTTCCCCTCCTAGGACTCTTTCCCCCTTAAACCCTAGGCGCATGGGCCTATGTGGGGCTGGTGCCCTTGGCCCATTAGGCCAAGGCGCACCCCCTACAGCCCATGTGGCCCCCCCGGGACAGGTGGACCCACCCGGTGGACCCCCGGGACCCTTCCGGTGGTCCCGGTACAATACCGATAACCCCGAAACTTGTCCCGATGCCCGAAACAGGACTTCCCATATATAAATCTTTACCTCCGGACCATTCCGGAACTCCTCGTGACGTCCGGGATCTCATCCGGGACTCCGAACAACATTCGGGTTACCGCATATACATATCCCTACAACCCTAGCGTAACCGAACCTTAAGTGTGTAGACCCTACGGGTTCGGGAGACAAGCAGACATGACCGAGACGACTCTCCAGTCAATAACCAACAGCGGGATCTGGATACCCATGTTGGCTCCCACATGCTCCACGATGATCTCATCGGATGAACCACGATGTCGAGGATTCAATCAATCAATCCCGTACGCTATTCCCTTTGTCTATCGATATGTTACTTGCCCGAGATTCGATCGTCGGTATCCCAATACCTCGTTCAATCTCGTTACCGGCAAGTCACTTTACTCGTACCGTAATGCATGATCCTGTGACCAGACACTTGGTCACTCTGAGCTCATTATGATGATGCATTACCGAGTGGGCCCAGTGATACCTCTCCGTCATACGGAGTGACAAATCCCAGTCTTGATCCATGTCACCCAACAGACACTTTCGGAGATACCTGTAGTCTACCTTTATAGTCACCCAGTTACGTTGTGACGTTTGGCATACCCAAAGCACTCCTACGGTATCCGGGAGTTACACGATCTCATGGTCTAAGGAAAAGATACTTTGACATTGGAAAACTCTAGCAAACGAACTATACGATCTTGTGCTATGTTTAGGATTGGGTCTTGTCCATCACATCATTCTCCCAATGATGTGATCTCGTTATCAATGACATCCAGTGTCCATAGTCAGGAAACCATGACTATCTGTTGATCAACGAGCTAGTCAACTAGAGGCTCACTAGGGACATGTTGGTGTTTGTTATTCACACATGTATTACGATTTCCGGATAACACAATTATAGCATGAATAAAGACAATTATCTTGAACAAGGAAATATAATAACAATGCTTTTATTATTGCCTCTAGGGCATATTTCCAACACCAACAACGTCTACAAGAAGAAGGTTGTGTAGTAGACATCAGTCTCCCCGCACCCGGCCCTGGGCTCCTGCCACGTGGTGGCACTTTAGTGGCGGTTCGTGCCAAACCGATACTAAAGGGGGAAGACCTTTTGTCCCCACCCTTTAGTGCCAGTTACAGAACTGGCACTAAAGGCCCTTACGAATCGGTGCTATAGCCCAGTTCTGCACTAGTGCCATGTGGACAACTCCAGGGATTTTAAACTCACATTATGCTACTTACGTTCCAAAACTATTTTGCAACAATAAACTAATCAAGTATAATAAGTCTCATATATTTGTATTTCATGCTCATATTGTTGTATTCACGTTCTACATAAGCGAGTATGATCTAAACATATTGCCAACAATTCCCGCAGCAACGCGCGGGGAATTGTCTAGTTCTAGTAACAACTGGCACTACAGAGTACATACTGGTTTAATATGTTACTTCAATAAGTAAATACAAAATTGTGCCAAAATGATGCAATAATGGTATAGACGTAGCATGAACATAGTAAAAAATATAGCTTAAACATATCAATGGTGCGGTGAATTAATGTGATTCAACTTATTGCCTTTTTTTGTTTATTTAACCTACTTATCTCTAGTTTCCTGGCTATTTTTATAGATCAGTGCAAAATATAAAAACACCATAACATAGTTCAACAACCACAAGCTGGGTTATAAAAAAGGAGGTAATCAGTTGAGCTACTGATAGTTGAAAGGGATACATGCATGAATTCCCATGCATATGTGGGTGAGCATGCACTCCTACTTGTGCTGATATGCATATCAGAGCATGCTTAATAGTATAGCCAACAACAAGCTATATGGAGTTGACATGTCACATATGGTCAATCTAATAGCCAATCCAGAAATAAGAGATGAATGTTCCTACAAGCTCTCACAGCGATTTGGATTCTGGGCTGTTGGATCTGGTTGCTTGATCGGATCTGGGTCGTCGGGTCGAGTCGCTGGATGACCTATGCCGTCGGATCAAATCCTTGGAACTGTAGGAATGAATAGCGATAGAAAACGTCTGCCACCGCGCGTAATTCCAGTGCCCCCCGAGGGTATTCTCGTCATTTTGCTTTCTAGGGGTATAAAAAGGGGCCACACCCGTGGAGAAACCTAGCCGGCTCCTCCTCCCTCGCTCGCTTCCAGCCCTCCCGCAGCCGCCTCCCTCCCTCCCACGCACCCGCCTCCCTTCCTCTTCCTCCCGCCCCTAGCGCCGCCACTACTGCCTCCTTCCCTGCCGCCGTCCTCCTCCACCCACTCCTGCCACCGCGCCCACCCGCCTCTTCACCGCCGAGGACGATGGCTCCGGCTCTGGCTCCTCCTCCCGGGACGCCTTCCCCGTGCCTAGCTCCTCCTCTATGCTGCCTCCTCCCATTCCCTAACCCTATCTGCTCCCCACGCCACCACCGCCTCCTTCGCTTGCCCCGCCGGATCCCCGCCGTCATCCTCACGGCCACTGGGCCCGTCGCTCCTCCCCCACGCGCCCACTCTCCTCTCTTCCTCGATCCTCTCCCACCAAACCCTAGCCGCTGCTATCTGCCGAACCCTCTTGCCGGCGGCGGCTCCGACCCTCCGCCCACCTCCCCTCGCGCATGCACGACGATGCCCAAGATCGAGTCCCTGCCCCCCTCTCAGTTGCAACACCGGCGCACACATGCCTGCGGCCGCTGCGTGGCCCCGCATGCCGGCGGTCTCTGTAGAGAAGGAGAACATGGGCGCGGCCAATCTCGGCCCTGCCAAGGAGGAGAAGAAGGAGAGAGGCATGCAGGGCGGCGATCAAGAGGCGCATGGCCTCTCCCTAGGCGGCGGCCAGATCTACCACGGCTACGGATGGGGCTTTCCGCGCCGCCGTCGAGCTGGACGCGACCATCGACGTCAGACCACACCATGCACCATATCAAGGTCTCCTCCCCCGCACCCTATTCTTCTTATCCTTCTCTCTCCCTCTCTCAATTCCTGATTTGTTTCGATTTGGTAGGCTTGATTTACTCTCGAACTAACGCGGGATCTAGCTATCTTGAGGTGACTTAGAATCATTTTCATGTCATTTTTGTAGTTAGTCTGTTGATCTGATTTTGTGTTCTTCCTCAAGGAAGGCAGGTTAGAGGAAGTTGAATCAAGACTGTATGTTGCAACAACATAGCTAGGCAGGTTGTATGCACTGTGCTGCTGTTGGTTCATCAATGGCGTTTTTCAGTTTTATTTGTAGTGAAACTCGGTTGAGCATTGAGGGCATTTTCCTGTGCTAGTGCTCATCTTGGCTGCCAAGTTTCCTAATACAAACATATTCAACCATGTGTATGTCTGCCCTGCACGTGGTTTGTGTTTAGTTCTTTGGTTTTTGCATGTGCAACTGGAAACATCTCTATCTCTAATGTTGTCGATTTTGAGGTGCCAAAAAGCTTGAGACATTTGATTTTGGGTTAATCCTGGTTATGATGGTGCAGCTTGATTTGTATATATGTGGCTATTGGCTATATGTACTCCCTGTAGCCTGTTGTTGATTCCTGCACAACTCCTTCATAGTTTGTTTTATATGTGCACATATGGAGAATTTGTAAATAAACTTTAATATATTTGTATAAGAGCATTGTGTGTAGTGCCTTGCAATTAAATTGTGATGTCCTGTGTTATTGATTCCTTCACTTCGCTACATTACTGTAGGAAGATCAAATGGCTTATTGTATGAACTAATTGTCTCAGTTATATGGTTGGCAAGTGTTGACTAATTTACTCATTCAAGTAGTTTACTCAGTTCAGCAGTTTTGTTCCATTTGGTTTACTCTCTCAAGATTCTTTGGTGGTGTTTATGATTGAACTATATTTTTATAGTAATTGAATTAATAACTCACTGTGCCTCACGTGACAATGCTACGGCTAGGAAGATGAGGACATGTTGAACCATCATTGTCAGCTTCACCGTCGTCCTCGGTGTGGGTAAGACGTCACTCCCAAATCGTCTTTGTATTGCTGCCAGGTACAATCTGGAATATAGATTGCTTGAATGGATACACTTAGTCGATGCTTTGCTCAGTTTTAGTTTCTAATTAGATTCCTAATTTAGTGATTATACCTTTGCTACCTATTTAGTCAATGCACTGCTAGGTTTTAGTTTCTTTGGGCATGTGCTCTATATAGCTTTCTGGTCTCTCCTTCTGGCCTACCATATTGTTTTATAATTTATCTATGTTCACAAACCCAGGCTTAGTCAGTGTTATACCGTATTAGACTATGTATTCAGCCCAGCAGGGATTATTTATCTGTGCTTGGTGTGTCCAGAGTCTGCTTAGAGAAAAGTCAGTTCGCATCTCAGTAGCTTTTGCTGTTTAATCAGTCAGCATGTGCAGGTTCATATAGCAGTACACATGTGTGAATAGAAATTCTTCATGCAAGGTGGCAGTAAAAGGCCTTCTGATTTTACCTTCGACACTACAAGCAGCTACTAGATAGGCCCATTGCTTGCATGATGATAAGTTTTGGCCACAAGAATGTTCTAACAAGTCTTATCCTTGATTGTAGCTAAAAGAGAACTGACTAAGCCCCGGTCATCTCCGCCCCTGATGGTGCTCCTAGATGTGCTACACATCACCTCCTTGGCCGCTTCGGTGCCAGTAGTGTTCGTGCTTGTCGGCGGGACGATGCAAGGCGCAACTCCGACGTGGTTCCTCGCCGGTTGGACGGTGTTCAGGCGCAACCCCGGCGCCCACTGAGTACTGCCTCGGCTACAACCTCCAGCGGTGAGCTCCATTTTCCCCTGCCCTACTTCGGCTACTGAATGGGACATGGCAGGGCTATGATGATCAGTTATGGCTGATATAGGCATGCTCTCAAGCAATCGGGGCACTTGTGGATATTAATTTGTTTCCTCCCTCATTTCTTCGAGCCGTTTTGATCACGTTCTTATTTTAGTGGCTCTGTCCCTAGATGGTCATTTCTGATGAGTGATAACCAGGCAGTTTCACCCTCGTAAGAACATATTGATCTGGCGATCCATCCATCCAGAAATAAGAGATGAATGTTCCTACAAGCTCTCACAGCGATTTGGATTCTGGGCCGCTGGATCTGGTTGCGTGATCGGATCTGGGCCGTCGGATTGAGTCGCTGGATGACCTACGCCGTCGGATCAGATCCTTGGAACTGTCGCAATGAATAGTAGTCCAAAATGCGTGCCACCGTGTGTTAATCACATGCCCCATCGGTTGGAAGCCATTCTTGCTAGGGCGATGATGATTAACCGTTGCTGAAATAAGTGTGCCTTTGAGCAGTCGAGGCACCTGTGGGTATCAAGTTGGATCCTCCCCCTTGTCTCTAG
Organism: Triticum dicoccoides; assembly: GCF_002162155.2. Taxonomy (NCBI): domain Eukaryota; kingdom Viridiplantae; phylum Streptophyta; class Magnoliopsida; order Poales; family Poaceae; genus Triticum; species Triticum dicoccoides. Next base: position 711,057,789 of record NC_041386.1, on the reverse strand, counting down.
AATCCTTTTTGATCATGTGATACTTGTTGTTGTCCTTGGATGGTCATTCTTGTTGAGTGATAACCAGGGCAGCTCTACTGTATAAACAGATGGATCTCGTGATAAGGGATGATGGGGGTAGGTTATATGATCGAGGAAAGGCGAATTTGAGCCCACTGTTCAATAAAACTGCAGCTACCTCCCCTACTGTGTGTGATATTGAAGGCAAAAAAAAACTTTTCATGTCTTTCTACTTTAAAAATCCAAAAGGTTCATTCTTCCTTTGCTGGTTACTTAACCATGATTTTTTTTGCTTTGGTTCTAGTTGAGATACTAAAGGTTGTTTATATATGAAAAGAACAGTCACTTATAGTTTTGTATGCCTCAACTGTAGCTTAGGATCCGGTGTTGTAGTGATTTGCCTAATTAAGAATAACTCTAATCAATAATAGTGGATCTTTCCTTCTGATTTGAACTGAGAGAGGGCCATTGATTCTTGATCTTAAGGTGACCCCATTTTTTCTATGCCTCATGCTCATGCTGCTCTATGTTCCCTTTAAAAATCCCATTGGCATGCCTCGCCTCCACCTCCCGTGGCCCTAACCCAGGGTTTGGTTGGCGAGCTCGCTGCCGTCGGCCTTGGTTGAGGAGATTCGGCACACACACAAGAAGGAGCTCCACCTCTGCTGCCTCTGCACACCCCAGGTATAGCAGATCCCCATCCCTGCCTTTTCTATTTTCCTCGTTAATAATTTGTAGTGGTTGTAGTATCGGGGAGACAGTGGGTTCATATGATATCACTTTTTTAATCCTGAACTGTGTTGATTACTTAACCAGTGGTGATCGACCATTTTTAATTACTGGATCTGATGATCAGACTGGAAAGGCGTGTCTTCTGCGATGAATTGTGCTATTGTGAGGGTATATTGGGATTGATCTCACTTATTACTTAATTTTTTGGATCAGGTTTGGGATTACCAAACCAAGAGCTGTGTTCAAACACTTGAAGGACATGCACACAATGTGTCCGTTGTCTGTTTCCATCCAGAACTACCTACTATAATTACTGGCTCAGAGGATGGGTTTTGTTGGTAGTTTTTGTGAATATTTTTTTGAAATAACGAATGAGTTCTGAAATCCCGAATTAAACTTGGCATTATCGCTTGGTCAAAACATTGGGACCGGCACCTCGCGCTAGGGCGTGATCCCGATCTAGTATGTATACTAGCTAGTTGCTAAGCAGTACTACATTCGTCCTGGTTTATTAGTCCTTTCTTGTAGTTTGAGTCAAATTTTTACATTTGATTTAACTATCAAAATAAGTTATATACCCTAAAAATAATGTCACTGGAAACCTCTTTCAGATATGAATCAAACAATATAATTTTTGTGACATGCAACTTATAGTTTGTTAGTCAAATTTATGGTCAAAGTTGAGCACAAACTATAAAGGGGACCAATAAACCCGGACGGAGATAGTACTTCTTTATTAATGTATGACCCACCTTACACTCTCACAATGTTTCTTGGAATACGTGTTGCAACCGGTTATTAATATACGGTCCGCTTCCTCCCTCTCTCCTCTTCTCTCTAATCCAACTCAACACAAATATAATAATTTAATCATTATAGCGTGCTGACTGTACACCTTATTGCTCTCACGTGTAATCCAACAATGCATGTATGAGGAAGCTATACTATGCTCGTCGATACTCCCTCCGTCCTTTAAAGAGTGTACTTCCAACTTTGTTGGAGGGTCAAACTATTTCAAAGTTTGACCGAGTTTGTGCAAAAATATATCAATGTTTGTGAAATCAAATAGGTATATGATGAAAGTATATTTTATCACGAATCTAATGCTACTAATTTGATGGCATAAATGTTGATGTATTATTATATAAACACAGTCAAATATAAAAAAGTTTGACTTTCCAAAAAAGTTGGAAGTACACTCTTTAAAGGACGGAGGGAGTACACAATAGGAAGGGTACATGCATGCGCATGCACGCACTTATGTGCATAGCATGGGTAGTGCAACGACTACATGGCGAAATTATACTACACCAGTCGACATGCCTGCCGGCCCCATCATTGGTTTTTTAATGATGCTCTCCGCCCAAGATGATATTATCGGGCATGTTCCGTTTACTTGTTGAACATCAAGATGGGGTGTACACTACACACTAACTTGACTGTCGACTTGACCCTTTGTAACACTAATACCATCACTACTAAGAAAAAGCCTATAGGTAGATCAGTAGTAGTAGCATGGGTAAGAGGGACGGGTGGAGGGTGTTTGTAACACTAACACCATCCCTTAGCACTATAACAATATGTCAATTGTATGGGAGGGGTGGAGGTTGTTTAAGAGAAAATTCAGCCAAATAAGGTAGAGAAAAGGTACACACCCATATGCGGAAAGATCAAGCCATCAAGGTAACAAGCATTAGTGTAGTTTAAGTGAATTTTGAACCAATTAAATTCCAAGTTGTTTAATTGTGAAATATTTCACTTTTTAAATACCTCCTAGGGATATCATAAGGAAATCTTCAATGCGGACCCTCAAATCGCCCTATATGTCCTTTAGAGGAGTCCGGACACTTTTTGTCATCCAATGATATCCCCCAAGCGTCCGGAAATGCGTCCCGGCATCCAAACTATCTAAAACGAGATGCAAAGTTCCGGGAGGGGCTTTGGGAGAGTCAGGACATCCGTCTAGCCAACCAAAATCCACCATGTCGGACATTTGGACATCCCCTCTCTCCCCTCAACCACGATATGCACATGCATAGAAGGACATTTAGGGGACATGGTTTGATGGCTATCTCCCGCATCAGTGTCCACAACTGGTCCCTACCGGTTTTGTGGATAAATAGTTAGTCTGTTTTAGGGGTTCGCCCTAACCTAGTATCATGCAACCTCGTTGAATGCCAACCAGGCATATATTGCTGATATGACATAGTATTAATTGAGGAACAATAATGTATATCAGTATCATACCATGATATATATAAATAGTATCATAATAAATGACGTGCTGCTATTTTTCATACAAAGGAATAAATGTGGTCATGTAAAATATCAACTTATGATACTCCTCACTGCAAACAGTCTAACGTTGTTCGTGGAGTGGAGTATCATATACTAGTATTATGCATATGATACTTGATGCATAGTATGACAATTTGGTATATTATTGTTTTGCATGACACATAGTACCATAATATGGTATCATAATGTGATATTAGCGTCTTCTCTTTTCTCGATTAATAATGTGTCGTGTCCCCAATATGACTAGTTGGCATTGCATGGGCTGCGTGATAATACCTATATATGATAGCCCTACTATGGAGGTCTAAGTGCATTATCATTTGGGTCAATATATTTTGATTTGAAATAACTAGCTGGAATTAGCCGGAAAAAGAAACCTCTTATAATAAGGAACGATTTTTTTGTGATAGAGGGCGGGAGGGGGTGTCTGTGGCACGCCCGGGTGGCCAGAGCCAGCTCAGCAAGGCCCTTCTCCTATTTAAGGGCACACCGTACCCCCCCCCCCACACACACACGTTAAGAGCCGTCACGCGTCTCTGCTTGCTGTCGCCCGCCCTGCCTCTCCCCTCCCCCTGCCTGCGTGTTCCACCCTCTCACCGAGCGACGCCGACGCTGCCACGCCCACGCCGCCGGCCGCCGGCGACGCCGCACGCTA
>NC_041386.1:711041880-711053731 GCF_002162155.2 Triticum dicoccoides | reverse complement strand
TATCTCGTCGGCTTATACCTGGGCCTGGAGCCGATCGATCTGATATGCGCGCACGTTTTTTCGTCTCCTTCGGATCTGGTCTCTAGTGCAATCTGCCGGTGTTGATCTGGTTTGCTGCCACGGTATTCTGCACGTGTTCGCGCCCAGTAGTAGTACTAGTGTAGATTCGGTGCACTACCCGGTGACGTGGAGACGCAGGGGCGCGCGGATCCATTCCACGCCCGCCTCCTCTCTACGGCCGCCGAAAAGAGTACGGAGTAGATTCATCGGCCACGTATTGCTGCTCTTGGCCCGTGCGTGCGCGCTTTCCGTGCTTGGTCTAGTTGATTATTGCCCCGCCGCTAGTTGTGCATGCCTTGGTGTCGTGCCGGCCGCTAGTCGACTTGATTCGTTGTTGGCTGCGACGTACTCCTATGTACTAATTTTCTATTTCGATTGTTGGCCGCCTGCGTACATGGAACATGAACTAGTTTGTCCCGTTGAAATTGTTGTTTGGATGCGTATGTTTGATTAAAATAAATTGCTCCTATGCTTTTCTGTTGCGAGCGTGGAATGGATCGCATCACAGCTAGTGGCGGAGCCAACATTTTGATTTTTAGTGTACATAAGTCCAATTTTATTTTTATCAAATCACCAATTTCATATCGGCCCGCTCCTCTTGATATATTTTATACTAAAATTTTATACTTATCATACTACCGTGTTAAGTATTATAGTTTTATTAATTATTTGGCATACTTAGCAACATAAAAAAGTTAAATATTAGTTGTTTTATTTATTTATTATATATTTGTAATATATACTATTGAAAAATACTCACGCGTTGCTCTAAATTCAATTTGTACTTTATAACAAAAATGATTTTACTAAATAGTGTTTGATACTTGTGTAAATTATATAGTTTATACATATTTATGTTAGATATATCTCTAAAACATATGGTTTGACAAATATTCATAATAGTTGTTGTACTATATGATTAGAAAAGCATATATGTAGAAAATTCTAGAATACAAATTTAATCGTATGTAAGGAATTGTTTCATATACTCATTTTTAGAGCATTCATGTACAATTTTAATCATATATTTGCTAGACCATATGGTTTAATAGATAGGAATATATACTTTTTTCAAAATAGGAAATGATGGGTATACATCTGTACATGTACTCATCTAGCTCCGCCCATGATCACCGCAATATTCTTATGTACCGTACAATATCCTTTTTTTTTGACGTCACCGTACAATATCCTTGCTCTGTTTTCTTGGAGTGAGATCCGGCCGGTATGATTTCCCATCCATCTCACCCGGATCCGACCGATTGGGGACGCCTGTAATATTTTTTTTTCACTTTTCTTTTGGCCACTCGCTCCGTGAAATAATCCCTTGAATTTCGTGCGCCCCTGCGTCGCGTTTGATCGAAGCAGATAAGACGGATTTTTTTTTTGTGCCGCGTGTGGAGCGCACGGACGTGTTCTAGCAGCGTACATATCTGATTGGCCACTACTGGGCGCCGGTGCGCCGGCCGAAATTTTCGGCCGGTCTGCTTGTAGCTGTTTGATCTGCACGTACACCATTCGATTTGTTCCCCACAGTCAAAAAAAAAAAGAGATATGTCCCTGTCCTCATCGTTAACCTCTGCTCGGGAATAACAAGAGGAAAAGGAGCTCCGCCCCCGCACGCGCCTACCGCCTCGCCTCCTCGTCTTCCCTCACCGCCGGTCGCCGCGCTCGCCGCCCTCGACGCTGGTCGCCGGCTCCATGCATGTAACCGCGTACCCGCGGTGGTATCTCCGGTGGCAACGGTAGCAGCTCACCGACGAGCTCCATGATTGCAGCACCCTGATGCGCCGTCGCCGCCCCCTCGCCGTCGAAGCTCGTTGCCCGGGGTTGTGTCAGCAACGGCCAAGATTCAACGTCGTTCATGGATGTAGCAAAAAAAAACACTGGTCGTAGCAAAAGAGAACGACAGTTGAAGCAAAATCGACGTCGCCTCTGTCGCGGGTCGCGACTCCGCTATGATGGATGTAGCAAAATCCCTCACCAATAGTAGCAAAATCAAAAGACGGTTGCAGCAAAATAATGTTGCCACCGTCACCGCTCGTAGCTCCGCCATGATGGATGCAGCAAAATCACATACCGGTTCCAGCTCTTGATTTTGCCGGTTGTAGGAAAACCAGAAGCTGGTTCAGCTCAGAGCTTCCTACCGAAACAACCCACTTGTTTGCAAACCACATCTGGTCGCTACTTTCACCTATCGTCGCGGTAGCAAAAAAGCTCAGCGGTAGAAGCTTTTTCCTTGGCCGTTGCAACAAATGAGGACAACCGCCATCGCCGCCGACGAAAGCAAATCAAATGATGCAGCACAAAGCAAATGCTGGTTCCAGCTATGGATTTGCTGGTTGCAGCAAAACATGGCAGAGGTTTTTTGCTACCTCTGCCATGAGAGTCGGCAGGGTGGGTCAACCCGTCGGGGTCTCCCGATCGATCCGGATCGAAGCTACTCAACGAGCGTGCGGGGCGGCATGCGGCTCTCCTGCAGAGGGCGGGGGCGGACGGGCTGGGCGTGCGGAATAACAGCGGCGGCCAGATCCAGGTGAGCAGCAGCGGGACCTTGGAAGGAAGCGGGTTTCACCAAGGCGGCGCCATGGTTGCTCCAGATTGCTCCTGAAAGAAAACGAGGTAGGATGAGTGAGAGAGAGAAAACTGGGAGGAAGGAGAGAAACGAGGGGAGGCACGGCAGGGCACTATCTTGCTGGTTGCTCCGGCCGAGATGGGATGAGGCGCGACGCTCGTCTCCTATTAAAACAATAAACAAGTGTGAAGATTCTGCCGAACTTTATTGCTGGTCGAACTTGTCAGCTTCACAAGTTGACTCCCTGGTCACCAACGACGAACACAGAAACCCAGAGTGGAGTGGGGATTAAAATAGTCGGATTGAAACTAGCATCGGAGCTGGATCTTACTTAGCCAAGAACTTCTTTTCCTCCCAAAAGGAAATGAAAGGAAATCAAATAGCGGCTAGCAAGAACCTGTAGTTGTTGGATTCATGTCTGCGTAGACTAATCCCACAAATAAATTGACAGCAGAGGAAAAAAGCAGAATGAATCGAAGAAAGAGAGCAACCAAAATAGTCAAATGCAGGGGCGCCTCCTCCTTCCCCGCTAAGAACACCAAGGATCCCCTCCGAGCTCCCGGAGAGAGAGAGAGAGAGAGAGAGAGAGAGAGAGAGAGAGAAGCATCACAAGGCGGCAGTGGTGGCGAGGTGGCCGGCCGGACCGGACCGGAGCAGAGCAGCCGGTGGATGGAGATGGCCGGGCCGGCAGGAGCGAAGTCGCGGAGGTGGAGTAGTAAGTAGGAGTATATACAGATATCCACACAGTACCCCAGCGTGTGGATCGGAGGAAGGGGGAGAAAATCAGGTGGTGGGCGGTGATCTTTTTTTTTTCTTTTGCTAATTGGTGGGCGGTGATCTGATGAGAAGGCTCGAGAGACTTCAAAAGTAGGTGGGCTGGGGGCAAGAAAAATGATTTTTTTTAAGATTGGAGGCTATAGTGCAGCATACTTTCTCTTGCTGCGCACGAACGATCGGTTCGGAATCTGGGAAAAAACGCCGTGTTTGTCTCAGAACATCGACCGATCTTCTATTGTTTTAGCACAAAAATTGCTTTCAGAGCACAGAACGCATGCTCTACTCACGCTGCTAGGTCAGTACAGTAGTGCATTCGTATTTCGCGGGTCAACAACAGTGCATGCTGTTACACGATATTGTAGACGAATTTAATGAATTCAATGTATGGGATCCTCAGGTGCCGGTGCTGCTCATGCTCAAATCCTCTGTCAGTGCATACATTTTCCCGTGACGCCGGAATTAAGTAGTCTCCACCAGTTCATCACGCATATCATGTTGTACCACCATGCCACCGGCTGACCGGACTATACAACTTGGATGTTCTAGAGATATAAGTTTCACTAAACCAAAAACACAATGTGCACGCAGAGCCTAACAATGAATGTATTATGTCAGTTCAATTCGTTCATCAAGAGACAGATAAATAAAGCTCGAGATTGCTCGAAGGCGTGTGTGTTAAGAGATTAATGTAGTTTCACAAGGCACCAAGAAGGATCCACAATCTCTACCCATAGAAATAGCATTCAACTCGCCCAGTCGACCCCTAGCCGTCCTCAGATCCAGCCAATTCTAAAATACGCAAGACATAGTAGGACCCAGTTTGAAATCAGCAAAAAAAAATAAAAATTGTGGGGCGGACGGCGAACTTATTATAATAAAGTTGGTGAGTAATTTTAGTGATTTAGTTTTGCATAAGTTTATACAAAGATTTGCTTGATCATCATGTGCAGAGGTAATTCTGCATTTTGAAGGAAATTCTTTTCTTGGGAAACAAGGTAGTTGATTTTGATCCAAATCCAATGATGTTTTTCTCATTTCCTTGTGAAATCTACGGAAGTGGCATATATTTGATCGATAATCTGGTAAAAACCTTTATAGACCAATGTTACATATATATATAGACAGTATCATTTTGTTTTTGTTTTGTTAGGATCAATGTTGTAGCCCAACAGTTACACACCAATGACATGATAATAAACATTAAATTTTTTCCCGTTGCAACGCACGGGCATTTGTGCTAGTAATAATAATAGTAATATAATCCCGTATGTGCTTGTTGAGCTTTGTAGAGGAAGATGGGCAACGGCGATCGCCTGCTTGCTCTGCTCAAGTTGCTCTGGCCTCTGGTCAGGGAGGAGCTGGAAGTGTTCGCCACCAACGACGAGGTGCTCCAGGGCCTGAGTCAGTTGCTGGATCCGGAGACGGCGCCGCCCAACACGTTGGTCGTGCGCAGGCGCAGGACTGCCCGCGTCACCGCGCCCGGCCTCGCCTTCGACCCACTCGCCGGAGCGGTGCTGGGCTCGAAGCAAGTCCTGAAGAAGGTTGTGCGCCTCAGCAACGTCATCTCCGGGAAGGCTTCGCCGATGAAGCTGCTAGCCATGGAGCCTGCACCGACAACGGCCGCCTTGAGCAACATCCTCAAGAGCCAGGCCATCCTCCGCACCAGCGACAGAGCGCTGGGCATGGACACGGGCGCCCTGTCCATCTTCGCCAGCAAGACGACGGCGACGGCATCCAGCGCAGAGCCCAGCGCGCTGGTGGACAAGGCACTCGGCGGCGAGGTCCCCGCCCAGGACACCATCGACGCCCTTGTGGGCAAGGCCCTCGGTGGCGAGGTCCTCGCCCAGGACACCATCGACGCGTTCATGGTGTTAGACGTATTAGGGTTTGGAACGATGCTCGATACCCTTGGTGGATACGGCTGTCATATATTTATAAGAGGCAACCGTACAAATACAAGTTATGTTACAACACGTATATCTAACATATACTTAGTGTAACACCCTCCCTCAATCTTAACTATGTCCTGAAACACTCAGGAGGTTAAGATTGCTACGACATCCTTCAAAAGAAGGCAAGGGCAAAGGTTTAGTGAAAGTATCAGTAAGCTGATCCTTAGAAGAAACAAACTTAATCTGAAGGAGCTTCTGAGCAACACGTTCCCTCACAAAATGATAGTCAACTTCGATGTGCTTTGTTCGGGCATGAAATACTGGATTGGATGAAAGGTATGTGGCACCGATGTTATCACACCAAAGAACAGGCGGCTGAGTTGGGGAGACCTTCAACTCTCGAAGCAACGACTGCACCCATATGATCTCAGCTGTGGCATTAGCAACAACTTTGTACTCAACTTCGGTACTACTCCGAGACACCGTAGCTTGCTTGCGAGCTTGCCAGGCGATCAAGTTAGGCCCAGAGAACACAACATGTCCCCCCGTGGATCGCCGATCATCAGGACTACCAGCGCAATCGGCATCAGAAAATGCTGAAATCAATCCAGAACGTGCAGGCTGATGATGGAGACCATAGGAACCAGTGTGACGAACATAGCGCAAGATGCGCTTAACAGCAGACCTGTGAGGATCACGTGGTGCATGAAGGTACTGGCACACACGGTTAACTGCAAAAGATATGTCTGGTCGAGTAACGAGCAAGTACTGCATCCCACCAACAATACTGCGATACTCCGTGGCATCCTCAGGAGAGAGCAAGTCACCATCAAAAGCTGTCAATTTGTCCGTGACAGACATGGGAGCAGGGGCGGAGCCAGGATTTGGATATGGGGGGGGCCAAGCCAAACCAAGCAAAGAAAAAAAATTATCCAATACAAAACAAATCATATAGAACAAGGTTTTGCTAAAGTGACATAAAAATATCATTACATTTCTATTAATTTAAAGTGGCCTCTACGACTGCTAATAAGATCAAAAATGTTAATAATTTCATCAGAAGATATCTTAGCTGCTATTTTTTTTTCTATGTAAATTATCATGCAATGGCGAAGCAAATCATCTCCCATTTTACTTCGAAGACGTGTCTTGGATATTTTCATAGCTGAAAAAGCCCGCTCTGCAGTTGCCGTTGAGACTGGGAGAGTGATAACTAGTCGCAGCAACCTGTCAACCATTGGATATGAAGAAGCTTTTTCGGTTTTAACTAGCCCTTTTGTTAAACAAGCAATAGATGGCAAAGTCATCAGTTCTGGATGGTTGCACACATCTAGCTGAAAATGAGGTAGCTGACTTTCCAACTGAGCTAATTCTTGACTTGAAAAATCAGCAGGATAGAATTTTTCTGCAAGAGTGCTTATCTTTGGGATATCAAAAGATTCATGCCTTGGATCCAATGATGAACAGAGAGTAAGGAGCTCAGTTGCTTGTGTACTGAATCGATCATTCAGTTCACTCAGTTGTTGATCAATTGCAACACTGAAAACATCGACTTTGTAGTGGTGGAGCGTTGTTGTGTTGTCATGCTTATTTCGAGATTTGGTAACATCAACATACCTATTAATTTCGTTACAAAGTCAGCTAAATTCTCAAGATAAAAAGCAACCAAGATATAACTTAATATAAGTTCAGTAATTTTAGAAAGTAGAAAAACATACTTGCGGTCCAAATCTGGGATATCAATCTCGTGCTTCACACAAAAAGATTTGACCTCCTCTAAAAGAGAGTCCCAACCATGTTCCCTTAGCTCACCAAGTAGGACCTTTGTGTTAGAAACAGAATCTATGGCATTTAAAATATCCAAAGATTTGTATTGGAGTTTCTGACACAACACATCAGTGATCTTCATAATCTTTTCCATCAGATGTAGAATGAACACGAAATCAAATGATATGACAATTTTAAGGGATCCAACGGCATCTCCACGAGAATATTTTGAGACTGAACGATCACTTGCTATACCTCTTAAGACGGCAACTGTAGCAGCAAACATCTTCTTTAAGCTCTGTATGGACTTATAGTGTGAACTCCATCTTGTGTCTCCTGGTCTCTGTAAGGTTCCTATTTGGTTTTGCCCTCTGCCTGTATCAAGCTCTCCCAACTCAATTTCACGAGCAATTTCCTCCGCTTGGTTTGCTAGTAGCTCATCGCTGCGCTTTGTAGAAGCACTAACAACATTTATTACAAAATTTGCATTCTGAAAGAAGTTATGTACCTTATGTACCTCTCGTGATGCAGCAACAAGCGCCAATTGTAATTGATGAGCCATACAATGAATATAGTAGGCATATGGACACTCACGGAGAATAAGAGCCTTCAGTCCATTCCACTCCCCTCTCATATTACTTGCACCGTCATATGCTTGGCCCCTGATGTCTTGTACATTCAAGTTATTATTTGACAGTACAGTACATATTGCATTTTTCAAAGTTAAGGCAGCAGTGTCATTAACATGAACTAGATCAAGGAAACGCTCAATTATTTCTGCTTCTTTGTTGGCAAACCGAAGAACAACTGCCATTTGTTCTTTTCTTGATTCATCCCGAGCTTCATCAACCATTATGCAGAACTTCGCATTACCTATTTCTTCTCTAATTGCTTTCTGCACTTCTAGAGCAAGTATGTCAACAATCTCTTTCTGAACATCTCCGGATGTATACTTTGCATTACCTGGAGCATTTTCCAGAACAACTCCCGCGACATCCTTATTGTACAAAGCAAGAATCTTAACCATTTCAAGAAAATTTCCTTGGTTCTTAGACCCCGCAGATTCATCATGACCTCTAAAAGAACAAGCTTGGAATATCAGCCACCTAATGGGACAAAGTAACTAGATGTTAGATACCAAAACATTAAGTCATGTCAAATTTTAGTTGATGTAAAAAAACTTGCTTACCTCATGGCTTCGATGGTAGTCTTAAGCCTCAATCTCGCAGCAGTAGCTACCTTCTCATTTCTCTTTTCCATCACATTGTCGATATGAGCCATACTGGTCTTGAGATCTTCATAGCACCGAGCGGAATAGTTGTGAGCAGAGTCCGGGCCCCTAACATGAGTTAAAAAAGCACACGCTTTTCCATCATTAACCTTTTTCCAGTTTCTAAAACCCTTGACCGAGAATGTATCAGACCCACATCTCCCAACAGGTTTTTTTGAGAAGAGAATGCACGGCAAACAATATGCGCTATCATTGTGTGTTGAATACTCAAGCCACCAGAAATTTGTGTACCAATCTTTTTGAAATCGACGACGGTGTTTAGACTTTTCATCAAATGGGTATTCTACCAACTCCGGTCGATATGCTCCCTTAGATATATAAAAATGCCGAGCGTCATCTTGCTTGTCTAGTGGGAGCTCCCAAATTTGGCAACGTTTACCAGGATCTCTCTGATAAGGTGTGGTTATAACTTCTGCTTGTTCTGCAACATTTACCACGTCCGGCATATCCTGATGAGAAGCGTTAACTGGACTCGGATTTGTAACTTGCACATCCGCCTCACCAACAATTTCAGTAGGTTGAGAACTTGAAGCAACCCGCTTAAAAAAAGCATTAATCTTAATGGTGTTTGGCCCTGCTTTTCTCTTCATAGTTGCTGCCTGCATATTGGAATGGAGTCATGGAGAATTAACATCATAACATGCTGTATAAGTTTGACATAATCACAGATAGGAAATAATACAAGATAATGGATAATTTGCATCACAAAAATAAGAACTCGCCGCTGGCCGGCACACACAGTACAACACTATCATGAGAATAGTGGACATGTCGAAGATGGGAACGGCCGAACAGGGAATCCTTCATAGAATCAAAGACCATAGAATCACAAATTACACAACCAAATTAACAAAGCAAAAAAATCTGGAGCATCAATTCGACCAGGACAGGACTGAATTCGACACAGATACAAGATAACAGGATGAGAATCGTCTTGCTAGTTGCTAGTCCGTGGCATGGTGGCAGTATTAAAGCGGGACTGCAGGAAGAATCGACAAGTGCAGCAGCCATTTACCTGAATATGTGAATCAGATCGGCTGATCTCTGATCGAGAATGAAGAGTAGGAGCCACCGCCCACCGAGCCAGGAGATGATGAGAAGGCGAGAAGCAGACCTGGGTCCTGGGCAGGAGCAGCTGAGCAGAGGAGGGCGATGGGAGAGAAGGGCAATAGGCGAACGGGGGCGAGGGCATCGAAAACTGGAATGGCGGCGGCGACTAATCCCATGTATTGATGTATACGCTAATTATGGACTTAGAGTTACGATGGAAGCTAGGGCCTAGGCCGCTACTAATGGGCTTTTTTCACACGGGCCTTTTTTTCTTTCTACCAATATTGACGTTGAGGCTGATAGGGGGGGCCAAATACATGCGTATCTGCCTATGTCTCGTCAATCCTATACTACGTACTTCAGGTTCGCTCGATCGTTGGGGGGGGCCAGGCCCCTGCTCGCCCCCTGTCTCCGCCACTGCATGGGAGTCGTGGCAGTCTTGCACTGCAACATACCAGCACGACGTACAAGATCCTGAGAGTACTTCCTCTGAGTAAGAGTCAGGCCACCATCAGAATGAAACACCTCTAGACCCAACAAGTAATGGAGTCTCCCAAGATCCTTAACAGCAAACTCAGCACTGAGAGAGGACACAAGCCGGTCCGTAGCAGCAGCGGATGAACTGACAAGAATGATATCGTCAACATAGACCAGAATGTACATAGTCACCTCAGGTCGCTGAAGAATAAACAGAGACGTATCTGCTGTAGAAGGCACAAAACCATGCGCACGAAGAGCAGCTCCAAGACGCGCATGCAACGCACGAGGGGCCTGCTTCAGACCATAGAGAGCCTCGACAAGACAACACAAATGATGCGGCTGATCTGGATCAACAAACCTTGGCGGCTGACGCATATAAACCTCTTCTTCCAGAACTCCATGGAGGAAAGCATTCTGAACGTCAAGTTGTCGAAGCGACCATCCTCGAGTAACAGCCAAGGAAAGAAGAACAAGAATGGTAGTTGGATTAATAACAGGACTGAACGTGTCTTCATAGTCAATGCCATACCGTTGTTTGAACCCATTTGCAACCAGGCGTGCCTTGTACCTCTCAATGGAGCCATCAGCATGTTTCTTCACCTTGAACACCCATTTGGAGTCAATGATATTGACACCGGACAGAGGTGGAACCAGACGCCAAGTGTTGTTCTTCTGAAGAGCATGGATCTCCTGCTCCATCGCAGCACGCCAGTGTGGAATGCGAAGCGCTGCCTGAAAGTGTCGTGGTTCAGTCGTAGGATCAGCTTCAGCATGTGCCACACAAGCCGCAAGCCATGCGACAGTCCCGTCAGTGCGCTTCTTCGGTTGAAAAATGCCACTCTTGCTGCGAGTATGAGGGCGCAGGACGACAGGCGGAGGTGGCGACGAGGCTGTCACCACAGGGGAGCTACTGTCCAGGAGTGGCGAAGAAGACACGCCTGCAGGTGAGTGCACAAGCACGTCTGGTAGCACGGTCACCGGACCTGGAGTGGTTGACGAAGATCGGCCCGACGTGGTTGGCAACGACGGATCAGGTGACACAGGGGCACCGGGCGACATGGGCGCTCCAGTGAACCCACGTGCATGGGACATGCACACGTCATCGCTCGGCGAGGCCGCCGGCCCAGGCGACCGAGCCGCGGGGTCAGCCGACCCAGGCGACTGCGAGGCCGTAGGCCTAGGTGACGAGGCCACGGGGGTGGACAGCCCAGGCGACGCAGGCACGCCAGCGGATCCACGTGCATGCGGCATGCACACGGGATCGACATCGGTGGCAGCCGTCGTGGCAGAAGGGATAGCCGGCGTAGCAACAGCTGGCGTAGGTGGCGCATCGTCATCATCAAGAAGCTCCAGTCGAGCACCTCGTCCAGTCCCTGCACCGTGGTTAGGCAACAACAAAGGAGAATATGCAGCATCCACAAATTGATCAGGCAAAACTGGAAACGAGTGCAACTCAGCGACAGGAGTGTCAGTGGGCGATGTGAGCATGGAAAAAGGGAAGACAGTCTCATCAAACACAACATCACGGGAAATGTAAACACGGTTCGATGGAATTTGGAGACACTTGTAACCTTTGTGGAGAGGACTGTACCCAAGGAACACACATTTTTTCGACTGATACTCAAGTTTATGCTTATTGTATGGGTGAAGATGTGGCCAACACGCACAACCGAACACTTTGAGGAAGGAGTAATCTGGAGTTTCATGAAGCAACACTTCTAGAGGTGACTTCATACGAAGAAGTCGTGTGGGAATCCTGTTTATCAAAAAACAAGCAGTAACAAAGGCATCGCTCCAGAACCGGAACAGAACAGAGGCATGTGCAAGAAGTGTTAGACCAGTTTCAACTATATGACGGTGCTTACGCTCAGCTGCACCATTCTGCTGATGTGTATGAGGACAAGACACATGATACGAAATACCAAGCTTCTGAAAGAAGGTGTTAAGATTACGGTATTC
>NC_041386.1:711037836-711041713 GCF_002162155.2 Triticum dicoccoides | reverse complement strand
CAATCAGACTGAACATGGATAATTTTGTGCTTAAGCAATCGTTCAACATGTGCTTGAAATTGCATGAAAATATGAAACACAACAGATTTGCGCTTAATAAGATAAATCCAAGTAAAGCTACTGAAAACATCTATGAAACTGACATAATAGTTACGCCCACTAACAGAAGTTTGGGCATAGCCCCACACATCGGAAAACACTAGTTCAAGAGGAGCTTTGACAACACGACTTGATACAGAAAAGGGCAACTGATGACTCTTGCCTTGTTGACAGGCATCACACACTAGAAACTCCTTATTACTGGACTCAACGGGAAGATGATGACGATGAAGCACATGGCGCACAATGGGAGTGGCAGGGTGGCCAAGGCGAGAATGCCACTGCGACGATGACACCCGCACACCACTGAAAACTTGAGACACTCGTGGCACATCAAGCACTCGTGGCACGTCAAGTGCATATAAGCCGTCGCGAGCTCGACCACTAAGAAGAACGTCCCTCTCGTGTCCCAGTCCTTAACAAAAAAATGAAAAGGGTGAAACTCAACAAACACATTGTTGTCACGAGTTAATTTAGGAACCGAGAGTAAACTACGTGTGACTGAAGGAACATGAAGGACATCAAGGAGACGCAAGGTTTTAGTGGTACGGGAAAGAAGAGATGCCTGACCAATATGTAAGATGGGCATACCTGATCCATTTGCAGTGGGGACCTGATCATGACCGGTGTAGGGCTAGCGAGTGGCCAACTTGTCAAGCTGGCTCGTCAAATGGTCCGTGGCGCCTGTGTCCATGTACCAGGCAGGATCCACAGAATATGATGGAGTGAATCTGGGCTCCTGTGTAGCGAGAGAAGCTTGCTTCTCGTTACCCTTCCCATTGTTCCCGATGCCAAGAAAATCACGTTTAAAACGACGATGACACCGAGACGCCAAGTGCCCCTCAATTCCGCAAAGCTAACACTCGACCCCACCACCACACGCCTCGCAGTGAAGCCGCTTGCGGCCAGCCGTTGGAGGAGCTGGAGCAGGCGGACGGGGCTGGTTGCCCGTGGACGGTGGCGGCTTCTGCTTGGCACCACGGGCACCCCCGCGAAGAGCAGCGTTCGCAGAAGGGCCCTCCGTGTAGACTCCGACAGAGCGGCGAGCAGCGAGCCGCTGCTGCGTGTTAAGGAGGCGGGCATAGAGATCACGAGGTGGCATCGGCGTGTCACGTCCATTGACCTTTTCCACAAGAGAGTCATAGTCCTCATCAAGTCCATTGAGAATGAATGAAGTAAACTCCTCATCACGGAGTGGCTTCCCAATTGAGGATAGTGTGTCAGCCAAACTTTTAACTTTGTTGAAGAAGGCCGTGACAGAGAGATCATTCTTCTTGACCTCACCCAGTTGGTTGCGAATGACAGACGAACGTGCCAGCGACTGCGAGGAGAAGCTGGAGTCAAGCGTGGTCCATGCATCCCTCGATGTAGCGGCAAAAACCACCATGCCAGCCACGGATGGAGTGAGCGAAGACTGAATAGCACCAAGGATGGCTTGATCTTGAGCAGTCCACCGACGATAAGCAGGGTTGGGGATCATGACAGAGCCACCATGAGGCGAGGATACCGGAACCATAGCCAGAGGGCACGGCAGGGAGGCATCAACATACCCCTTGAGGTAGTGGCTACGCATCAGCGGCAACACTTGGGCACGCCACAGGAGGTGTTTATCAGCAGATAGCTTCACCGTCCCCAGATGAGCGAAGTGAGACGGCCCTGGTTCGGCCATCGGCGCGGAGAGCGGCAGATCAGGCGGCGGGACGACATTGTACGGGACGAGTGCATCGGCCGATGGTTGTTGATGAGGACCGTAAGTCGCTGATGGGTGCACACCATACGGGAGTGTAGGAGGGGCGGCGTACGTCGGGGCGGGAGCATAGGGCGTCGGGGCGGCAGCAGCGTACGGCGCGTATGAAGCAGTAGATGGCGCGACGTATGGCGCAGGGTACGGGCCACCGTACGGCGCCTGGACGTGAGCGCCATACGGCCCCGAGGCCGGGGGCGCGTCGCGGTAGTGGGCCGGAGCTGGAGGGCCACCGTAGGCCGCCTGCCAGAGGCGCCGTAGGAGGCCGGCGGCGTAGGCGTGCCGCGCGACGGGATCAAGTTGCCCGCGATCGGCACGGCAGGCGACCAAGGCGGCGGCGGCATGGCAGACGATCGAGGCGCGGGAGGTTGCGATCCCGCGGGAGTAGATCGGGCCCAGGCAAGCGGAGGCGACGCTAGGAACGGCGACTCCATCGCCAGGGTGGAGAGAGGCGGCACGGCGGCGGGAGCCGGCGCGACGGCAGCAGAGGCGGAAGCGTGACGCGGATCGAACGCGTCGCCCAGGACACCATCGACGCGTTCATGGTGTTAGACGTATTAGGGTTTGGAACAATGCTCGATATCCTTGGTGGATACGGCTGCCATATATTTATAAAAGAGAACCGTACAAATACAAATTATGTTACAACACGTATATCTAATATATACTTACTCTAACACATGGACAAGGCGCTCGGCGTTGACAAGGTCGCCGCCTCGGCCAGCATCGGCGCGCTGGAGGCCGTGCTGGGCAACAAGGTCCCCGCTCCAGGCCTGCAGCACCAGGCGCCCGCGCCCACACTCGAGGAGAAGGACGCCGGCGACAGCAAGGCCGTGCTCTACTTCGTGCTCGCCTGCAACGGCGTGCTCCTGGCCGTCGTGGCTTATAAGGTGTGGCGGAAGTACTGGGGACGCGGAGGAGGAGGCCAGGCAGGTGCAGCCGCGGCTCCCCAAGAGGCGGCGGCGACGGCAGTGGATCCCGAAGCTGGGGCGACGGTGGATGGTGAGGCAAGCACAAGCCAGGATCCCCAAGAGGCGGCGGTGGATGTCCGGGCGCCAAGCACAGGCGAGGAGCCCCAAGAGGCGGTGGGGGATGGCAACCGCGGTGCCGACGACAACAGCACCAACGCCGACAAGTGACCGGCGGGGATTGACATGCCGGTGCACTTTCTGCTGCTGCTGCTGCTGCGTGTTAACAATTTGGCATTTGGCCGTCAGACTTGGATCAGTCTTCAGCTTCGCTTCGATTTCTGCTGTTCTTGAGCACCCCGGTGTTCATCGACATGTGTTGTGACCTGTGACAATGTTTCCAATTCTTCTTCAGTACGAAAATTTGCTACGCAGACCAGAACATCATGCTGTGAATTGCTGTTATGTTGTGGTGCTCTGCTCCTATGCATATTTGGACAGTAGTAGCATTTTGGCATTTGACTGTCAGAGACTGCAAATTGCTGTTCATGCAATCTTCTGGTCATACACATGTGTTTTCAAATAAGTGGCCATCGAAATATCTTGGATGAACTCCGTCTGCAGGGTACATTGCATGAGACGTGTGGTTGCACAGTAGTAGTACTACCTTGTCAGGTAGCGTCTCAAACAGCAGACCAAAATACATTGCCCTGACACTGCTTTTTTTTGTCTTTTGGTGCCAACAAAATTGCTCCCAAACGCAGACGGATAGGTGGCCCCGGTCAAAAATTGTTTTGGTCCTGACCGGTGATTAGCTTCAAGCGATGGACATTTAGTGATGGACATTTTGGTCGTCGCCGCCGAATCCAGCCAACCCTACATGCCCTCCCACTCCTGCCTTGGTTCCGGCTATCGCATCCCTCCCTCATGGCGCCGACCACCCCCGAGCTCCTCTTCACCGTACAGCGGCGTGATGCTCCGTTGTCGGGCCACTATGCGGCGGAGTTCCACAAACCGGGCATGAGCATGCGAGTGTGGCTTGTCACCTTCAACACGACGGATGAGGCGGCCCGTGCGGACACTACAATGCTCCACTATTTTGGGAGCCGAGCAAAGATCAATTTCC
>NC_041386.1:711033736-711037522 GCF_002162155.2 Triticum dicoccoides | reverse complement strand
CCTAGCCGTTCATGCCATCTCCTGTGATGGGGAGAAGGAGCACCACCGGACCGAAGCCAACAATGACGCCTATGTGGCGAAGCTTGTCGAGGAGAATCCGCAGCTCCTTGTCGAGAACCAAGCGTTTTTCAAGTCCAAGGAGGCCAAGTGCAAAAGGGAGTGGGAGCTTGAGGATAAGCGCAAGAAGGCACCGTGATTGACGAGATATTCGACCAGCTCAGGACCTAGCTCTTCGGTAGGGAGGAAGAGGTGAAGCCGTGGAGTAGGTCTACCGCCAATTTTGAATTGAGTGCGGTTTTCCGTAGCTCGAGCTCCACGTACCCTGTATCGTGGCCGTCCATGACAGACCGAGATGCGTGGGGATGTGTGCATATTTAATCTGAACACAGAAGCAATGTCAGACAATTATTAGAGGGTGTTGACCCGTGCTTGCATGCAGCTCTGACACAATCCCTCACATGCCGCTCTCTCTTTGATATCTCTCTCACTGTGCCTCTCTCTACACTGTCACAGCGGCCAAACCTCTCTCCCCCCTTGTCTGCGCCTCTCACATCACCTCTCTCTCTTCCTTTCTCTGTACACAGCAGCACCCCCTTCTCTTGTCTCTCACATGACGCTCTCTCTGTCACAGCCTCTCTCTCCTCTGAAGATTTTCACATCCACTCTCTCTAGTGGAACACAGTAGCTGTTTTCTTTCTATCTCTCTTATTTATCTGCATCTCTCTCGTTGTAGGGAGAGAGGCTATGACAGAGGAGCGGCAAATTGTTGTGTGTTTATTTTGTGAAAAAAAATTGTTGTGTTTCAGAGAGATAGCAGAGAAAAAATGTCGTATTCCATGTATAAGAGAGAGAGTGGCAGGAGAGGTAGGGATGTGACCTGTGAGTGGGGAGACAAAGAAAATTGTTTCTTCCATTAGAGAGGGCGCCTGTGAGAGTTGAGAGGCAATCCCACATGGGTGAAGAAACATGAAGCATACAGATACAGTTACAGTGGAAGAATCAACAAAAAGTGACAGGACCTACGGGTGCAGAAAGAATACTGGAGTCAAAGACCTCATTTGAATGGCACGCATGCTGCAAATCTTCTGGCATATGTCAGATGCAGTGCATGTGATGCTCCCAGCTGCACATATCACGAAGCAAATGGACGGCATGGATAGCAGGTACCATGTAGCTCGTCCTAGGAAAGAACTTTGCGTTTTGAATTACAGCTAGGTCTATCGCAATGTAGTGTTAGGAATCTATGGATGATGATCGTAGTAGTGTTTAATTTTTTGTTGTTATATGTTTATTGTGCAACATTTCATCCTATAGTTTAGATTGTGCAATGAGTATGTGCTTTTGTTCATGTTTCATTTTCATTTTCAAATATTTTGGTCGCGGTTTTTTCAATCTGCTCAAAAAGAATAAAACTTTATGGTGACAGAAAACCTTCTCTCTCTCTCAAACCAGTTTTTAGTCACCAAATTATTTATCTGATGTTAGATACTCTTAGTAGTATCCCTGTGACGATTTACATCCCATAATTTCTGACCACAATATCTTCTTCTTGTAAGAAGCCTTGGGGCATTTATTCATTGTCAAAGATCGTTACATCATTTATAAGCGACTGCGTGGGAAAGCTATTGGTTTCATCCACCCAGGTACAAAAATCTGACAAAACAAAAAAAGATCTAGCTATCTCATGTGCTGCAACATTTGCTTCCCTACGGCACAACCCACAAGATACATCATCAAAGGCACTTTGCATGCAGCATGGAGTCATGAAAAATTGCCGAACTTGCAAGTGCAGAAAAACCCCTCGAGTTAAGAGTGGAAATCACCTGCTCATTATCAGACTGGAGAATAGCCCCGTAATGCCCCATGTGTTGAGCAAACCATATGCCATCTCGAGCGCTAGGAGCTTTAGCCATAAGCACATCTGTTGACAATCCTCCATTAGAGTCTTTAATCACCATCCTAAAGCTAGCACGTGGGAGGGTTTTAGAATTGAAAGAAGCATCCACATTGACCATGTATACCCCTTCAGGGAGTTTATGTCATCCCACTCAAGGCCATGGAGCTATTTTTCCTACTTCATATATGATCTCCAGCGTGTTGCTGTGGAAATTGGTTGCAATATGGACGATGATAAGATGCAGTCTATGGATGATGACTTGATGCAGAGGGTATGGTTGTTCGGCGGCGGCGATGGGGTTTTTAGCCGAGTGCATATAGCTAATGGGGTCGTGCAAAAGTGGTGGCGACAACACATGATTGACTTACGGTGCTTCTTCAGTACCCAGTCTCAAGCTCGGAGGTGAAAAACCCAGGTCAAATCCAATTTGGTTATACCTGACGATGGCGACGTGTTTACGTCATTACCTTGTTGAAGGCATGCTTGGACTTATTCTTCTGAGTGAAAACATAGAATGACCTTTGGTGGCAAGATCCGATGACGACGACGCTTGGGCGTCGTTCTCTTCCTGAATGTGTTGTTGTCGAAGAAAATTTGTCCTTATGGTGTCACAAGATGATTGGTGCGGATATGGTCATTGTTGTAGTTTGTTGATTGTTGTCGATATTTTGTTTTTGTTTTTGTTAAGACATAGCTTTGGTCTTATATGAATTTGTTATATGCCAGTGTGTTTATTTATGTGTGCGGGAGAATTGACTGTGTGCAACCTAGCTATGCAGGGATCAGATGTGTGCTTATTGTATTTGTATTCTTTCGATGCTTCATTTTGAGACAATAAAATCCACCCTTTTACCAAAAAAGGATTAAGTGATAAAGTATTGATTGACATAACAGATCTTTTGATTGGCTGGACCTCCTCTCCATGTGTTGCTTGTTTTCTCTCCCACCAAATATACCAGGCAGTATTTACCAAATATACCAAACAGTATTTAAAACTAGCTATCGTATATGCAAACTTCTAGACATAAGGGCGCCGGATGATTGTTTTTTAAAGCTCCTCCAACACAGTGGCTTCAGATATGTCAGCGCACAAAACCACTTCTACCTCTTCTTTTACTCCTAATTCCTTCCAAATTTAATTTTCTCAAGTACAAGTAAACAACATCTGTTTCAAATCTTTTATCCCTGTGGACGCAAAGGGCATTGGTCCGATGATCGACGTGTCTACGTGCTAATATGCCCACACTCGGTTTCGATTCTTTCAGTGTTCTCTAACCGAAAACTTTAACTTTTGATGTGACAGTAGATTTTCATAAATCTCTCCAAACCTCTATCTCCTACTCATCCAGCATCATGATCGTTGACATGATTTCTTCTGAACTTATGATTCCACTCGCCATAGTAGTCCGATTTTACCGAAAATATGCCCTCTTTTGAATTGTGCCATGCAACAAAGTCCTCACCGTCATCTACTAGCGGAATTGACAGTATGGATTCAGCACCGAATCGGCCAAAAAATAGCCCTAACGAGCTCCTCATCCCAGTGACCCCAGACTGGATTGATTAGATCACATACTTTTCACACTAAGTTTCCCACCTTCAGGGGTTAAAACTCGTAGATCGGGATGTGTTGGTAACCAATTATCGGTCTAGAAAAAAAGTTATCACTTCACAGATCAATTTGTGTGCCATCACCAACCCTCTGTATATCGCCCGGCTTAAAGCTTCGAGACCGGACATAATACTTTACCATGTGAATGATGTTCTTACCATGGTATCTGGTATTCTTTTTGGGTACATTGTTGTTCTGCCAGAGCATTATTGTTCCTTGCAATTAGGAAACAAAATATATCAGAACAACATTTTTGGATTGAAACCCCACTTTGCCC
>NC_041386.1:710993617-711033277 GCF_002162155.2 Triticum dicoccoides | reverse complement strand
GGCGCCGCCGCGAGAATCTCTCCACCCACTCCCCGGAGTCCCCGGGATGCCTCGTCTCGGCTCCACGACCGCGAACGGTGAGGCCATGGTCGGTTGATAGCCCGCGCTGGCTCATCTCGGCCAAGCGAGGCGGCTTGGGGGCACCTCAGTCGCGGAGAGGCTCGCCGGTGGAGGCGCAGGGCGGCGGCGGCCCTCCTCTCCCTGCGGATTCCTTCACGGACGAACCGTCCCGACGTCCACGTCGGGCGGTGTACAAGGCCAAGGGCCGCCACGACCTCGACATGATCATGGCATATAAGCTTCGCCTCAAGCACATCTCCTTCCTTCCTTCCTCAAGGAGACCAGGTACCCGCCAAGCTCTAATCTTCATCTCCCTCTGCTCTGTTGAATATATGGATAGGTTCTGTAGGGCGTCCCACTCCTTCGTCTGCTAGGGCAGGGGCCTAAGAATTTCTCACCATAGCCAACAGTACAAGTGTGGGGAGAATTAAAGTAGTATATGTTGACTGAAGCAACTCAATCAAGAACATGTTTGTTAGCTATGTATTGGTAAATTTTACCAGAAATTTCGTTACGATGAATGGACAGGTTAGTCCTCCACAGATGGTTGAGACGTTTCATGCCAACAACCGATTATAACCTGCCGGCAAAAACAACTTAGGGGGGCATGTTTCATGCCAATAGACTAATCCATGATTAGATGTCATCTAATTCTGATGAACTTTCTATGCAGGCAGTTGTTCGGTTCATATAACATGCTTAATATTGATCAGCATTATGTTTATAAGATTGTTACAGAATCTGTACTTAAACAGAATTCTGCCTTTTTTCTTTGTTTCTAGGTATGGTGGAACTGGAAAGACCTTTATCGTTAATTTCCTTAGAGGGGGCGAGAAAATCGTTCTTACTGTTGCGTCTTCAGCTGTCGTTTCGCTCTTTCTGCATGGGCTCTTCAGCTGTCGTTTCGCTCGTTCCACTGTGGCACATCACGGTGCAACAGATACCGGTCCTATTAAACATACTGAATGGGCTTGCCTAACAATATGGTATTACTTATTTTCCTTTGCTTGGCAGTTCTTCTATTGCATATTATATGTGCCGCATGCCAGTTGACAGAAGTTGTGTTCTCCATTCATACAAGGAAACCACATCTATGCAGAGTTTTCAGAGAAGGTTGTCCACCAGTTCATAGATCTTATTTAAGAAATCATGGTATATGAGCTTAGGAAGTTCTTTGTGCTCTCAAGGAAGTATCTATTCAGGCTTGTTGAGGGGATCTTGCATGATCAAGATCACTTTGTTCACTACTATTTTCATAAGGCCTTGCATTGAGCCAGACTTCCTGTTCTATACGCTTTAACTCCGCTGGCTCAGCTCCCTGGCCCAATTGATATGCCAGAAAAGTTCACAGGTATTTCCGTACTACCCTTCCATCTGCCTATGCCTTTCTGTACTGCTGTTTACCATATATAGTACTGATTGTTTTTTCGGGTTTATTCGTGTAAACGTGTTTGGGCTCATTTATGGTGTATCAGAGGTTGCTCAGTACCATAGTGCAAGCAGGGCTGAGCCATCGACTAAGAGGCTCATATATCTCAAGGACCTCACATACGTGTACTGATATCTATGACCGTATCACTTTTCCTTTATCATAACAATTTTATTTACTTTGCTGTTTATAGAGGCAAGCAAACCAGTGTGGTGGTCATATTGCCTTGGAGTTTGCTGCTGATGAAGTTATTGAACTGGGCAAGAAAGAACCAGTCGTTGCTATGTTTGTTGGGACGCTGTTCAAGAAATATGAAGGTAAGACCATTTGTATGGATGCATTCTTCCTGCCTGTTTAGTCCAGGAATTAAAGTCTAAAGCTTGCTTTTCTAAGTTGTAGAGGTATAACTGGAAGTGTTGCGTGTCGCTGGTACATTAATGAAGATTTGCAGACAGAAAATGGTTCCGCAGAAGGTATGTTCCTTTGCACTGTTTGTTCTTCTCTTGGCTGTCTTCCTGACACCTGCTGATGGTTCTTTTCTACTATTATTCGGTTTACATGGTGCCCCACCGGTAATAGAACGAACCCATTTTCTAGGGCAGACTACCGCCAAGGTCGACGCACAAGTCAATTTACAACAAAACCAGTTCAGCAATTGCTTGACCTCGATTTGTTTGAAGACCAGGTAATCACATGCCTTACTCATGTTGGATGTTGCCAGGATATGAGACTATTGCTCCTATTGCTCATACATGCTTGTGTCTTCTCTACGTTGACAGGATGTCCACTTCTTCTGCACTTTCATCGTTATGGGGAGCTGCGTATAAGTGCTCAGACCCTGACTGCAATGGGATGGATGCGTTCCTAGGTATGCCTATACTGACATTTTTGTCTCCTTGCTGCATTTGGGTCCCTCTCTTTGGTGCTCATCCACTCTAGCGTTGTAGGTACCGGATATACGCTACCCGGTCCATGATGATGGTTCTGAAGCCAAGTTTGTTCTCTTCGACACGGTCCAGTTTTGCTTTGTCGTGTCGATCTCCAATAAATGTTACCTAAACGAGCAAGAGGTACCATCCTTCCGGGTTCACATGATTGATGCACTTCTAGGCCAGCAGCCTCATTCATCTATTTTCTAGCGTAATCCAGCAGCCTCATTTGTCTGTTTTCTATCATAGTCCAATAGCATCCAGGAGTGGTTCATGTAGCTGTGTTGTTCCTCTTCTAGCTGATGGTGTCAGTGATACTTTGCAAGGAGATATGTCGCCTTCACATGGACTTGCTGCTGTTCAGAAAACTGAAAACATTCCCACTCCGGGTCTGACAGCGACACCACCTCCTAAGGTAAAGAGTTGGCTCCTTTCCTGTCAATGTGATGCCCTATGCGCTGTCTCATCTGCGTGTTGGATTACGGATGCTCAAGAGATTTAGCCTTTGTTTTCTTTGTTCAGGGTGGATAGGAGACACCTCATTCCATTCCAAAAACAGTTGGGCTCTAGGTATGCATAAATTCACTGAATGGAATGGTCCCCTTCATAGCTTGACCACATTTGTTCTGACATGCATGTTGTGCGGCCATGGTGCTTCTCCTATCAAGAAGACTATCTGCAGGTCGCTGTTCAAGACGCCTACCCCTGGAAAAAACTACATGTGCAGCTGGAGCTACACAATCTGCTAAAGAGGTAACACGTGCTATAATCGCATCACCATGTTCCTGTTCCATTGCTTTATTTTCTCTCCAGTCACTTGAAATGTTTGAACGACTCTCCACCTCCAGGACAACAGTTCAATCTCACAGGACGTGTTGCTTCATAATGACCATTGGGCTAGAAAGAGGTAACTTCTGTGGCTCAACCTATATGTGTTTTCCTTCGAAGGTCGGTGCAGCCGCAACTTTTTCCTGCAGGCTAAATGCTTCTGAAAAATAGGGTTCTGCCATCGACTGCCGATGCTGCTGTGCCGCCCTTGCCGAAGAACTCAGTACTTGGAAGGACCTTTCTGCTTGGTAAGTTGTTCCTGACCGTGCTTTTAGACGTGTTCTCTGCTTGTTTTGCTCATGTGTATTGCTGTCCGATTTTGCATGAGCAGATTCTTTTGGATATGCATAAACAAAGTTCTTATGGTAATGCATATGAATGTGGTTCCGAAACGAACTACTTTGGGCTGTACGTGTGGGTGCGCCATGCCAAGCTTAGATTTTGTTGCGCCATGCCTGTTTATATAAGCTATCTGCTTTGGTAACAGAACTAGTGTATATGTTTATCTCTCGCCTTTATTTGTTCGTGCATTTGGTTAATAAGAGAATAGTTCTACACCCGTTCTCTACCCAACTCAAAGAGTCGCAGCCTTGGTGCCATTGTTATTTACGAAACAATGCCCCCTTTTAGAGCCCGGTAGTGTGTTTTGCTCACCTGAATCTATCCTACTGTATTTAGAACTATGAATTATGCTCTGCTGTATCCTACTTTTTGTGTAAAATATAGTACGGTCTTAACTGGAACTACTAGAACTTGCATGTATGCAATCATTCCTATCTATGTTAGTGCCACCTGCACAATTGCAGGTGTGCCACTTTTCCTTCGCTGCTTTTCACAGCAACTGTTTACCCCTGTTAAACAAAAGTTAAGCATAGACTGTCCATGGCCATCACCTGTCTCAGTGGAGCATCACGCAATAGCCCATCCATACCCATGGGTCAGGCTGGACGTGGCGAGCGGGCTTTTGACCCGGCTCGCGGCCCGCTAAGGACCGGACCGAACGGTCCTGGCCCGGTAAAATAATCATTCGGTCCGAGCTCAAGAATCAGGCTCGACAAAGCTTCGGTCCGGTCCTCTTTTTGACCGAGCCGACTGAGCAGACCGAGGATCCCAGCGGCGACTCTCGCGTTGTAGCCATAAGCTGTTATATTCAGTTTCGTCAGACAATGCATCTTTCTTTAGTTTCGTCAGAAAATACAGTTTTCTTGGAAGTGCACTGCCATGGCAGCCGTTTCAGCACAAGACGCACGTAGTTAACGCAGGCCACCATCTGGGAGAAACACTCGATCGGCCGTGATTTTCGCATCCACCAAATCAGGCAAGTACTTTTTGGACTTCCAATAATCACGGGTCATCACCCCACGTTGCAGTTTCCTTTTATTCGGTCAAGCAGAAAACAAAATATACGAGAGAAACACGGCTTGATCCGAAAATCATGGTGCCATTTGAGGAATAACTACACGTCAGATTTGCTCCTCTTATCTCGGCAAGACCCGCACACAGAAAACCGTGGCCTGATAGACGTGCTACATTACTTGCATGCAATAGGAAAAACTGCTAATGAACAACAGTTTTGCTAGAACTCATCTAGATGAGATATAATTTGGTCTCATTCACCTTTTATAGCCATTGGATGCGATGCTATAAGATGCGTGTGTGCTGACGTGGGTTGTACCTATTCTTGTTTTCAAAGTGAATGAGACCAAACTATATCTCATCTAGATGAGTTCTAGGAGGTACTCTCAATGAACAAATATGTGCAGGTTCGTGGATAATAGCCGCGCCGCCCAGCGCACACGTCGCCCACCTTGCCGCCGGCGCTCCCGCATGTCACCCACCTTGCCACAGCACCGCGCACGTTGCACACTTCGCCGCCGTACCCATGCAAGTCGCCGCCGGTGATTGTTGGCCGGTCCGCTCGGTCCGGCCCGGGCTTCGCCGTCGTTGGTCCGGTCCCTGAAATCAGGACCGCCGGTGGCCGGTCCAAACGACGGCTCGGACCGGGACCGGACCGGCCCGGACCGTGTCCACCCTGACCCATGGGCTCGTGTGGCGCAATCCTACCAGTTCAATTGGTGACACCCAGCACACTGCACACACCATTGATGCCTGCTCTGACCCTGCGCCCACGTATGGTCCCTGGCGGGGGTGGCACCAGCGCGAAAATGCAGTGGGTTCAACTATACATGCAGTGGGTTCAACTATACTGAATTATGTAATGTGTTCTAGTTCAACTAATCTAAGGGTGTAATCCAAAAGGCTGTGGGGTCAGCTGACCCCACAACATACACATGGAATCGCCACTCGTCCCTGGCCCTAGTCCTACGGCGTAATTGCACCTCGGCGAATTGGTGACCGTTACCGCTGTGCCCCATCATCTCTGTCACCAACACGGATAGGACGGTGGTGCAGTTGTCACCGTGACCTCGGTGAAGTCTGTCTGCTCTGTCAACTTCAACTATGTACCTCGGCTAAATCAGCTATACCCTCGGCTTTTCGCCACCATGTGACATGGTGGTTTGGCTACCCTCCAACTGCGGCGCTAGTGGCCACCTCTTCTTCAACTCCAGTGCACATAAGCCACTCAGATTCCTCTAATCTCTCTCATGCTCTGAGGTATCCGGCGCTAGCCATGCCGCGAAGGTATACCCTACCACTTGGGTGGCCAATATCAATGTTGACGCAGCGCTTGCGAAGAATGAAAACAAGGGTGCGGTCGCGGCAGTAGCAAGAAGCTGTGAGGGTATTCTCCCTGGAGCTTCGAAAATTGTGTTTGAAGAACTTCAGGAGCATCAGTGAGATTCTAGAGGCCTCGGCCTGTTGGGAAGCTCTCTTTGTATCTGGCAAACGATCTCCTAAATGATAGCCAGAGTTGCTACTGACTGCCTCCAGGTGTTGAAGTATCTCGTTGTAGCTATGTGCAGATTATGGACAATCTCAAAGCAAGAATCACAGAGTTTGATGAGGCCATTTTCTGGCATGAAAGGAGAGTTTCTTATAAAGCGGCGCATAGGCTATCGCGGTGGTGGTCTCCGTCTAAGGCTGACGTATCCACCGAGGGGCGTTTGTATCCCAAGCCCCTTACTCTTTGACAAGCAGAGTTCACCTTTTGCTCCAAATTTGACCAGGCACACTCAGAACAGATTTTTGGTTAATGCAGAAATCACCCATGGATGGCCCAACCAATCTTGGCAACCAGTTATTTTTCAATCTAAAATGGCCCTTAATTTTGACTCTAACAATTTTGTTTGTTATTTTAGTTCATCATTTTATAACCCTTAAATATCCTTCTAATGCAAACGCTAATCCATAGAGTACCTTCCCTGTTCTCACGCTCCTCTAGAAAGAACTCCCCTGCACATCATGCCATCGCGCCGTCCTCCTCCACGCCACATGCTCTCCGACGCATCGCACCTCCCTCCTGCACGCCAGCGCATCACACTGCCCGCTGCCCCCTCGCACGCACCACCACCGCCTGTCGCTCTGCCACCAGAGGCCGCACATGCTTATTTGCCTCCCTAGCCACTGGAGTGTGTCGTCGGGATGTCTGCCTCCCCAACTGGAAGCATGTTCACCAACGAGTCCCCTAACTAAGAGCGCTCACCAGCTTGATTTGCGATACCGACAACCACCTTTTGCTGGGCGTGTTGGCGCCCGCAAGTGTTCGATGGAATGCCTCGATGTCGGTTCCATTGCTTGAACCTGTTGCAAAACCCCAAGATGCCAAGCCTAGATGCAGTAGTATTACATATGCTATTTTTCCCATCCTACTAGTCATTTCTGATTGCTCCGAATGAGGCACAGCAATGCTTAGTAATATTCTTCCTGGCATTCTTCGTTGTGGTGAAGACCTTGCACGTGAGCCAATACCCAAGTTGCAGCATGGTGGTGTTGCCTTCCTGCCGAAGGAGTTGCAAGGTACCTATGCATTACCATTGAGTTAGTTCCCACGATGCATTTTCTCACTGGGGTGAGGAGTTTATTCACTAGCGCGGGTTCTGAAGTTTATTCACCAGTTCATGCTGAGATGGGAAATTTGTGCTGTGAGCTGTTTGGAATTGGGGTGCATTGGCCATATGTGCAGATATTTGGTACCGTTGGAATGCTATTGCCTGAAGATGACATCTGTGCTCTCAGTATTTTGCTTCTTGTGGAGGTGTGTTAATTTACATATGTTATGTTTGCGCACCTGACACTGAATCATTTTAGAAATGTTGCAAAATCGGAGAACTTATCGAATGTATGGGTAGTGTACTTATAGTTGTTTGGTATGATTATGTTTAAGATGCCACTTATATGACTGAGAGGCTGATTAGACAATAGTAACTGCAGAGGTAGACATATGGCTATATATGTTGTAATCATTTTGGGAGCTTAATATATCAGGCTGTGTTATGATGCATGCAGTTTTATTAAGAACTGTAGAGTGAATCAAATTCTGTAACCCTCGGCATCTATGTGTTAACAATTTAAATTTGTATCATTAAGTGTCAAGTTTGTTACTATTGAAGGCATGTATAAATGTGTGACATGTATACATGTACCAGCAACTGATAAGCGTCAATGCATTGTTTTATAACAGTAATATTTTCCCCTGGATTCTGAAAGTGATACAGTTTATCATTCAGAGCTCTTCACACTGTCAAAGAAGATGGCAAGAGGAGCACCTACTAAAATATCCTTTAATATACCGATCTTAGATCCTCATCTGCCGCAGTACTATATCCGAGCCATATCAGACTCCTTTTTTTGACAGCTGAACAGTAGCAGAGCCCCCTACGCTATGTTTTCTATTAAAAGCCCTATGAGACTCCTGGTTACATGGCACATGCAGAGTCAATCTTTACCGTCTATTTTCATAATCATACCTTGCCACAGATGAATTTAGCAATACCTGATATCAGTTCCACAATGTTCACACTTGACTGTCATATTTTGAACTCTCCACGTGTTTCCTGCAGACACAGTTAACACACACTGAGCTGAGCACTCTTGTCTACGAATGACCAACCAAGTAATAGGCCAACTGGTTGGAAATAGTTTTGTCAAACAAATAATTCCATACAATGTGAACTGAAGATAAAACATCAGCAACTTGTACAAGCACGTGCGGTTCTGCTGAGCCCTATCCTTAATAATGTCTTGGTTTTGAGATAAATGCTTAAAAGGTCCCAATCGTCCATTTCTTAATTCCTGTAGGACATTTCAAGTATTGAGTAACAGGATTTAGTACAATTTCTAACAGTAGTTGTAGGATGATGCTCAAGTGCTTTAGGTTTTCTTTCATCTCTTTATCTTCTCCAGGTACATGTACTGAAGGAGTGCTTTCTTTGCGTACTATAATGTAATAATTACATAGCAGATCTTAAAATCGAGATTCCATTTATTTTGTAGATTGTTCTACATTTTTATGATGTCACAGTGCCACAATGTTTTGGCGATGTCTGGTTGTATCTGAACAAATAAAAACTGTCAAGTTGTTTATTTCTATGTTAGTCTGAAGATATGGCACTGTTCTTAGTTTCAATTAGCTCGATCCTAACAGGGCTCTGCTGAACCATTACTGCCAAGTTGCTTGATTAACTGGAATATGAATTTTTTTTCCATATTAGCTGTGCGGTATGATAAGATGTTGTCCAAGAGTAAACTGTCTGACATGGCGTTTCTTCTGATATGATGTTAGGTTGAGGTCTTACATGGAACTGTGCATTTTAGTGCCGGTGATATCCTTGCAACATCAAGGCATCAGTAACCCAGAACGGGTCAGTATGACAACTCCATTATCTGTTGGTTAACTTGTAACGATCGTGTGAGATATATGCCATTTTCTTTTTCCAAAAATGTGAGATAAATGTCTGTCTCTTCATACACAGTAGTTTAAATTCCACACCACCCTGTTAACTTCTTGGAAATGCTCTGAAGAAATTGGGTTGCCATATTGTTTTTCCTTATCCTCATTTTCTGTAGGTCCGTATTATTCAGATCATCATATCTAATTGTTCAAAATTGCTAATATGTTCTAGCTTTCCTAATTTCTAGGCATTCCAACTCGCACATGAATAACAAGTGTGGCATCATGTAGTGTCGTAAACCCAGTCCTGCAAAAGGGAGTCGTTCTTGTACCATGTGTTTCAGTTGAATCTAGCTATTATGAATAAGTGATGTGGGATAGTAGCTTCATGATGTAGAAAGCCGTTTAGTTTTGAAATGTCCTTGTCAGGAAAATTCAATTATTACGCTTTTCAAAAACCTTAAGCTGAACCAAAAGTGCAATTCTATCCTTGGCTGGTAATCCAAAACCGCAACTGGACTGCAGATAGACCTAAAACAGAGGATGGCCGTTCTCTATGATCAGTCCTACAAACGGCTGCCCATCTCACACACTTCATTGCCCTCTTGCCAAAGAGGCCTGTAATCATCTTTCTGACTCTGGTGACCCTATGTTCAACATTGCGTTGTAGGCCACACACATCCATGAAGAAATTGTGGGGCTACTCTGCTGAGATGGCCATCGACAAAGAAGAAAAAAAGGACCGAGGCTGTCACTACAATGTATGTTGCCTGGAATATTTGGAAAGATCGAAACGGAAGACTCTTTGAAAGAAAAGATACCACCACATCACTGGGAGCTGCTGAACTCGTCCGAAGCGACGTCGCTCTTCTTTAAGATGATTGTCAGAGCTAATTTAGGCCTTTGTACAGCCAAGTGCCATCTTATCTTGGCTGATTCGATTGTTTAGCCTTTTGTTTCCTGATCTTTACCCTGTAAAAGGATTGTAATTCCGCCTTTTCAATGCCAAGCCCCTCTTTGACAGTCCTGGTCTTGGCCGTTGTTATCTTCATTTTCTCCATGAGCAATATCCTTGACGCATTTGCCTTCCTCCTGAACGCAGCGTGTTATCCCGAAATCTCTCTCCCCCACAGCTTGCAACCATTGCCGTCCAACCCCTGGTTTTACGCGGTCGCGCGCATCTGACTCTCAGCATCGATGCTCTGCAACCCCGCCCGCCATTGCGTAACATGGCACCCTACAACGTATGCCTATGCTGCAAATGCACGGTGCTGCAACAAGGCAGGTGTTGCGCACGGTGCTGCAACAAGGCAACCGTTCCTCTAGGTCGGCAGCTGGTGCGAATAGCGTATGCAGCAGAGGCAGCTGGGGCTATTGCGAGGCCTAGCGACCACTGGTGGAGCTACGTTGTAGCGAAAAGGGCCATGGCCCGCCCAAGTTTTGCTGCAACAGGCTGGGCTAATGGTAAATGTGGGTTATAGTTATAAAAAATATGGGGCTTCTCTTCAGGCTGGCTCGCCCATGCTTTTGAGAGTAGCTCCGCCATTGCTAGCGACAGTGTGCTTACTCGCTCCTGCAAAGGTCATCCAGGGATGCTAGCAGCGTTGTGGCAAGCTACAAGCAGAGTGCCAAACAAGCAAGCGATGCTGCAACAGTGGTAACCATTGCTGGAAGGCCAGGAACAAGTACCGCGAGGGGGCACTACTGTGGTGTGATGCTGACAGGATTTTTCTTTTGAGCGCGATGCTGCGACTGTGTCCACCGGTGGCATGAGGCCAGAGATGGGTATGACAAGGGAGTGTTGCGGTGGTGTGCTGCAAGCCAGTGTTGTGAAGGGAGCACCGTGCCGAAAAGGCTGCCGAGGGTGCTTCGAGTTGCAATGATGATCGACAGTGTTGTGATGGCAGCCAATGATGCTGCATGGCGCTGGAGATGGCCGCTTGCGAGCCTCCAAGATGATCGGGCGACAACGCGATAAGGACAACCAAGGATTTCATCAAACGGCTGGCGAGGACAGATCTGGGAGCATGACTGGTCGCTTGACTCCCAGTACTAGCCATATTTGTTTTCTGAAATTTGATTTAGCCATATCATTTGGGAAACTCTTACCATCACCCGGCGGATCGCAGCGGCCGCGTCCTCCACCTCCCCTGCGTTACACGTGTCCCAGTGAGAGCCCGCATACCATCCTTTGTCGAACGCGCTTATGCAACAGGAGCTATGTTTTTAAAACATATGTAGTGTTGCAGTGGTCTACGACGGGTCTACGTTTTGCAACAAAACTTCTTTTGTGAAATTTTTCTACAACAAAATTCCAATGAAACTTCTCTTGCAAAAAAATTCTGCAAGAAGACCTCTGTTGCAAAAAAAAGGCAACAAAAACTCAGTTGCAAAAATGCAACAAACAACTGTTGCAAAATACTCCCTCCGTCCCAAAATTCTTGTCTTAGTTTGTCTAAATACGGATGTATCAACTCACGTTTTGGTATTAGATACATCCGTATCTAGACTAATCCAAGACAAGAATTTTAGGATGGAGGAAGTAATTCTGTAATAAGACCTGTGTTACATAAATAATTCTGCAACAAGACATGTGTTGCTATGATGGGGCGCGCTCGGACGCGTAGCACTGCCCATATCATTTTGACTGGAGTTAGTTTCCGAGCGGGCCAGTGTCAATTTTGTTTTAGAGGAAGCGGTCCAGTGTTAGGAGTTAATCACGATGAGGTATGTCCGGGTAGGACCAGGCACGTGGATTCAGCGTGGCGTGCTGCTCAAGAAATCGATCAAACCCAGTTTTTTTTTCTTTTGAGAAATTTTTTCATTCAAATCACGAATCAGTACAAAGTAGGTGACCCTTACAAGCACACTGAAATGCAAACATAAAGGACCATGAACACCTAGAGTACCCTAAGACAACCATAACACAAGAAGATCTCCGGAGCCCTGGGTCATCATTCCTAAATCTTGAGAGAAGACCCCTGCAGCAGAAGGATCTGCAACCAGTCGCAAACAGGTCATCATCTTCGACCACGATACAATTGCCGCCACGCCGCTTCCTCCTCTCTTGACACCAGCACTGAGAGGGCATGGACATCAATCCAACACATCTGCAACAGCCGTCACCATCTTTGGCTTTGAGTACCGCGAAAAGTGTCTCTTCCGGAAGGAAGAGAACTCGAGTCGTCCGACCGATCCACCATCGCGGCCGGGCCATCCGCCCTGGCAAAGTTGGATCTCCCACCAGCATCAGCGCAGAGGAAGGAGAAGAACAGCAGCAGCAAATCATACGAACAAGGAAGAAGAAAGGTCTTCGGCTCCCTGCCTCCATCACCCATCTATGGATCCAAACAGCCAGTGCAGATGGACCTCCAACCACCATAGCCCGTGACCTCGACGAGATCCGGGGATCCCCAACACCGCTGGCTCCTAGACGAAGGCAAAACCTCGCCTGACCGCGAACGGAGCCCGGAGAAACTTATTACGACGCGACACCACCGCAACGGCCTCGGCGACGTCTCCTTCAACCCTAACCCTACCACACACCCACCTAGTGAACAGACCCGAGGTTCCCCGTCCCTCCCGCTGCCGGAGCGGCCGACGGAGAGAGAGGGAACCGGCGACGTCACCGGCGGCGCGCAAGGGACCCCTAGTCGCCTCCTTGATCGCCTCGAGCGATCCAACTTTTCCGGGCTAGTAATCGAGAGAGGAATATTCCCAAACCCAGCTTTTTATTGGTTGCCG
Organism: Triticum dicoccoides; assembly: GCF_002162155.2. Classification (NCBI taxonomy): domain Eukaryota; kingdom Viridiplantae; phylum Streptophyta; class Magnoliopsida; order Poales; family Poaceae; genus Triticum; species Triticum dicoccoides. The sequence goes on along the minus strand of NC_041386.1, from coordinate 711,020,496 downwards.
TCGTCGTAGCTAAGCCTCCCATAGAATCAATCTACCCAGCGAGCTTCAAACCAGGTCGCTCCTCGTCTTCGATCACCTCCAAAGAGATGGGGGAGGGGGAGAAGGCCATGATTAGAGTACTGCCCGTCACTGCCGTTGGATTGGCCTGTACAGCTTTGAGGCTGTACGAGGAAGAGCTCAGGTCCTTCTTCACCTCCAGGCCTGCCTTCCTCAAGACCTTGGACCCAGCCGGGGCTGATCCGGTCATCGGCTGCGACGACGAGATCGACCGCGTCATCTGCATCCTCTGCGGCCGAACCAAGAACTGCGCCGCGCTCGTCGGGGCGGCCGGCGTCGGCAAGACGGCCATCGTCGAGGCCCTCGCCCAGCGCATCACAGCTGGGGCGGTCCCCGCCGCGCTTGTCGGGGCCCGCATCGCAGAGCTTGACGTCGGGGCGATGGTCGCTGGTACCCAGTGGCGCGGCATGTTCGAGTAGCGCTTGAAGGATGCGATCAATCAGGCGGAGGATGCTGATGGCAAACTCATCCTCTTCATTGACGAGATGCACATGATTGTTGGTGCTGGCGACCGAGACGGCCTCGGGGACGCCGCCAACATCCTCAAGCCGGCGTTAGCCCGTGGCCGCATCCGTTGCATAGGCGCTACCACATCCGAAGAGTACCGCAGATACATCCAGAAGGATGCGGCCCGTGAGCGGCGGTTCCAAAAGGTTGACGTCGATGAGCCGAGCGTGCAGGCGAGAGTTGCCATTCTGCAGGGGCTGAAGCAGCGGTACCAAGACCATCATGGACTGACGATTCGCGACGACGCTCTAGTTGCTGCCGCACAGCTCGCCGCCCGTTATACTACAGGTACTCCATTCGTTCCAAATTACTCGTCGTGGTTTTAGCTGGTTTTAGTTCACAGCTAAAACCACGACGAGTAATTTGAAATGGAGGAAGTAATATGTTCGTGATGTGGTTAAGAATTTAATTCAATGTACTTTCATATTGGGTCTATGCATCTCGAAGAAATTGTGGATTTTACTCTTGTGATCTTGTCAGGTCGCGAGTTTCCTGATAAAGCAATTGATTTGATGGACGAGCCATGCACTACCGTGAAGTTGCATAAACCAAAAGAAGTTCAGAATAAGGAAACTAATGCAACAAATGCACCGGAAGAGATAACCGTTGGTCCATGTCATATTGCACAGGGTTTTTTTTTTTTTGAAAAGGGGGCTTCCCGGCCTCTGCATCAGAACAATGCATACGGCCATAATTATAAATAAATAGGTTCGACAATATCTCAAAGTCTGGAAATGTAAATAAAGGCGAGCTCACACAGAGCCTCAACGCAAACAGACAAAAAGCCACAAAGCCACAACCGGCTGGCAGAATAAAGATAGGAAAACTAATCGCCTATCCTATTACATGACCGTCATCCAAACCGGTTGAAGATATCCCGCGCAACCATCTCTCACCGGACAGATCCAGTAACCAAACGCTCCCTGGCCGCCATCGGAGTGAGTAAGGACCACAAACGGATCAGCGCCGTAGCACGGAATAAAACCTGCAAAAAATGAATAGTTGTTGTTCTGTTAAAAGTCAAATCATTCCTGCAGTTCCAAATTACCCATAACAACGCACATACTCCTACACGAATGTGTCCTGTATCGAACTCTATCCCAGCAAGCCACGTTCCAAACAACGAACCTACCGAGTCCGACGGAGTAATGTTAAAGGCAATTTGCACAGTGCGCCACAAGACTCTCGCCAACGGGCACTCGAAGAAGAGGTGCTTAATGGTCTCGTCCCGATCACAGAAGCTACACCTAGTAGAGCCTGTCCAATTGCGCTTAACCAAGTTGTCCTTTGTTAAAATGACTTGTTTATGTACAAACCACATAAACACTTTAATCTTTAAAGGAACTTTAACTTTTCAAACATGTTTGGAACTAGGAATGACAGTAGAGTTAATGACATCGATATACATCGACTTAACCGTCAACACTCCAGACCTAGTAAGTTTCCAACACAATTGATCGGACTGATGAGCTAACTGAACCTCCATCAGTCTAGTCACCAAATGAAGCCAAGCTTCCCACCTATCACCAATAAGCACCCTCCGAAACTGGATATTAAGGAGAACGGACTGCATAATCGTTGCAACCAGCGCGTCACGTCGTTGAACAATACGATACAGGGACGGGTACTGTAACGCCACTGGCGTATCACCAAGCCAAGTATCCTTCCAGAAACGGGTATTGTTACCATTACCGACGATAAACTTTGTTCTATTAAAGAAGGCAACCTTAACTCTCATAAGCCCCTTCCAAACGGCGAGTCCGTTTGTCTCACGGTCACCTGTGACAAAGTCTTGGATTGCAGATACTTGTTACGAAGAATTTGTGCCCACGTTGCGTCTGTCTCAACAGATAACTTATACAGCCACTTACTGAGAAGGCATCTGTTCTTGACCTCAAGATTCTCAACACCCAGACCCCCTTGGTCCTTTGGTCGACAGATGACATCCCATTTGGCTAGTCGGTACTTTCTCTTAAGGTCATCACTCTGCCAAAAAAATCTTGATCGGTAAAGGTCCAGCCTTTTCCGAACCCCGACTGGAACTTGGAAGAACGATAGAAGGAACATCGGCATACTCGTGAGCACCAAATTGATAAGAATCAGCCGGCCTCCATAAGACATGAGTTTGCCCTTCCAGCAACTAAGTTTTTTCTCAAACCGATCCTCGATGCACTTCCACTCTCTGTTTGATAGCTTACGATGGTGAATGGGTATACCTAGGTACGTAAAAGGCAAAGCCCCTAATTCACATCCAAACAATTGCCTATAAGCCTCTTGTTCCTCCTTGGCTCTACCAAAGCAGAACAACTCGCTTTTGTGAAAGTTAATCTTTAATCCGAACAATCTATTATATATAAAAAGTGCTTGACGGGTTAACCAGAAAAAGATAAATATGCTAGAAATTACCACTATAATCAGAAACATCCGATCATTGATATGGTGGACCCTCTATTAATCAACCAAACATGACCCTTAGATCTTTATAAGCGGCGATGCGCTTTCAGTGGGAGGAGACGTTCCCGTCGACAACGAGGCGACTACGGTTGCTTCGTAAATCTCAAGATGATATGGCGACTCAGTCTCTCAGAGGTGCTCATAGGGGTAGGGTGTGTGTGTGCGCGTTCATAGGGGTGAGTGTATGCGCGTGTATATGAGCGCTTGTGTCTGTACTGATGCTCAAAAAGATCTTTATAAGTAAATCTGGGCCCATACCATGTCTATATATCTATATAACGTCTTGGACTAGATCTCTTGTTAGGCCAATCAAAAGAGATCAATTAATTCTACCACGTCATAGAAAAAATAAGGGACACGTAAAGTAAAAAAAAATAGTACAGCAGATCACAGATGATCTCTTAATTCTGCCCATATTACAGAAAAAATTAAGGGACAGGTAAAATAAAAAAAACTTAGTACAACATATCAAAGGAGATTTTTAATTCTGCTCACGTCACAAAAAAGAGACCAGCCGCAGGTAGACTTTAAGAAAAAAAGAACAACGTGCGGCAGGTATGATCAAGCAAAGGGGAGCAGCGGCAGCTTCGTTGGGGCGTAACCCTCTCAGCGACGCGCCACATCGGAACCCGGATGTGGTGGAAAATGGGCAAGGGCCGGGCCGTCACCCCCCAAGTGGCGCGCCGTATCTTGATCTGGATACGGTGGCAAGTGAGCGAGGATCGGGTCGTCGCATCCTTAGTGGCGCGCTACATCGGCGCCCGGATGTAGTGGAAAATGAGCAAGGGTCTTCGCATTTGACTCGACGAGTGCGAAGGGTAAAGAAGCTAGCCGAGCCTAGGAGGATTCGCTTAGGTAGCTGGAACGTAGGGTCTCTGACAGGGAAGCTTCGGGAGCTAGTTGATGCAGCAGTGAGGAGAGGTGTTGATATTCTTTGCGTCCAAGAAACCAAATGGAGAGGACAGAAGGCGAAGGAGGTGGAGGATACCGGCTTCAAGCTGTGGTACACGGGGACGGCTGCAAACAGAAATGGCGTAGGCATCTTGATCAACAAGAGCCTCAAGTATGGAGTGGTAGACGTCAGGAGACGTGGGGACCGGATTATCCTGGTCAAGCTGGTAGCTAAGGACTTGGTTCTCAATGTTATCAGCGCATATGCCCCGCAAGTAGGCCACAATGAGAACACCAAGAGGGAGTTCTGGGAAGGCTTGGAAGACATGGTTAGGAGTGTACCGATTGGTGAGAAGCTCTTCATAGGAGGAGACCTCAATGGCCACGTGGGTACATCTAACACAGGTTTTGAAGGGGCGCATGGGGGCTTTGGCTATGGCATCAGGAATCAAGAAGGAGAAGATGTCTTAAGCTTTGCTCTAGCCTACAACATGATTGTAGCTAACACCCTCTTTAGAAAGAGAGAATCACATCTGGTGACTTTTAGTAGTGGCCAACACTCTAGCCAGATTGATTTCATCCTCTCGAGAAGAGAAGATAGGCGTGCGTGCCTAGACTGTAAGGTGATACCTGGGGAGAGTGTTGTACCCCAGCATAAGCTGGTGGTTGCTGACTTCCGCTTTCGGATTCGTGTCCAGTGGGATAAGCGTGCCAAGGTCGCTAGAACGAAGTGGTGGAAGCTCAAGGGGGAGGTAGCTCAGGTGTTCAAGGAGAGGGTATTTAAGGAGGGCCCTTGGGAGGAAGGAGGGGATGCGGACAATGTGTGGATGAAGATGGCGACTTGCATTCGTAGGGTGGCCTCGGAGGAGTTTGGAGTGTCCAGGGGAAGGAGAAGCGAAGATAAGGATACCTGGTGGTGGAATGATGATGTCCAGAAGGCGCTTAAAGAGAAGAAAGATTGCTTCAGACGCCTATACCTGGATAGGAGTGCAGACAACATAGAGAAGTACAAGATGGCGAAGAAGGCCACAAAGCGAGCTGTTGGTGAAGCAAGGGGTCGGGCATATGAGGACCTCTACCAACGGTTAGGCACGAAGGAAGGTGAAAGGGACATCTATAAGATGGCTAAGATCCGGGAGAGGAAGACGAGGGATATTGGCCAAGTCAAATGCATCAAGGACGGAGCAGGCCAACTCTTGGTGAAGGACGAAGAGATTAAGCATAGATGGCGGGAGTACTTCGACAAGCTGTTCAATGGGGAGAATGAGAGTTCTACCATTGAACTGAATGACTCCTTTGATGAGAAGGAGGCTTTAAAAAGGATGGAAGGAGGCAACGCGATGGGCCCTGATTGTATCCCCATTGAGGTGTGGAAAGGTCTCGGGGACATAGAGATAGTATGGCTAACCAAGCTTTTCAACCTCATTTTTCGGGCAAACAAGATGCCAGAAGAATGGAGACGGAGTATATTAGTACCAATCTTCAAGAACAAGGGGGATGTTCAGAGTTGTACTAATTACCGTGGAATTAAGCTGATGAGCCATACAATGAAGCTATGGGAGAGAGTCATTGAGCACCGCTTAAGAAGAATGACAAGCGTGACCAAAAATCAGTTTGGTTTCATGCCTGGGAGGTCGACCATGGAAGCCATTTTCTTGGTACGACAACTTATGGAGAGATATAGGGAGCATAAGAAGGACTTGCATATGGTGTTCATTGACTTGGAGAAGGCCTATGATAAGATACCGCGGAATGTCATGTGGTGGGCCTTGGAGAAACACAAAGTCCCAGCAAAGTACATTACCCTCATCAAGGACATGTACAATAATGTTGTGACAAGTGTTCGAACAAGTGATGTCGACACCGATGACTTCCCGATTAAGATAGGACTGCATCAGGGGTCAGCTTTGAGCCCTTATCTTTTTGCATTGGTGATGGATGAGGTCACAAGGGGTATACAAGGAGATATCCCATGGTGTATGCTCTTTGCGAATGATGTGGTGCTAGTTGACGATAGTCGGACGGGGGTAAATAGGAAGTTAGAGTTATGGAGACAAACCTTGGAATCGAAAGGGTTTAGGCTTAGTAGAACTAAAACTGAGTACATGATGTGCGGTTTCAGTACTACTAGCTGTGAGGAGGAGGAGGTTAGCCTTGATGGCCAGGTGGTACCTCGGAAGGACACCTTTCGGTATTTGGGGTCAATGTTGCAGGAGGATGGGGGTATTGATGAAGATGTGAACCATCGAATCAAAGCCGGATGGATGAAGTGGCGCCAAGCTTCTGGCATTCTCTGTGACAAGAGAGTGCCACAAAAGTTAAAAGGCAAGTTCTACAGGACGGCGGTTCGACCCGCAATGTTGTATGGCGCGGAGTGTTGGCCAACTAAAAGGCGACATGTTCAACAGTTAGGTGTGGCGGAGATGCGTATGTTGAGATGGATGTGTGGCACACAAGGAAGGATCGAGTGCGGAATGATGATATACGAGATAGAGTTGGGGTAGCACCAATTGAGGAGAAGCTTGTCCAACATCGTTTGAGATGGTTTGGGCATATTCAGCGCAGGCCTCCAGAAGCTTCAGTGCACAGCGGACGGCTAAAGCGTGCGGAGAATGTCAAGAGAGGGCAGGGTCGACCGATTTTGATATGAGAGGAGTCCGTTAAGAGAGACCTGAAGGATTGGAGTATCGACAAAGAGCTAGCTATGGATAGGGATGCGTGGAAGCTTGCTATCCATGTGCCAGAGCCATGAGTTGGTTGCGAGATCTTATGGGTTTTACCTCTAGCCTACCCCAACTTGTTTGGGACTAAAGGCTTTGTTGTTGTTGTTGTTGTTGTTACTAACAGGAGCAACGGCAGCTATGGGGGAAGTTTCCAGGTTGGGCTGCATGTTTCACAAAAAAGGTACGTACTACTATTTTTTCCATGAGAATATTGCTTGAGAATGGAAGAAGAATTACAGGACGGCATGGCGGCTCCATTGATCATGTACGATTAATTGAGGGCAATGTTAAAACTCTTAATTCTGCAGTTCCAGAGAGATCTCTTAATTCTTCTCACACCATAAAAAAGCCAGCGACAGTTTTTTTTTAAATGGACCAATGGCATGTACTCCCTCTGTCCGGAAATACTTGTCATCAAAATGGATAAAAGGGGGTGTATCTACACGTATTTTAGTTTTAGATACATCTCTTTTTACCCATTTTGATGACAAGTATTTTCGGACGGAGGGAGTACGATGAAGAAACTTAATAAGAAGGAGCAGCAGCAGCTATACGGTGGGAGTTTCCAGGTTGGCCGCATATTTGACAAACAAGATACATATTATTTTTTGCATGATTATATTGCTGGAGCATGAAAAAAAAATATAGACGATGGCTGCGCCTAATTCTGTGGATCATAGTAGAGAGACATACAACCTTGTACGTACTTGCTCCTTGTATGTACTTACTGGGGCAAACAAAGAACACAATGAGACAAAAGTTACACAAAGATAACCGTAGAGTTTAGCAACGTACTATGTAGCCATTCATGCTTGGTGAAACTACAAATTAAGCATCTGAATCACCTAGATGAAACCAAGTATAAGAGATAACATACTTGGTTTGTGACTAATCAAGACATTAAGATAATATGACATGGCCAATTCTTTTCTTCAAAATCTTACAACAACAGTATTTTCTTCTTAAAAGATCCCCACCATTGATTTGGACTCCCACTTGAACTGCAAAACATAAGTGATTATGACAATGTATCAATTATAAAATAAAATTGAGTATTTGTCTGCACATGACTCTGGATCTATGAAGCAGATCATGGGATGGGAGAGCTATTGACTATGATCGTATGGTCGTCATGCACCACTGGTACAAATTAAGAAACACATGTGCTGCATGGAGTGTTATTGTGGTGTACTTCCTAGCAAGCAATCTACCCGTTCATGTACCATGGCAATGCCAAGAGACCGGGGGGAGTATTTTGTGTCCATAATTAATGACGGAGTTAATACAATCTTTGTTCTACTTTCAAGGTTGTTTAAAACCTAGAATGTGTGGGCTAGCTACCCAAGATACTTGACCAGAACAACAGAGGCTCGGCGTGATGATAGAAGGGAGTCGTGCTTTAAGCACGGAACATGGCGATAGAAGACGACACCGGTGGTCAGGCATGTGGTTAGACAAAGTGAGGAGAAGATGCTGATGCAATATTGGCGAGTAGCATCTTCAAATTTTTGACTGATTTAAACTGGATTACGCATCCAAGTATACAACAATCCAAGTTGTCACCCTTGGAAAATGAGATAATTAAAGTTGGTTAGCAAATATAGGAAACCAGCAGTGATGTGCATTTGTCGGCAATCCTAAAGCACTACCCAGTTCTCTACTAAGGAGCATTGTTGACCAAATGTGAAGATTTTGGAACCTCAGAGCTAATAGAAATGATTCTGAGGGCGAAGACACGTAGTGAAATGAACGACTAATTAATACAAATAATAATTTTGTTTGAAATATGTTTTCCAAGGAAGTGTAGAGATCCTTCCACATCACAAAACAAATACATGTGAGAGTGTACATAGGATGTGTGGATTAAAGAGCGATGAGAGAGTGGAAGGAATTTATAAAAGCAATACTACATGTGATAAGTGTGTTTGATCATAGAAAACAAGCATGAACATGTGTCATTATAAAATTATGGATGCATTAAACTCTCAAACCAAACTAATATTATTACATTTTCTAAAATGAATGTACTGTGAAGAAATTTATTTTTAACAATACATTCATAGACAAAATAGCAATCAAAGTTATATTTTGGTGAGGGTAACCATTTCTGGAAGTATTTTCGAACATGTGAGTAAATAAGAAAAAGAAGACTCAGATAAAGAAAACATCATTTTGTTTGATCACCAGTGACCATGGAGGGATTCTTTTCTTTTATTCACGTCATAAATCAATTCCTTTTAATATTAGTTAAAAATATGTAAATATTTATATGCAATATAAGTACTTGGTTAAAATTTATATATTTTCACCATGATATTATAATCTTACACTATGTCATCATATATATCATAACTGTTGTATTTAATTTCGATGACTTATAATGTGCGTGTTCTTAGTTAGTACATTTTTGAGAAAAATAGTACTAAAGATTAAGATGTTTCATGTATGTACACTTTCTCTAATATACATATGCATTATTTTTTAACACAATACAGATACATACGCTCATATATACACACATACGTTCATCTCTATGAGCGCGCACACACACACCTTACTCCAATGAGCACATTCAAGAGACTGAGCCGACAAATCAACTTCAGATTTACGATGTCAGCACAAGCACTTCCATAGTAAATGGGAATGTCTCCTTCGTTGAAGGAACATCACCGGAAGCCTTGAATAAGTACAAGAAAACGCAAGCACCCGTGCCACACCTAGGATTTGAACCCTGTTGGGATGGTTCCACCATAAAAAAACCTAACCATCAGAGTTAGGCTCAGTTTGCTATGCATATGCATATTTGACCATTAGTTTATCTAGGAATATTTTCGTACAAAACAATAAAATATATATAATGCAAACAATATGAAAAAACTAAAACTAATGACAATATTTAAATTTAAGGTGATCAACCTAATATTCATGCATATTGGTAATCAAGATACAAAAGTTATTTGTCCTCGAACATACATAGTATATATATATATAACTCTCTACGATACATACTATATGTTCGTTATAATAGAGTTATTCAGGAAGTTAGTGTTACAAAGAATTATACCATTATAATTTCCAAAAGTAGAAATATTTATTGCTTTTAGATGTACTAACTCACTCTTAGGATAATTACTAAAAATAATAGTACTCCCTGCAATCGTACAAATATAACTTCAAGAAAAGACCGGTTATAAACAAAATTAAGTACCCCATGCATAATTAACAAGTGAATGATGAAGGGATAAAACATATATTTATATATCAATAAAAACCCAAACATGCAAAAGAAAAAACTATGTTCGCAAAGTCTTATATTAAAAAAATTCTCACATTTGGTTTTAATTATTTCTTTAGATAAATCAAATAATATAATTTCACCATATAACTTTATAAAGTTCTAGCCCGTGCATCGAGCGGGCCACTCTGCTAGTTGTTCAAATAAGCATAACACCAGCTTCATATTTCACGCTTTTACCAAGTCATGCTCCATAAAGATGATTGTATCATCAGCGTACTGCAGAATAGAGACACCCCCATCAACCAGATGAGGCACCAAGCCACCCACCTGACCGGCCTCCTTTGCCGTTCCTATAAGAATTGCCAACATGTCCGCCACAATGTTGAACAAAATAGGAGACATCGAATCACCTTGCCTCGGGCCTTTGTGTGTCTGGAAATAATGACCTATATCATCATTCACTTTAATTCCAATACTACCTTTTTGCGTGAAGGATTCTACCTGGCGTCGCCAAGCTTCATCAAATCCCTTCATACGTAAGGCCTGTTCAAGGAAGGGCCATTTGACTTTGTCATACGCTTTCTCGAAATCCACTTTGAAAATAACTCCATCCAGTTTTTTCGTGTGGATCTCATGGAGCGTTTCATGAAGGACCACAACCCCTTCAAGGATGTTCCTGTCCGGCATGAAAGCAGTTTGGGTAGGCTGAACCACATCATGCGCAAATCTGTGTGAGCCTATTAGTCCCAACCTTGGTAAAGATTTTGAACTAACATTCAGAAGACAGATGGGCCTGAATTGCTCAATTCTCACAGTCACAGTTTTCTTAGGGAGAAGGTTATCGTACCAAAATTCAGCTGAAAAAGCTGAAGCTGTCCAGAGAAGAGATTATTAAATAGAGGCAACATATCCCCCTTAATAATATGCTAGCACTTTTTATAAAACTCCGCAGGAAAACCATCAGGGCCCGGCGCCTTGTTATTTTTCATTTGCGATATGGCCTCGAACACCTCTTTCTCAGAAAAAGGAGCCGCGAGAATATCATTCTTCACCGCTGTGAGTTGAGGAACATCCTCAACCCTGGACTCATCCAAGGACACACAGTTATCCTCAGGAGGACCAAACAGCTACTTGTAATACTCAGTAATATACCGCTTAAGGTTTTCATGACCTACAATTGTTCATTCATCTTGCTCAAGCTGAAAGATCCTCTTCTTTCTATGTTTACCATTAGCGATCATGTGAAAGAATTGAGTGTTCGCATCCCCCTGGACTAACCGCCGGACCTTGGCGCGCAACGCCCACTTCAATTCCTCCTCTCGAAGGAGTTCTTTCAGCCTCATCTCCGCATCAAGCTTGGCATGAAGCTCCGCGGCCGGCAGTACCGTGGTTTCAGCTTTCATATCTAGGGCCTGAATAAGGGAAATGAGCCTTTCCTTTTCAACCTTATAAATCCCGCTAAGATGCTTAGCCCAACCACGCAAGAAGCTTCTCAAATGCCTAATCTTATTCTGTCAGCGCTGAAGCGCAGTCTTCCCTCCTGAATCCTTAGCCCACTCTCTGGCTACGAGATCAAAGAAACCTTCTCGTTCAAACCAAGCCAGCTCAAATGAGAAGGAGTTTTTATTACCCAGGTGGGTGGCCTCACCGGAGTCCACAAACAACGGCCTGTGATCAGAAATCCCGCGGGACAAAGCCTGAACATTTACTAGAGGAAACTTCTGTTCCCACTCGACGCTCGCCAACACTCGATCCAACTTCTCATACGTTGGATTTGGCATCGCGTTAGCCTAGGTGAATTTCCTACCCGACAGCTCAATTTCTCTCAGGTCAAGACTTTCAATGATAGTATTAAACATGAATGACCATCTGCCATCATAGTTATCATTGTTCTTATCCTCACGCCGTCTAATGATACTGAAATCACCCCCCACCAGGATAGGAAGCTGCTCGGAGCCGCAAATCCTAACGAGACCAGCCAAGAACTCGGGCTTGAGTTCGGGTTGCGCAGCCCCATATACTGCAACCAGAACCCAATTAAATCCATCATCCTTCGATCGTACCTGAAACTTGACCGCAAAGTCACCCATAACCACACTTCGAACCTCGAGCGCTTCGCATCGAACACCGAGCAAGATCCCACCCGATCTTCCTCTCAGTGGCAGGCAATGCCAATCGAAGTCAATCCCTCCTGACAAAGTATTAAGAAACTGAGGCGCAAAATTATCTCTACCGGTCTGCGATAGAGCGATAAAATCTAATCGATGCTCGACAGCCGCCTCAGCAAGAAATCTTCTTTTAGCCAAGTCCTTTAGACCTCTACTATTCCAAAAGATTCCCTTCATAGTTCATCATGGAATTTTTTGGCCGTACGAATCCTAGCACTCCTACTTACTGCTGACACTGGGTACACCTTCCGTTTCCACTTGCGCTTAGGGTTAACATGGCTCTGCAACTGGTCCTCTCAACCCGTCGCAGAAGGTCCATGCAAAACCGTCTGAGAAGTATCATCCTCCTCCGCCTCAGGAATAGGATGAATAAGGTCCACGCAGAAAGGATCAAGCACCCTGACCCCCAGAGCCTCAACCTCAGAATCACTCATGGGCCTAACCGCCGCTATATTACGAATCATCTCTAAGGCCCTCTCAGCCTCTAGATCAAGAAGGCCATTAACGGAATTAGAGATTTCAGTGACATTACTACCAAGTGAGACTCCTAATTGATTTGCATTTTCAACAATCTCATCATTAGAAAAATGCATAATGGAATTAGAAGTATTCACCGACATACCAGTAGTGACCTCAACGTCATGAAGCTTGGCCGCCCTCATGGCGCACTGCTGCTGAATGTCGTCCACATCTGGCAGAGTCTGGAGGCGATCGCTCACCCGTGGCCCCTCGGACATCTGATCCTGAATCCCTCCAAACGCAATCACCTCCTCACGAGAGAACCTGGATGGGGTGGGACCTCCTGCCTCATTCCTCCGGCAAGGCTGAACACAAGCCCCGACCACTGGCGTCGGGCTCACCCCACAAGGCGGAGCTGGAGGCGAGCGGGGGGAAGGGAGTGCATGGGCCACCTGCCCGAACTCCCCACCCCGCATCAGAGATGCCATAGCCCTAGGCGCCTCAGGGGAGGATGGCACCGAGGTCACCTGCCCCGAGCCCCCTCTCGATGGCACGGACGCCACTGGCAGCAAAAACAATGCGACGGGAGAAGAGGTGTCTGAGGCCACCTGCCCCAGACCCCCTCCCAACGTAGAGACTGACTCGGGCGCCACGTGTCCCAACAGTCCAACGTCGGCAAGAGAGGGGCAACCCGAGGCCGCCTGCCCCGGGCCATCTGCCGACAAACCAGCCACGTCCTGGGGAGGGGCACCGTGGTGAGCACGAGAGGGAGTGGCCACCTGCCGACTCACCTCCTCCACTCCCCAAACCGGTACCGGCGAATCACCAGGAACCCCCAGACTAGCACACAGAGTATCCTCAAAAACCAAAGCAGGCAACGCATGCTCAAAAGCCTCCTCGGACTCCACCCGATCGCTCCACAGTCTCGGGGGAGCAGAAGCGGGTTCAAAGGACCCAAATCTCAGAGTCGTCGTAGGCACCAAGGAAGGTGGAGGCGCTCCTCCCTCAGTCATCGTGGGCTTGGACCCCGGTCCCTTGGACTGCTGCCGTCCAGAGTCGTCGACCGCCGGCTCCTTAGCTCCCGCGCTACCATCACCCTCGTGCATATCCATGTCCGACCCGTGAGCCTCCGCAGCCAAAAGGCTCTCATCCTCAAACTCAATAACCAGACTATAAATCCTGCCTCGATAAGCCCATTTGACAACTTCCGGCACAAAGTCGGTGTTCAGAATACTAACCAGAACCCGAGCAATCCCGTGAGCTCTGGTAAACGCCATATCCACCCGCTCAGGCTTTCCCATCAAAATACCCAAACTGGCCACAACCCGAGCATCCTGCAACGGCTTGGAGGGGACCCCAGAGAAATGCAACCACGCCTGAGTAAGCGGCTTGCCCTGAGGCTCTACCTGCTTCCACTCGTGAAACTCAAGGACGCAATCAGTTCCTGGCACTTTACACATCCCAAAACTCAGCAACCTCTGCAGATGCTCCACCGAAGGAAACTCAACTTTGAACATCTTATCAGCGAGGCTGACGAGGTCCCACTCCCGAAGCCTCTGCACGATCTGTGCCTCAGATACCTCCCCTTTAGTGACCTTGACAATCTCCGTAGTCATGGTCGGTGTCTCATCAGCCACCTCTCTCTCATTCGGAGACTCAAAAAACGTGAGCTCGGCACAGTAAACTCCATACATCATAAGTGACGGCGCCTGATCTCGCAGCATCGGGTAGTCCCAGAGTCGTGTGCCGGCTTACCACAGGTATCACAAAGCAGAGCCACACACTCCGCAATGAAGTGGCCCTTGTCTCCACATCTATAACAAAGCATCTTTTCCTTCTTGCGCGCCCATTTGGACGCCCTATCAGACTCAGCCCTGTCCGACATCTCCACTGACACATCAGCCATAACCTCGTTCTCATGAACCTGAACAGTAGCAAGAGCGTCTCCTTGTGAGGAGTTTCCATTTGTTTATGTGTGATGTTCATGCCACCTTCTATTGTTATATATGATGAAGGTTGTGAGCCGATGGACTAAAATTCCGATCACCACACTTGGCCGAGAGGAAGAGAAGTTGAGCCCCCTAGCAGACAGATTGCATGAGAGGGTTGTTGGACAGCATGAAGCCGTTAATTTGGTTGCCCAAGAAGTGCTACGTTCTAGGGTCGGCTTCGATCAATCTGGTCAACCAATTGGCTCTTTCCTCTTTTTGGGCCCAGCTGGTGTTGGAAAGACAGAGCTTGCGAAAGCACTTGCCGAGAAGTTGTTTGACAATGCGAAGGCATTAGTCCGCTTTGACATGTCTGAATATGCCGGCAGTGGTTCTGTGTCACGTCTCATTGGAGGACCTCGAAGGTTTAGCTTGTACACACTTTGGTCTTGTATTTCTTTCTGAAATTCCTACTCATGTCTGACTTTTTCATTTGACTTTGTGAAGCTATGAACACTAGTAGAAAACGGAGCTTTAAAACCGGTTTGTAAGGGCCTTTAGTGCCGGTTATGGAACCGGCACTAAAGTGTGGGCACTAAAGGCCCCCCCTCTCTTTAGTACCGATTCGGCACGAACCGGCGCTAAAGTCCCACCACGTGGCGTGAGCTCGCGCCCTAGTATGGGAGACCTTTAGTACCGGTTGGTGTTACCAACCGGTACTAAAGGTTTTTTTTGAATTTTTTTTTTGAAAATTTTGAAAAAAATTGATTTTTTTCTATTTTTAATTTTTCTGAATTATTTGATGATTTAGTCTCTAATCACCTCTCTTAACTGCTCAAGTGTGGATCACTCATTTCAAATCATCTAACTTCCCGACCGGTCACCCATCCCTCTCACTACTCCAGCCCGAGCACGCTTAACTTTCAAGTTCTATTCTCCTTCCGAGTCTGCACTTGTTGTTTTCCTGACAATAGTAAGATGTCAATCCTATTAACCCTCAGGAGTTTAGCTTGAGCATGAAGTCACACATTTCACCGTTTGAGTTTGAAACTATTATTCTAAAAAAACAGTAATTATTTAGTAACGCTAATATTTCTTGAATAAGTTTGACCATAGTTTGACCAAAATTCAAAAAATTCAAATAATTATTTAGTAACACTAATATTCTTGATTAATTATGTAGTAACATTAATACTTCTTGAATAAGTAGTTTGACCAAATTTAACCAAATTTTTTTAAAAAAAATTGAAATTTGACCATATCTTTTTTTCCTTTTGGAATTTGAGGATTCTAAAAAATTCCAAACCGGTCGTAGGCGGTCTCCATCGGATGCGGATTTTCGTGCTGAACTTTTTGATATATTATATATTTTTTTCCGACATCGTATGCAAAAGTTATAGCCGTTTTACATTTTCCCTACACTTTTTGCAAAACATGTCCAAATTTAAGTTTTCAAATTTTCCTAACTAGTAGATATAGTAATATAACTACCTCTCAAAGGATTTTATTTTTTGAAGTTTTTATCATTTTCTTTTGATTTTTTCAAAACTGAAATGGCGATACAAGGGGGGGTAGAGTTTGAAAATTGGCCCCTTTAATACCAGTTCGTGGCACGAACCGGTACTATAGGTTAGACCTTTAGTACCGGTTGGTAGCACAAACCGGTACTAAAGGGGCTCGTGGGGACCCGGACTGACGCCAGCCTGCCACTACCCCTTTAGTACCGGTTCGTGGCACGGACCGGTACTAAAGACTCAACACGAACCGGTACTATTGATCGCAGCCACGAACCGGCACTATTGATCATATTAGTGCCGGTTTTTTTATAAACCGGCACTAATGTGCTTCACATTTGACCCTTTTTCTACTAGTGGAAGAAGATGGACAGCTCACCGAGAAAGTCAGGAGCCAACCGTGTTAGGAATAAACCGTGTGTGCGGATGTGCGTCGCGCGTGTGTGCGCGCGTTCGTGTCCGTGGTCACCAGCGTATGTGTGCGTGTGTGTTTGGGTCCGAGTCAGGCCGGTTTGTTGCCAGGCATGTGATCGTGAGGCGAACGCGTTGGTGTGGAGCGGAAGCGTAGGCGCTGCGTTTCTGTTAGCTAAAAAGCTGGCTGATCTCGTGTTTGTTACGAGATGTGTGGTGCGTCCAGGTTGTTGGCGTTTTTGTAGCGCCGGTAGCGTGCGTCCGCCTATATAGGTCTATGTAGCTCGTGATTTGTTGACAGTTCGAGCTGGAGAAAAACCCTGTTTGGCAGCGAGGCGTTCGTCGCCGCAAAACACCTGTGCGTTTATTTTTTCTTCTACCTCTGTCCCTGAAAACCAGTTCGTGCTATCTAGGGTTAGACCCAACAATTGGTATACAGAGCCTCGTTTGTTCCTCTGTTCGTGGCCACGGCGATCGTCCCACACGGCCCCGGGGGGAGCACGGTGTCCATGGCGATGCCGATGCTCACACCGGACAACTACACGGTGTGGGCGATCAAGGCCGAAGCCATCCTCGACGCCCAGAACCTCTGGGAAGCGGTGTCGCCGACGAGCGGCGCGGCGGTCGACGCGGGGAAGAATAAGACGGCGAGGGCGGTGCTGTTCGGTGCACTCTCCGAAGACCTGTTGATGCAGGTATCGACGAAGAAGACGGCGGCTGAGGTGTGGGCCAGCTTGAAGACGAGGTTCATCGGCGCCGATCGGGTCCAGGCGGCGCGGCTCTCCACTCTCCGTGGCGAGTTTGACAACCTGCGCATGGAGGAGGGGGAGGCGCTGGACGCGTACGCCGGCAAGATCGGCGGCATGGCAGCAAGGTATGTTGGCCTCGGCTCGACGCTCGGTGACGCCGCCATGGTGAAAAAACTGCTCAACACGGTGCCCGATCGGTTGTATGCCGCGGTGGCCGGGATCGAGCAGTTCTGCGACATGGAGACGATGGCGTTTGAGGAGGCGTTGAGCAGGCTCAAGGCGTTTGACGAACGCTTACGTCGGCGCACGCAGGACAACGGCGGACGAGGCGGCGATCAGTTGATGTTCACGGCGGCCCAGTGGGAGGCACGACAACGTCAGCGCGGCGGCAACCTCGACCACGACGACGGTGCGAGCAGCGTGGCTTCGGGCACGAGACGGCGGCACGGGAAGTGCTACAACTATGGCGTTCGTGGCCACTTCTCCCGTGACTGCCAGCAGCCGAAGAAGGAGAAGGCGCTCCTCGCCAACGTCGACGAAGAACCTGGCCACCGGGACTTTACAAGGGACAGTTTGGGATACACATACCTGTTTCATGAGAAGATCTTGTGCAGTTTCAAAGTTTTCTCCAGCCATTCTAGCTGACAGGTTCTCTGCTCCTAGACTTGAGCTCATGATGATGATGGAGTTCTTGAAATTTACGTTGTCCTTTTCCATCAACCAGCATGCCATCATCGAGGAGTTGAACGAGGCCCAAGACAAACTCCCCACGTACTCGGACATATAGCGTTGTTCTTTTTGACGAGGCGGATAGGCGCATCCCTCGATATTGAAGGTTCTCATTCAACTCCTCGATGATGGCATGCTGATTGATGGAAAAGGACGCAACGTAAATTTCAAGAACTATATCATCATCATGAGCTCAAGTCTAGGAGCAGAGAACCTGTCAGCTAGAATGGCTGGAGAAAACATTGAAACTGCACAAGATCTTCTCATGAAACAGGTATGTGTATCCCAAACTGTCCCTTGTAAAGTCCCGGTGCGCACCCTGCCGATTGACAAATTTACTTGTTGATGATGCAGGTCGAGAAACGCTTTAAGCCTGAATTTCTCAACAAACTGAGTGAAATTGTGATGTTTGAGCCGCTCTCACACGACGAACTGAGGGAGATCACGAGAATCCAGGTGAAGAGGGTCATTGATACGGCAGCTTATAAGGGCATCTCTCTGCTTGTAACAGATGCCGCATTGGATCTCATTTGGTCAGAAGGACATGACACGGCAAGTGCATGTTATTTTTACCAAACCAAATCATACTTATTTGCCTAGTTGTTTGTGCATATCCTGCTTACGATGCATACATGTACTATGCATTGCAGGTGTATGGCGCAAGGCCTATTAAAAGGTGGATGAAGAAAAATGTGACAAGAGTTCTTGTGGGCATGCTGGTCAATGGAGAAGCATGTCAAGGCTCGACCATCTCCATCGATGCCTCTGACGATAATAAGGGGCTGAAATACCAGGTACAGTAGTAGCATGCCGGAGGTGGCAGATCTACGTGGCCAGCTATGAGTTTTGCGTGCTATATCTGTATCTGTAACAAAACGGTCAGTACAAGTTCCAGGTTTGTGGGTAATTAATCTTGCTTGGTGGGACTTTACTTCACGATGTGCCCACCGAGGAAAGGGAAAACCTCTATGACTGACTGCTACTGAGTTTACATCTTCTATATGAAAACTAGGCCTCGGCTTGAGCTGCCTTTGATTTTCTACGTCGAAACCTTTCTCCCTCTCGAGCCGGCGCACCCTCCTCAGCTGGAGCCATCGATGCTCCCCAGATCTGGCGTCCGCCTTGTCAAAGGTGCGCATCGGCCATCTCTCTGACAACCAGCCATTGGGCCTCGCTCGGGGAGGTGGCAGGCTTGAATTAGCCTGTCTGAATTTGAGATGCCATTGTAATATTTGAAGAAGGACGGTCGGTACAACGCTTACCTGGGAGCTTGTGCGCAATCAATGTCGACTGGTGGCAACGGCAACATCGAGCTTGGACGTTGCGGAGGTAGGACCCAGCGAGGGTGTGAAAGCTCGATGGCGACGAGCTGTGGCTGCTAGAGGTCAATGGCCTTGAGAGCCACACTACCATACCAAACTCGGCGTAAAAGGGCATACATCTGACAACTTGAAAATTAAGCTTCGGCTTGAGCTGACTTTGTGACCCTTTTTCCCTCTCCAGCAGCCGCGCCCTCCTCAGCCCCTAGCCCCCGACGCTTCCCCGATTTGGCGGCCGCCATGTCGGTGGTATGCATCGGCGGCACACTGTAATTGTGCCCTTTCTCTGAAAACTCGCTCGGGGAGGTGGCGGACTTGAATAAGACTTTGAGATGTTGGTGCAATACTTGGAAGAAGAAGAACAATCAATACATTGCTTACCTCGGAGCTCGTGCTCAATCAATGTCGACCGATGCGCATGGTGGCAGCGAGCTTAGCGAGGTTGTGGAGAGAGGACCTGACGAGGCGGGTGGAAGGTCGACAGCACCGACCCAAGGCTGTGAGAGGTCCATGGCCTCGAGCGCCTATTCAGGTCTCCCATTTCTTCTTTGATTTTGCTCCTTAAATGTAAAAATGTTACAAAGATTGCCCACTAGCATTGATGGATCATGTACCCTGGATCACTAGAATGGATGGTCCACATTCCTTAAGAAGGCAAAATTACTCGTCTAATTGGATAAAACCAGATGAAAACTCCATTCAAGGGCATGAGGCTGTCCTCTGGTGGAAACTAGGGAAAACTACATTTAGCATATAGCGATTCTTTTCCCTAGCAAAAAACATACGGTTTCTTTGTCCTTTGTCAGTGCGTGTACGTCGCCAAGAGTTTCCTCAGTCGACTGTGAGATTCTCCCCGTTGATTGTCAATCTCTCTTCCTAAGATCTGCGGGTTTGTTCCATCCATGGAGCAGGGCCGTACCTGAAAATTCAGGGGCCCGGTGCGATATATAAAATTAGGCCTTTTAAAAAGAAATACTAGTTTCCACTATATATATATATATATATATATATATATATAAATACTAATTATGAAATCGATATATTACTACTTATTTGGAATACTACTATAAACATAATATTCTCTATAATAATGCAAGGGCAATACATGATGAGAAGAAAAACTAATGGATGAGAGCGGAGCATATATGAATCCATTGATGCCCTCGAATTTCTTTATTTGTGCAGTAAATTGTTTCAAGGATAATGGAGACCGGAGAACAATACTCTGTTGTACTACTAGTAGTTCCGGATATGCTGCATGAAAAAAATTATAATCCAAATGAACATTGATTAATACTCCCTCCGTTCGGAATTAGTTGTCTCGGAAATGGATGTATCTAGAACCAAAATATGTCTAGATACATCTATTTCTGCGACAAGTAATTCGAAACGGAGGGAGTATAATTAACTGTCATTTAAAATGGAGAGAGAGGGGGTGAAAAGAAATGCGTGCGCTTGTGTATTTGTTGGCCTTGGAATTTGGAACTACTAGTTGGCATTGGAAAGTGGAATGTTGCACTGCAAATCTACCATTCCTTGGTTAATTAGTACTATTAAATGATATTTAAGATAATTTTGGGGCCCCCAAACTTTTAGCGGCCCTGTGCAATCGCACACTCTGCACATGCTTCCCATACGGGCCTGCCATGGAGCTAGGGCTGCTGAAGGCAGAATGGCAGGAAGTCTAGTGGAACAAGCAACAACTGTGTTGATGATCTACTGGGCCGATTGCATCTGCACGAGGACATCAATAATGACGTTGTGTGGGAAGATGAAGTCATGGAACTCCCGCAATAGGCCAAGTGGCTCACGATCATGAATTCATGATAGTGCACACGACACGAGGGGTTTAGCCTAGTGCGCTGTTCTTCAACATAAGATTGGCTTGGAATCATGCATAAGACGTATTTTGGAGAAGGATTGAAGATAGCCTCTTTATGCTTAAATCGAAGTGTTTAGGGACTGGAACAAAGCTATGTTCATGGGTCCCTGGCTCTTTAAAACCAAGCTTATTGATTGAAGAGTATGACGGATTTTCAGCATCCTAGACCGATAGTCCTTGACAAGATATTTGTCTGGGCGTAAGTGCATATGTTGCTGGATAATTTCATCCATGAAAAGAACATATGTGGCATATCACTAGTAGAAAAAGGACCTAATATGAGACACAGTAGTGCCGGTTTGATTTTGAGTCGGCATTAATGTGTCCAATAGTGCCGGTTCCAACGGCTAGCCGGCCATTCTCATTAGTATCGGTTCGTGGCGAACCTTTAGCACCGGTTCGTGCCACGAACCGGTACTAAAGAGAGTGTTGGTAGGGTGTTGTCAGTCTGGGGCCCCTCCAGCACCTTTAGTACCGGTTCGTGGAATGAGCCGGTACTAAAGGTCGACGTACATAAACCCTTCGTCCACTCGAGCCACTCTGTTCTTCCCCTTTCCCCTTACTTCCTCTGTTCTTCCCTTCTCTTCCTCGAACTCCTCACAAGTTTTGCCCAAAATTTGTTAAGATTTGAAGGCCCCTATCCATTCAAATGATCACAAAGGTTAGCAACTTTGTCCTTTCAACTCTCATTGCTAGATTATCTCTTGCAATGCTTTGTATAGTGATTAATTTGGGAGGAATTATATTTGCTAGTATTTGATTTATATGCAATTTGAGGTCAAAAATAACACTTAGTTTGCATATATAGGTGTGGTTTACTTAGTGCCTTCTAAATCTCCGTCGTAACCACCGTCGATCGCCCGCACCGTTCCGTCGCCGGCACCACCTTGTGGTGAGGCTCTTGTTCATGAGTGTTTTACATTACCAAATTGATGTTTGTGTGATTTGGATATATAGTTACTCGTATAATTATCTTACTCGTACGTTATTTGTTATACATAGTGCCATGGTTTTGATATCCGTCCCCGTCTGTCCTCGTCCTTGTTATGATTCGGATGTGGTATATTCTCTTTTAAAACTAGTTGTTGCATTTCGTGTTTATGACAAATTATGCCCATCAAGTTGACATAGATATTTTTATCTAGGAGGTATGTGAACCGGAAATTCCAACCGACCCTATTGTCGAGAGGTTAAATTTAGTTGAAAGAGAAAACGAGTATTTGAAAGAAAAATTGAAAAGAATTGAGGGGGAGAAGATGGAATTGGAGTTGCATGTTGCCGATGTCGTCGATGATCACAAGATCAAGATGGAGAAAATGAGGTTGAAGATTAGAAAGATTAGAAAATATGCCATTGATAGTGTGGCTTGGTATCATTATGATGTTGGATCAATTGTTACCTTAGTTGCGATCTTCATCGCATTTGTTGTTGCATTTAAATTCTTTATCTAGAGAGTTATTCGTATGTTGCATTTAATTAAGTGATGTATATGAACTTTATGTATGAAATTTATTATGAACTTGTATTAATTTGGTCTATTCGATGCTGTGTAATGAAGATGAGCCGACATTGGATGTATGATGACCGATGCTCTCCCGAGTTCATTAATGGCGTGCATACTTTTCTGCTTGCCGCTGAGGCAAACAAGCGGGCGGATGGTTTTATGCCTTGTCCATGTGCTGGCTGTAAGAATGGTCCTAGTTACTCTATGTCAGGAACCATTCACGTCCACCTATTTGAGTCCGGTTTCATGCCCCACTATAATGTTTGAACCAAGCACGGAGAAATAGGGGTTATGAAGGAAGACAATGACGAAGAAGAGGACGACGACGGCTATCCTGGCCATGGGTTCCCTGAATATGATGATACAACAATGGGGGAAGAAGCTGAGCCGGTAATGCAGGAAGAGGCTGAAGAAGAGGCATCAGATGAGCCCGCTGATGATCTAGGTCGGGCCATTGCCGATGCAAAGAGAAACTGCGCAAGTGATCTGGAGAGGACGAAGTTGCAGCGCATGTTAGAGGATCACAAGAAATTGTTGTACCCGAATTGCGAAGCTGACAAAAAAAGTTGGGCACCACACTTGAATTGCTGCAATGGAAGACAGAGAATGGTGTATCTGAAAAGGGATTTGGAAAGTTGCTGGTAATGATAAAGAATATGATTCCAAAGGACAACGAATTGCCCGAGAGTACGTATGAAGCAAAGAAGGTTGTCTGCCCTCTAGGGTTAGAGGTGCAAAAGATACATGCATGCCCTAATAACTGCATCCTCTATCGCGGTGAGTACGAGGATTTGAACGCTTGCCCGGTATGCGGTGCATTGCGTTATAAGATCAGTCGCGATGACCCTAGTGATGTCGAGGGTGAGCGCCCCAGGAAGAAGATTCCTGCCAAGGTGATGTGGTATGCTCCTATAATACCACGGTTGAAACGTTTGTTCCAAAACAAAGAGCATGCGAAGGTGATGCGGTGGCACGCAGAAGACCGTAAGAAAGATGGAAAGTTGAGAGTACCCGCTGACGGTTCGCAGTGGAGAAAAATCGAGAGAAAGTACAGGGAGGATTTTGTAGGTGACCCAAGGAACGTATGGTTTGGTCTAAGCGCAGATGTCATTAATCCTTTTGGAGAGCAGAGCAGCAACCATAGCACGTGGCCTGTGACTCTATGTTTGTATAACCTTCCTCCTTGGTTGTGCATGAAGCAGAAGTTCATTATGATGCCAGTGCTCATCCAAGGCCCTAAGCAACCCGGCAACGACATTGATGTGTACCTAAGGCCATTAGTTGAAGAACTATTACAGCTGTGGAATGGAACAGGTGTACGTGCGTGGGATAAGCATGGACAGGAAGAATTTGACCTAAAGGCGTTGCTGTTCGTGACCATCAATGATTGGCCTGCTCTCAGTAACCTTTCAGGATAGACAAACAAGGGATACCGCGGACGCACGCACTGTTTGGATGATACCGACAGTATATATTTGGATAGTTGTAGGAAGAATGTGTACCTGGGACATCGTCGATTTCTTCCGACAAGGCATCCCGTAAGAAAGAAAGGCAAGCATTTCAAAGGTGAGGCGGATCACCGGACGAAGCCTCGCCACCGTACTGGTGCTGATGTACATGATATGGTCAAGGATTTGAAGGTAATCTTTGGAAAGGATCCTGGCGGACAACCTGTTCCGAAGGACGCTGACGGACGCGCACCCATGTGGGAGAAGAGATCTATATTTCGGGACCTGCCATATTGGAAAGACCTAGAGGTCCGCTCCGCAATCGACGTGATGCACGTGACGAAGAATCTTTGCGTGACCCTGCTTGGCTTTTTGGGCGTGTATGGGAAGACAAAAGATACACCAGAGGCACGGGAGGACCAGCAACGTATGCACGGAAAAGACGGCATACATCAGGGTCAGGCCAGCTACGCTCTTACCAAAGAAGAGAAGAAAATCTTCTTCGAATGCCTGCTCAGCATGAAGGTACCGTCTGGCTTCTCGTCGAATATAAAGGGAATAATAAATATGGCAGAGAAAAAGTTCCAGAACCTAAAGTCTCATGACTGCCACGTGATTATGATGCAACTCCTTCCGGTTGCATTGAGAGGGCTTCTACCGAAAAACGTTCGATTAGCCATTGTGAAGCTATGTGCATTCCTCAATGCAATCTCTCAGAAGGTAATCGATCCAGAAATCATACCAAGGTTACAGAATGATTTGGTGCAATGTCTTGTCAATTTCGAGTTGGTGTTCCCACCATCCTTCTTCAACATCATGACGCACGTCCTAGTTCACCTTTGCGAAGAGATTAACGTTTTGGGTCCTGTATTTCTACACAATATGTTCGCCTTTGAAAGGTTCATGGGAGTCTTGAAGAAATATGTTCATAACCGTGCTAGGCCAGAAGGAAGCATCTCGAAGGGCCATGAAAATGAGGAGGTCATTGAGTTTTGTATTGACTTTATTCCTGACCTTAAGCCAATTGGTGTTCGTGAATCGCGGCATACGGGCAGACTGGAAGGAAAAGGCATGCTAGGAGGGCATCAAATAATATGTATGGACGGGCATTCTCTCACTGAAGCACACTACACAGTTCTATAGAATTCTGCCTTGGTGGCTTCGTATATGGAGGAACACAAGAATTTTCTACAGTCCAAACACCCGGAGAAGTCTGACGACTGGATTACACGCGAACAAACGAGGACTTTCGCCGGTTGGTTGCAGAAATGTGCCCTGAATGATGGCGATATTCAAAATGACCTGTACTTGCTATCCCAGTTACCATCTTCGAATATAATGACTTTCAAAGGGTACTAGATAAATGGGAATAGATTTTACACGATCGCCCAAGATAAGAAGAGCACCAACCAAAACAGTGGTGTTCACTTTGATGCAACAACCAACATGGGAAAGAAAACATATTATGGTTACATAGAGGACATATGGGAACTTAACTATGGATCAGGTGATTTGAAGGTCCCTTTGTTTCGGTGCAAATGGGTCAATATGAGACGAGGCGGGGTAACGGAAGACCCGCAGTACGGAATAACAACAGTGGATCTCAACAATCTTGCGTATGCAGACGAACCATTCATCCTAGCCAATGATGTGGCGCAGGTTTTTTATGTGAAAGACATGTCTACCAGGTCGAGAAAAAGAAAAGATAAGGAAGTGAATGGATCATACGACGAGCCAAAACGCCACATAGTTCTTTCAGGAAAAAGAAACATCATGGGAGTGGATGACAAGACAGACATGTGAGAAGATTACGAAAAGTTTGATGAAATTGCTCCATTCACAGTGAATATTGACCCGAGCATCCAGTTAAATGATTAAGATTTTCCATGGCTACGGCGCAAAGGGACACACGCGAAGAAAAAGTTTCACACCCAAAGATCTGAGATGTGATCGGCTTCACTATCATCACTTTCTTCTGTGTTTCACACCCAGGAGGGGATGTCTGTAATAGTTAGGGTAGTTAATTATGTGTTTTGGCATTTGAAACGCGAAGAAATTTTATGTGCAAACAAATTCTTTTCATGCATTTACTGATTTTTTCCAGCTAAATGACCCTGAAATTGAAAAGCATTTCAAATGAACTCAGAAAAGGTTGGAAGTTGGCATGGTATCATAATTTCATACAAATAGCATGTGCAAAAAAGTAGAGAGGGTTATAGCAAAAATTGGATACACTTCGTGTACAAAATGGACAATCTCTTTCGAAGTATCAGGGTTTCCGACGAAAACTGAACTGTTACAAAGGCATTTCATGTTTTAAATAACCTAAGCATTACCAAATTGAATATAATGATAAAATACACTAATATTAAACATAAGAAAAAAGAATCACTGAAAAAACTTTTTTCAAAGTTAAGTTATTCACAAACTAGTGATTCACACAAATTTCAAATAATTCAAAATTTAAACTATTCAAATTTGAAAACTACCGGCACTAACAGAAAGTTTATAATTTTTTGTACCTAAAGCAAAAATATTCACAAAAAAACTCTAAATACAGCAAAAAAAACAACTCAAAAATAAATAAAACAAAAATAAATAAAGTGAAAAAAATAAAGAAAATAAAAAAGCCCGCCTACTGGGCCAAAGCGGCCTGCATACGACTAGGAACACAATCTTTAATTAGGCCAGGATGCAGGCCCGCAAAGGCCCAGTAGGCCCATAGGGCGGAAGAGGAGAGGTAGGCCCAGTAGGCCTGCTTAGGAGAGGAGCTCGAGAGAGCTACCGCACTGGGGCTTATAAACCAGTGCGGTAGCCTCTCGGGTAGTGAGGTGGGACTAAACTTGCGCACCGCCTGGAGCCAGCGCACCCCCTTTAGTACCCGGTCGTGGCTCCAAC
>NC_041386.1:710970430-710993127 GCF_002162155.2 Triticum dicoccoides | reverse complement strand
CCGTCGTCGCCGCCCCATCTCGTCGCCCCGTCGTCGCCGCCCCATCGTCGCCGCCCCGTCGTCGCCTCGCCGGTGAGCTCACCCCGGTCGCCATGTCCACACACACTCACACTACACACACACACACACACACACTACACACACACACACATTAGTTTGTTTGTTATAAATTTTTCTGTTTTTTAGTTATAGAAATGTTAGAAATTCTTCTGTTTTTTAGTTATATAAATATTAGAAATGTTAGTTACATAGAAATGTTATAAATGTTTTCTGATTTTTAGTTATAGAAATATTTATAGAAATGTTATCAATTTTTCTGTTTTTTAGTTATATAAATATTAGAATTGTTATAGAAATGTTAGTTTTATAATGAGGAAATTTTAGAATTAGTTTTAGTTAGATGAATTAGATTAATGTCAAATTGTTAGAATTTGCATATATATAGAATTTTAGTTATCACAATCCAATCATTTAAAAAATGTTACTTTTTGCGGGTATATAGTATTTGTTTTCGACGATATGCCCGGCCCGCATCCTCGCCGTCGACCCGTTCGCGACGACGTCCTACTTCAGGGGACCCATGTCCGGGACTGGGCTCCGCCGGGCTGGCACTGAGAGGTGCTACCTAGAGGGGCGCGCCGCTTGGTGAGGAACCCGACCTCAGGTCCCGTCGTCGACCCTGATCTTCTTTGGTGGCGTTCGCGTGGGCCACATTCGGCGCAGAGGAAGCCGGCCCCGCCGGAGGTGGTGCGTCGCCGTGTCAGGGAGGAAGATGAGCACGTCCATCGCTACATGGCTGCTATGGACGACGTCAGGTTCTCCACTACTTGGCGGGTTCTTTAGGCAGATGACCGGAGATATGATCCTGTGATGGTTCCTTCTCTTTGGGTGTGCACCGCCCGCGCCCCAGAAACCGCGAGTGGCGCCCTAGAGTCTTATGTGTACTCGATCTTTATTAGGTACCTAGCCAGTGATGTATTCGATATATAATATTCGAGACGATGTATTCGAGATTATATATATTAAGACGATGATGTATTCGAGATTATATATTCGAGACGATGTATTCGAGATTCAGTTTTTCCTTATTGATTAATTGCATCCATGCGTTGTAATTTGAATACTAAATTGTTTTATATTTCTTCTGTATTAATTAGTAAAGTAAAAGCTATGCCGGACAATACCGGTAGAGAGAGAGAAGAGGAATTGCTCGACATCATACGCAGCCCTCACAGGCTAGATGATCTGAATGAAGATGACGGCTCCCAATATCTGAACAATACCGGAGAGGGTGATGAAAAGATATTCGATCTCGACGACCGAGCTGATGAAGTCATGAACTATGATTATGATGACACAGACAATGTTTGTGATGACACAGACAATGCTGATCTTCAAATAACAAAGACTACCAGCGAGGTATATTTATATAAGCATGCATCCTGGTGATCATCACATGTTTTTTTATTGAAGATATATTAACGAATCGATCTTTCTTCTTTCAGCCCTCCGGATCGAGCAAATCTGCTTCTTCAGACAGCAAGACAAAGCGAGGCCCGGGCAGATTGTTGAAGGATGGTGTAAAGTACCACATCGAATCCACCAAACTTAGTGGCGAACCCCTCACGCCTAAGAACATTGCGGACAAGTGGACTCGTCAGTGCGGAGTTCTTGTGAAGGACAAACTCCCGATCTCCATTCAAGAATGGAAAGAGCCAAAGACTAAACGTCCAGGTGTTACTTGGGTTGATGACAGAGCCAAAAAAGACCTGGTGAAATCTCTGATGGAACATTTCACCCTACCAGATCATTTCACTAAAGCAGATGTGGAGAAAGTCAAGGCCACTGCTCTTAAGAAGATGGCAATTGCATTCAATACCCACAAGAAAACTGTATGGGCCAACTACCTCGCTAATGAAAGGAAGACTCCAGATTTCAAGGGAACACTGGAGAAGCAAAGAGAACACTGGGACGATTTCGTGACCTTCAAGGATTCAGAATTATCTAAGGAATGGTCGATGAAAAACAAGGCAAATGCCGCAAGAAAGACGTAGTTCCATAGGCAGGGTCCAGGTGGCTATGCGGTGGGAATGCCTAAGTGGGATAAGAGTGAGCAAGAGATGGAGGGTGCAGGGGTCACTCTAATTACTAGGAGCTGGCCCCCCAGGTGCAGAACTTGGTTCTATGCGCATGGGGGGGCGTTGGACCCGAAGACAGGCCTGGTTTCGAAGAAGGCAAGTCTAAAAGGAGCCGAACAAAAGATACTTGACGCAATAGAAGAAGCTCGAGCGGGGGTGTTCACGCCCAACAGAGAGAACGACGAGCTTACGTGCGCCTTGGGAAATCCAGAACACCTGGGAAGAACACGAGGCATGGGCGTTATTCCCTGGTATGAGGGCTTTTCGGACTGGAATGACGACTACAGGTCCCATGCAAGAAAGAAAATGGAGGAGGAGAAGAAGAGGAAGCTGGAGGAGGAGTAGAGGAAGCAGGACACAGAACGCCTTGAAGGCCTAGAAGCAAGGCACGCGGACCTGTCACTCAAATTCCAGCAGCAGCAGCAGCAGATCGACTCACTTAGCCAGGAAAGGGGGTCTCAGCAGCGGCAGCGGGAAGCGGATGATCGTCCAGCATTGGATAGCACCATCCCATCCATGTCGAGAAGCAGCATTGGTTCTGCCCCGGGCGACACACTGCTAGATACATACCCTGTGGATGACATCATAGAGAACACTAACTGTGAGCTACACTCCAAAATGAAGAACATATCCATGAAGGTGGCGGACGGTGCTGCTTTTCCAGTTACCCCCGAAGCAACCTACCATTGCATCCCGATTCCAGAGGGCTATGCTCGTGTCATGGTTGATGAAGTGCTGCACCCATATTCGGGGCTAACGCTTGACATTCCTGGAGGTGAAGACGAGCGCACACTGGGAGAGGCCATACATCTTATCATCCTATGAAGAAAGTATTGCATCATCTTTCGAAGTCCACCGACACCACGTTGTCTGCCGACTCCTCCTCGAAGTCCGCCACCGAGTCAGCAGACTCCCGCTCCTCCAAGTCCACGAACGCGTGAGATGACTCCTCCTCGAAGTCCGCCACCTCCTCCAAGTCCCCGAACGCGTGAGCTGACTCCTCCGGTTTCAAGTCCGGCACATCGTCATGCCACTTCTCCGGTTTCAAGTCCGGCACCGTGTCAGGCCACACCTCCTGCTTCAAGTCCGGCACATCGTCAGGCCACTTCTCCTGGTCCAACTCCACGTCAGCCGTCTCCGCCATCTCAGCAATCGCAGAAGAGACATGCCACAGCTTTGGTGCATAGCGGTACGAGTCGAGGTAGTTCAGGAAGTACAGGCGGAGACAAGCGATATAAATATGGTCCAAGCCTCGCTCCTCTTCCTCAGAGGCCTTACGACATGACTAAGGAGCAAAACGCAGCCATAGTGCAAGCCCAAGTGCACGCCCATTTTGGACCGAAACCGGCACCGCCGCCAAAGGAGAAAGTGCCTGAGAAAGTAATTGACCACTTCATTCGTATGGCTAGAGAACCAGCTCCCAAGCCTGTTGACTCGGACTATGAGCGCCAAATCAGGAAACTACATCGAGAACGGGTAAAGAAGGAAGCGGGATCGAGCTCGAGCCAACAAGCAGCTGGCAAAAAATGCGGGAAAACTATTCCCCAGTTGGGAGAACAGGCGGCGCAAGCGACCCCCCCGCTTGTTGTGCCAACAACACATGAGAGGAGTAGTACGCCCGCAAAATATTATTGTGGGCAAACCGTTAGCATTCCCCAGCATGGCGATGTGGTAATAACGGAGGATCATATAATGCAGGCTCAAATGCTCAATATCTCTGTTGGACAACTCCTCGAAATCGAGCCCATGCCTACTCTTAGAGAATCGGAAATAGCATGGAAATATGTCCGGGGCCAACCTTTGGTCCATCCAGACAAGGTCAAGAACCTCCCAACGAGAATGTATCAATTGCATCAATGGTACATGAACATTACCAAGATTTCCAATCGAGAGTCCCTCATGGTGAATGTCAAGCATGAGCATTATTACCATGAGAAAGCTCTGGCCATTGAGTATCCAGAACTATTTCAGTTATACAATCAAGACGCACACGACAAGTCTATCGTCAGTTGCTATTGTCTGTAAGTGATTTCTTTCTGTAATTTAAGTCTCAAGCTAGTTATGTAGTGATAATTTTGATCAATCATTACATGTAATTATCCTCACTATATTCTTTTTCTGTGGTATTATATGCAGGATGAAGATGTTGAAGGAAATATGCCCTAGAGGCAATAATAAAGTTATTATTTATTTCCTTATAATCATGATAAATGTTTATTATTCATGCTAGAATTGTATTTTCCGGAAACATAATACATGTGTGAATACATAGACAAACAGAGTGTCACTAGTATGCCTCTACTTGACTAGCTCGTTAATCAAAGATGGTTATGTTTCCTAACCATGAACAATGAGTTGTTATTTGATTAACGAGGTCACATCATTAGTAGAATGATCTGATTGACATGACCCATTCCATTAGCTTAGCACCTGATCGTTTAGTATGTTGCTATTGCTTTCTTCATGACTTATACATGTTCCTACGACTATGAGATTATGCAACTCCCGTTTACCGGAGGAACACTTTGGGTACTACCAAACGTCACAACGTAAATGGGTGATTATAAAGGAGTACTACAGGTGTCTCCAATGGTCGATGTTGGGTTGGCGTATTTTGAGATTAGGATTTGTCACTCTGATTGTCGGAGAGGTATCTCTGGGCCCTCTCGGTAATACACATCACATAAGCCTTGCAAGCATTACAACTAATATGTTAGTTGTGAGATGATGTATTACGGAACGAGTAAAGAGACTTGCCGGTAACGAGATTGAACTAGGTATTGGATACCGACGATCGAATCTCGGGCAAGTAACATACCGATGACAAAGGGAACAACGTATGTTGTTATGCGGTCTGACCGATAAAGATCTTCGTAGAATATGTAGGAGCCAATATGGGCATCCAGGTCCCGCTATTGGTTATTGACCAGAGACATGTCTCGGTCATGTCTACATTGTTCTCGAACCCGTAGGGTCCGCACGCTTAAGGTTACGATGACAGTTATATTATGAGTTTATGCATTTTGATGTACCGAAGGTTGTTCGGAGTCCCGGATGTGATCACGGACATGACGAGGAGTCTCGAAATGGTCGAGACGTAAAGATTGATATATTGGAAGCCTATGTTTGGACATCGGAAGTGTTCCGGGTGAAATCGGGAGGTTACCGGAACCCCCCGGGAGCCATATGGGCCATCATGGGCCTTAGTGGAAAGGAGAAAGGGGCAGCCCAAGGTGGCTGCGCCTCTTTCCCCTCCCCTAGTCCTATTAGGACTAGGAGAAGGTGGCCGGCCCCCCTCTCTCCCTTCCCCTCCGAGGAATCCTAGTTGGACTAGGATTGGGGGGAGGAATCCTACTCCCAGAGGGAGTAGGACTCTCCTGCGCCTCCCTCTTTGGCCGGCCAGCCTCCCCTCCTCTCCTCCTTTATATACGGAGGCAGGGGCACCTCTAAAGACACAAGTTGACACAAGTTGATCCACGTGATCGATTCCTTAGCCGTGTGCGGTGCCCCCTGCCACCATATTCCTCGATAATACTGTAGCGGAGTTTAGGCGAAGCCCTGCTGCTGTAGTTCATCAAGATCGTCACCACGCCGTTGTGCTGACGAAACTCTTCCCCGACACTTTGCTGGATCGGAGTCCGGGGATCGTCATCGAGCTGAACGTGTGCTCGAACTCGGAGGTGCCGTAGTTTCGGTGCTTGATCGGTTGGATCGTGAAGACGTACGACTACTTCCTCTACGTCGTGTCATTGCTTCCGCAGTCGGTCTGCGTTGGGTACGTAGACAACACTCTCCTCTCGTTGCTATGCATCACATGATCCTGTGTGCGCGTAGGAATTTTTTTTTGAAATTACTACGAAACCCAACAGTGGCATCCGAGCCTAGGTTAATGATGTTGATGTTATATGCACGAGTAGAACACAAGTGAGTTGTGGACGATACAAGTCATACTGCCTACCAGCATGTCATATTTTGGTTCAGCGGTATTGTTGGACGAGACGACCCGGACCAACCTTACGCGTACGCTTACGCGAGACCGGTTCCCTCGACGTGCTTTGCACAGAGATGGCTTGCGGGCGACTGCCTCTCCAACTTTAGTTGAACCAAGTATGGCTACGCTCGGTCCTTGCGAAGGTTAAAACGGAGTCTATTTGACAAACTATCGTTGTGGTTTTGATGCGTAGGTGAGATTGGTTCTTACTTAAGCCCGTAGCAGCCACGTAAAACATGCAACAACAAAGTAGAGGACGTCTAACTTGTTTTTGCAGGGCATGTTGTGATGTGATATGGTCAAGGCATGATGCTGAATTTTATTGTATGAGATGATCATGTTTTGTAACCAAGTTATCGGCAACTGGCAGGAGCCATATGGTTGTCGCTTTATTGTATGCAATGCAATCGCGATGTAATGCTTTACTTTATTACTAAACGGTAGTGATAGTCGTGGAAGCATAAGATTGGCGAGACGACAACGATGCTACGATGGAGATCAAGGTGTCGCGCCGGTGACGATGGTGATCATGACGGTGCTTCGGAGATGGAGATCACAAGCACAAGATAATGATGGCCATATCATACCACTTATATTGATTGCATGTGATGTTTATCTTTTTATGCATCTTATCTTGCTTTGATTGACGGTAGCATTATAAGATGATCTCTCACTAAATTATCAAGAAGTGTTCTCCCTGAGTATGCACCGTTGCAAAAGTTCTTCGTGCTGAGACACCACGTGATGATCGGGTGTGATAGGCTCTACGTTCAAATACAACGGGTGCAAAACAGTTGCGCACGCAGAATACTCAGGTTAAACTTGACGAGCCTAGCATATGCAGATATGGCCTCGGAACACGGAGACCGAAAGGTCGAGCGTGAATCATATAGTAGATATGATCAACATAATGATGTTCACCGATGAAACTACTCCATCTCACGTGATGATCGGACATGGTTTAGTTGATTTGGATCACGTGATCACTTAGAGGATTAGAGGGATGTCTATCTAAGTGGGAGTTCTTTAATAATATGATTAATTGAACTTCAAATTTATCATGAACTTAGTCCCTGATAGTATCTTGCTTGTTTATGTTGATTGTAGATAGATGGCTCGTGCTGTTGTTCCGTTAAATTTTAATGCGTTCCTTGAGAAAGCAAAGTTGAAAGATGATGGTAGCAATTACACGGACTGGGTCCGTAACTTGAGGATTATCCTCATTGCTGCACAGAAGAATTACGTCCTGGAAGCACCGCTGGGTGCCAGGCCTGCTGCTGGAGCAACGCCAGATGTTATGAACGTCTGGCAGAGCAAAGCTGATGACTACTCGATAGTTCAGTGTGCCATGCTTTACGGCTTAGAATCGGGACTTCAACGACGTTTTGAACGTCATGGAGCATATGAGATGTTCCAGGAGTTGAAGTTAATATTTCAAGCAAATGCCCGGATTGAGAGATATGAAGTCTCCAATAAGTTCTATAGCTGTAAGATGGAAGAGAACAGTTCTGTCAGTGAGCATATACTCAAAATGTCTGGGTATAATAATCACTTGATTCAATTGGGAGTTAATCTTCCAGATGATTGCGTCCTTGACAGAATTCTCCAATCACTGCCACCAAGCTACAAGAGCTTCGTGATGAACTATAATATGCAAGGGATGAACAAGACTATTCCCGAGCTCTTCGCAATGCTAAAAGCTGCGGAGGTAGAAATCAAGAAGGAGCATCAAGTGTTGATGGTTAACAAGACCACTAGTTTCAAGAAAAAGGGCAAAGGGAAGAAAAAGGGGAACTTCAAAAAGAACGGCAAGCAAGTTGCTGCTCAAGAGAAGAAACCCAAGTCTAGACCTAAGCCTGAAACTGAGTGCTTCTACTGCAAGCAGACTGGTCACTGGAAGCGGAACTGCCCCAAGTATTTGGCGGATAAGAAGGATGGCAAGGTGAACAAAGGTATATGTGATATACATGTTATTGATGTGTACCTTACCAATGCTCGCAGTAGCACCTGGGTATTTGATACTGGTTCTGTTGCTAATATTTGCAACTCGAAACAGGGACTACAGAATAAGCGGGCACTGGCAAAGGACGAGGTGACGATGCGCGTGGGAAACGGTTCCAAAGTCGATGTGATCGCGGTCGCCACGCTACCTCTACATCTACCTTCGGGATTAATATTAGACCTAAATAATTGTTATTTGGTGCCAGCGTTGAGCATGAACATTATATCTGGATCTTGTTTAATGCGAGACGGTTATTCATTTAAATCAGAGAATAATGGTTGTTCTATTTATATGAGTAATATCTTTTATGGTCATGCACCCTTGAAGAGTGGTCTATTCTTACTAAATCTCGATAGTAGTAATACACATATTCATAATGTTGAAACCAAAAGATACAGAGTTGATAATGAAAGTGCAACTTATTTGTGGCACTGTCGTTTAGGTCATATCGGTGTAAAACGCATGAAGAAACTCCATACTAATGGACTTTTGGAACCACTTGATTATGAATCACTTGGTACTTGCGAACCGTGCCTCATGGGCAAGATGACTAAAACACCGTTCTCCGGTACTATGGAGAGAGCAACAGATTTGTTGGAAATCATACATACCGATGTATGTGGCCCGATGAATATTAAGGCTCGTGGCGGATATCGTTATTTTCTCACCTTCACAGATGATTTGAGCAGATATGGATATATCTACTTAATGAAGCATAAGTCTGAAACATTTGAAAAGTTCAAAGAATTTCAGAGTGAAGTTGAAAATCATCGTAACAAGAAAATAAAGTTTCTACGATCTGATCGTGGAGGAGAATATTTGAGTTACGAGTTTGGTGTACATTTGAAAAATTGTGGAATAGTTTCGCAACTCACGCCACCCGGAACACCACAGCGTAATGGTGTGTCCGAACGTCGTAATCGTACTTTACTAGATATGGTGCGATCTATGATGTCTCTTACAGATTTACCGCTATCATTTTGGGGATATGCTTTAGAGACGGCCGCATTCACGTTAAATAGGGCACCATCAAAATCCGTTGAGACGACGCCTTATGAACTATGGTTTGGCAAGAAACCAAAGTTGTCGTTTCTTAAAGTTTGGGGCTGCGATGCTTATGTGAAAAAAACTTCAACCTGATAAGCTCGAACCCAAATCGGAGAAATGTGTATTCATAGGATACCCAAAGGAAACTGTTGGGTACACCTTCTATTACAGATCCGAAGGCAAAACATTTGTTGCTAAGAATGGATCATTTCTAGAGAAGGAGTTTCTCTCGAAAGAAGTGAGTGGGAGGAAAGTAGAACTTGACGAGGTAACTGTACCTGCTCCCTTACTGGAAAGTAGTTCATCACAGAAAACTGTTTCAGTGACACCTACACCAGTTAGTGAGGAAGCCAATGATAATGATCATGAAACTTCAGATCAAGATACTACTGAACTTCGTAGATCAACCAGAGTAAGATCCGCACCAGAGTGGTACGGTAATCCTGTTCTGGAGGTCATGCTACTAGATCATGATGAACCTACGAACTATGAAGAAGCGATGGTGAGCCCAGATTCCGCAAAGTGGCTAGAAGCCATGAAATCTGAGATGGGATCCATGTATGAGAACAAAGTATGGACTTTGGTTGACTTGCCCGATGATCGGCAAACGATTGAGAATAAATGGATCTTTAAGAAGAAGACTGACGCTGATGGTAATGTTACTATCTACAAAGCTCGA
Source organism: Triticum dicoccoides (assembly GCF_002162155.2). NCBI lineage: Eukaryota > Viridiplantae > Streptophyta > Magnoliopsida > Poales > Poaceae > Triticum > Triticum dicoccoides. The sequence continues at coordinate 710,983,270 of NC_041386.1, read as the reverse complement.
CTTGTCGCAAAAGGTTTTCGGCAAGTTCAAGGAATTGACTACGATGAGACCTTCTCACCCGTAGCGATGCTTAAGTCCGTCCGAATCATGTTAGCAATTGCCGCATTTTATGATTATGAAATTTGGCAAATGGATGTCAAAACTGCATTCCTGAATGGATTCCTGGAAGAAGAGTTGTATATGATGCAACCAGAAGGTTTTGTCGATCCAAAGGGAGCTAACAAAGTGTGCAAGCTCCAGCGATCCATTTATGGACTGGTGCAAGCCTCTCGGAGTTGGAATAAACGTTTTGATAGTGTGATCAAAGCATTTGGTTTTATACAGACTTTTGGAGAAGCCTGCATTTACAAGAAAGTGAGTGGGAGCTCTGTAGCATTTCTGATATTATATGTGGATGACATATTACTGATTGGAAATGATATAGAATTTCTGGATAGCATAAAGGGATACTTGAATAAAAGTTTTTCAATGAAAGACCTCGGTGAAGCTGCTTACATATTAGGCATTAAGATCTATAGAGACAGATCAAGACGCTTAATTGGACTTTCACAAAGCACATACCTTGACAAAATTTTGAAGAAATTCAAAATGGATCAAGCAAAGAAAGGGTTCTTGCCTGTGTTACAAGGTGTGAAATTGAGTAAGACTCAATGCCTGACCACTGCAGAAGATAGAGAGAATATGAAAGATGTTCCCTATGCATCAGCCATAGGCTCTATCATGTATGCAATGCTGTGTACCAGACCTGATGTGTGCCTTGCTATAAGTTTAGCAGGGAGGTACCAAAGTAATCCAGGAATGGATCACTGGACAGCGGTCAAGAACATCCTGAAATACCTGAAAAGGACTAAGGATATATTTCTCGTATATGGAAGTGACAAAGAGCTCATCGTAAAAGGTTACGTTGATGCAAGCTTTGACACTGATCCGGACGATTCTAAATCGCAAACCGGATACGTGTTTACATTAAACGGTGGAGCTGTCAGTTGGTGCAGTTCTAAACAAAGCGTCGTAGCGGGATCTACATGTGAAGCGGAATACATAGCTGCTTCGGAAGCAGCAAATGAAGGAGTCTGGATGAAGGAGTTCATATCCGATCTAGGTGTCATACCTAGTGCATCGGGTCCAATGAAAATCTTTTGTGACAATACTGGTGCAATTGCCTTGGCAAAGGAATCCAGATTTCACAAAAGGACCAAACACATCAAGAGACGTTTCAACTCCATCCGGGATCTAGTCCAGGTGGGAGACATAGAGATTTGCAAGATACATACGGATCTGAATATTGCAGACCCGTTGACTAAGCCTCTTCCACGAGCAAAACATGATCAGCACCAAAGCTCCATGGGTGTTAGATTCATTATAGTGTAATCTAGATTATTGACTCTAGTGCAAGTGGGAGACTGAAGGAAATATGCCCTAGAGGCAATAATAAAGTTATTATTTATTTCCTTATAATCATGATAAATGTTTATTATTCATGCTAGAATTGTATTTTCCGGAAACATAATACATGTGTGAATACATAGACAAACAGAGTGTCACTAGTATGCCTCTACTTGACTAGCTCGTTAATCAAAGATGGTTATGTTTCCTAACCATGAACAATGAGTTGTTATTTGATTAACGAGGTCACATCATTAGTAGAATGATCTGATTGACATGACCCATTCCATTAGCTTAGCACCTGATCGTTTAGTATGTTGCTATTGCTTTCTTCATGACTTATACATGTTCCTACGACTATGGGATTATGCAACTCCCGTTTACCGGAGGAACACTTTGGGTACTACCAAACGTCACAACGTAAATGGGTGATTATAAAGGAGTACTACAGGTGTCTCCAATGGTCGATGTTGGGTTGGCGTATTTCGAGATTAGGATTTGTCACTCCGATTGTCGGAGAGGTATCTCTGGGCCCTCTCGGTAATACACATCACATAAGCCTTGCAAGCATTACAACTAATATGTTAGTTGTGAGATGATATATTACGGAACGAGTAAAGAGACTTGCCGGTAACGAGATTGAACTAGGTATTGGATACCGACGATCGAATCTCGGGCAAGTAACATACCGATGACAAAGGGAACAACGTATGTTGTTATGCGGTCTGACCGATAAAGATCTTCGTAGAATATGTAGGAGCCAATATGGGCATCCAGGTCCCGCTATTGGTTATTGACCAGAGACATGTCTCGGTCATGTATACATTGTTCTCGAACCCGTAGGGTCCGCACGCTTAAGGTTACGATGACAGTTATATTATGAGTTTATGCATTTTGATGTACCGAAGGTTGTTCAGAGTCCCGGATGTGATCACGGACATGACGAGGAGTCTCGAAATGGTCGAGACGTAAAGATTGATATATTGGAAGCCTATGTTTGGACATCGGAAGTGTTCCGGGTGAAATCGGGATTTTACCGGGTTACCGGGAGGTTACCGGAACCCCCCGGGAGCCATATGGGCCATCATGGGCCTTAGTGGAAAGGAGAAAGGGGCAGCCCAAGGGGGCTGCGCGCCTCCCCCCTTCCCCTAGTCCTAGTAGGACTAGGAGAGGTGGCCGGCCACCCCTCTCCCTCTTTCCCCCTTGGGAATCCTAGTTGGAATAGGATTGGAGGGGAGTCCTACTCCCGGTAGGAGTAGGACTCCTCCTGCGCCTCCTCCTCCTGGCCGGCGCACCCTCCCCCCTTGGCTCCTTTATATACTGAGGCAGGGGCACCTCTAAACACACAAGTTGACACAAGTTGATCCACGTGATCGATTCCTTAGCCGTGTGCGGTGCCCCCTGCCACCATATTCCTCGATAATACTGTAGCGGAGTTTAGGCGAAGCCCTGCTGCTGTAGTTCATCAAGATCGTCACCACGCCGTCGTGCTGACGAAACTCTTCCCCGACACTTTGCTGGATCGGAGTCCGGGGATCGTCATCGAGCTGAACGTGTGCTCGAACTCGGAGGTGCCGTAGTTTCGGTGCTTGATCGGTTGGATCGTGAAGACGTACGACTACTTCCTCTACGTCGTGTCATTGCTTCCGCAGTCGGTCTGCGTTGGGTACGTAGACAACACTCTCCTCTCGTTGCTATGCATCACATGATCCTGTGTGCGCGTAGGAATTTTTTTTTGAAATTACTACGAAACCCAACAGATGTATGAAATGAAAAAAGCTGGACTCTATGGCGTTGGGTTCATTGACCCAAATACCATTAATGATGACATATGGCAGATTGAATGTTGTCGAGATGCTGTAGAGGAAATCATGCTAGAGTTCTTGAAGCGCCTCAATAGCAATGAAGATATACTACTTCCTTACAACTTCCCGTGAGTCACACTTTCTTGTACTACAAATTCTGTTTTTGCTTACTAGCTAGCTAGATGTTAATAATTAAGTGTATACGGTTTACGGTAGTTGATTAATTTTATGCACATGCCCGCTTAATTAAGACATGCAAACGTGTGCGCATGCGGTTGGCACTGGGTCTTGATAGACATTAAAGTTGACGAAGGAAAAGTTGAATTACTGGACTCACTACTTAAAGAAGAAAGTGACTACACCATCGTGAAGGGGATAGTCAACAGGTAATTTCAATCATTATTACGTCATTTCCTGATATGAACTATTTAATAACCCCTTTATTAATTTTATTTGCCGGCGGACAGGGCATGGGCAAAGTTCATCAAGGTGACTCCAGGCAAGTGGCCAAAAAAGTTGTTTTGGCATCGACCCAAGATAAGTAATTAAGTAGTACTAGCTAGCTACCATCTCTTTAATTCTTGTTTCAATATCATTAATTAATTATCATGCTTGATTAATCATTATCTGATTCAATTCCATTCTCGTAAAATCCCTGAAGCAGGCGTCGGGGAATAATCTGTGTGCATTCTACGTTTGCGAGAATATTCGCATGATGACGTCCGAAAGGAGCAGATCTGATAGACAGGACTGTGTACGTTTGTCAGAACACTATTCACACCATTATCGATATCTAGTCACACAACTAATACACATGCATATTGATCTCCTTCTTAATAGTTCAGAGAGGTGCGGGATAAGGTCCTACCATCGGACCGCATACTAGCACTTCAAGAGGAAATAGCCGGATTTTTGCTCGACCAGGTCATAGATCCCAAAGGATAATACTATTACCCGTTACCGCCCCCATGGACCACTTGTCATCGTGCTCCGGAGGCACCAAAGGCAACATATGTAGGAAAAATAGTATATGTATATGCATGTGTATGTGTGAATAATTAATGGTGTTGGTTTGTGAGACATTCGATGATATATATATATATATATATGTGGTTCTACGTACGAGAAAATCTATTTATATATATGCATAACGTGTACAATTTGTAGTATCGTGAAATACCAGCAAACAAAAAAAAATTGAATGGAAAATAAATCAACCCCCCCCTCCAAATATTTAGTACCGGTTGGTGTTACCAACCGATACTAATGCCCTACGCGCACCCTGGGCCTGGCTCGTGCCACGTGGTGGCACTTTAGCGCTGGTTCGTGATGAACCGGTACTAAAGGGGGGGGAGGCTTTAGTCCCCACTCTTTAGTGCCGGTTGGCAAACCGGCACTAAAGGCCATTACGAACCGGCACTAAAGCCCGGTTCTGCACTAGTGTATGTAGGACTATGGGTGAGATACTTGAGGGTTAGATCAAGTTGTCGTCTGGTTTCGTAGGAGAGTTTTGCCTTCGTGTAAAGATGAATGTTAACAAAATAATCACTAGGTTTGTGTACATTTGTAGGAGTGGTACCATGTTAAGTATGAGAAATTGCCAATCTTCTATGGTAATTGTGAATTGATGGGACACTGGCACCAGGAATGTGGTCATGGAATTCATGATGAATCAAAACTTGAATAGGGTGACTTTATTTTAGCTGATGGAGGACGAGGTAGAGGTCCCGGCAGGGGCGGTGGTCATAGTTTTGGAGGAGTTTGGAGGAGATTGGGGATCTAATGCTGGCTTCTAGGAGGATGTAGATGCGCTAGTCATGAAGGATATGGCCGTGGGCGTGGTCAGATGTGAGATTGCACCTAGGTGTTTTAACATTGTATTTTAGGGGGTGGCAGTGATGTACCTGAAAGATCAGAACCCGGATGCAAGAACGAACCTTTATGTTAGCCATGATATTAGGATGCATGAGGAAGAGGAGCTAAATTTTGTTAGATATACGATAGGCAATATAAACGGCGAAGATCAAATCCGCACAGATGACACAAGGATTTTAACGTGGAAAGCCCCCCAATGAGAAGGGTAAAAACCACAGCGTATCAGGAGAGATTACAAACACGGAGGATTTACAACGATGATCTTATCACATGTGGCGGCTTACAAAGGATACACACACATTGATCCGCTATGGCCCAAGCCTCCTGACAATAGGCCTCTGCTCCGCTCCGTCAGGAGTTAGCCTTATCTGAATTTGGATTACAACTTAATAAACACCGCCATTGTTGCCTTCATGGCTGAGGAAATTGCAAGGGTTGGCGCCAAGGAAAGAAGGATGGGTGCGGAGGAGGCCTTGGCTGAGATAGAGGTCGAGATTGCTGAGGAGCTGGTTGTCGTGGCCGAGGAGAAAGGCAAGGCTGCCATGTTGATTTCCTCTGATAATTGCTTTGATCCCAAGTTGCCAACGATCCCAATTATACAATGAGGATCCCCAAAGGGTACAGAGGGAGGTAGTCGATAGCAAATGTGATTGAACCGTTCATTATCGAGGAGATCAGGAGGTACTATGCTCAGTTCGAGTTGAAGAAGCAGGAGAATTAGTTTCTTACATGTATTTGTCGATTTACGTTCGATTACATAGTTTTATGTTATGTTTGTTTCGCTAAAACAAGTTCACCCAGTCGTGTGGTCATGTTTGGTAATGTGTGTTTGGAGTTTATGCTATGTTTTGTCTGAATATTTCACATTGTGTTCAAAATTAAGTTCACCCACGAAAAGGAATAAATCAAGTTCATAGATGTACTATTAAAGGTCGTTGACACAGCCTCCCATCCATGGAAGGAACAACCAACCGATTTTTTTCTTACGTAATTCACTCTTCCACCAGTTTTTACCGATTCTTTCTATCCCGAGACAACCATCCCACGCCGCACGAACCGCTCCCCTCCTCACATGCATCTCTTGGTGCTCTATTTCCGCTCACATAGGGTTCCTTGGGATCAGAGCTAGCCAAATGGGCCATGCCTAGCATGCCGGCCCGCGAGCACGCTGGCACGACACATGACGGGCCAAACCCAGCACGGCTAATCGGGTCGTGCTAGTCACGCGGTGCACCGTGCTTAGGCCACAAGGTTGAGCACATGGGCCGGCATGACACGACCCGTTTATTTATTTTATCTTTATATATATGGAATTAAATAGGCCAATAGGCCAAAAAATAGCCTAGCAGGCCAAACAACATGTGGGCCTATCGTGCCAGGTGGGCCGGCGGGCTAGCCAGATTAGCCGAGGGGTCGTGCCTCGGCTGCTAAGCGCAACACGTGGACCAACAAAACATGGACCATTTACTAATCGTGACCCAGTGGGCCGTGCCATGCCATGCACGATTAGCACGTGTCATGTTGTGTCGTGTCGTGCCGACCCGTTTGGCCAGCTCTCCTCCTGATAGAGGTTGTGTGCTGCTACTCAATTCCCCATCCCCTTTCCCCTTCCTCCTGGACTACTCGTGGCTGGCCCTTCTTCCACCATGGATGGCGAGCGACCCCCATGGCGACCCATGCCTACTCTGCAGCAGCGTTGAGGAGCAGGCCCTTTTGATCCAATCCGATGGTGAGGATCAGTGTGCACGCCACCACATTCGCTACTTGCATATCGGAGTCATTCCCCAATGCCAGGTATTCATTCTTGTCCATCGCTCCACCACCAACAAGGAGGACGGTGCTGCATCACCGCTCCTCTGATCTCAATGCCTTAGCTGCCACCCATCCTACGATCAACCTCCGCTTGACAGAAGAAAAAGTCCACACACAACACCCCTCTCTCCTCCCTTTGAAACCTTAGAGTTCTGGCGAACCATGGCGACATGTACCCGCGCCGATCCAGATGAGGGCCCCAAGGCACTCACCCGCGATCACTGGAGGAGACGGTGCCCCAGGAGGGGAGGAGGCGACCATGGCTACAAGTAGCAGGACTACAAGTCGTCGGCCACTGGTCGAGGCTTCGTTCGAGGTTTGTTCCCCTCCTCTTTCCTTCCTCCAATTCTCACGAGAAATGCACACCCATGATAAATTAGGTCAGTGGTTTTAGTCTTTAATATGGATGCCCTTTATCATGATCTTTTTATTATCCTGATTGGCGGTTTGGTTTTGTTTTGAAAATTGACAAGTAAATGGACCTTTTTTTTGCAGGGATAAGCAAATTAACTCCCAATATACCATTATAATTAGGTAGACTGTCAAATGCTATGTTGCTTCTTCAAGGAAGATATTCATTTCGTTGCATTTGTACTTTCGAGCTCCGTCCAAGCACCAGCGCGCCCGAGCTCCCCCCAGAATGGCTTGCGCCGCACCATCCTGAGCGGGAGGAGGAAAGGACCCCGCTGCCGCCGAGCCGCCAGGGGTGGGGGATGACCAGGTGTGGATCTGGTGGAGGCTAGGGTTAGCTCCTGGCCACCTGCGAGAGTGACCGAGGAGTGAGTCATTCTGTGAATTCTCATGTGCTTTTCATCACGTGATCACGGAACTCGGAGTGTCGGCACCCACTCAAACCCCTTCGTCGCGCTGCTTGGGCTACTTGGGAAACCTAGTGCGTCGGCGGTAGGATCCCCTGCAGCGCCTCCTTGCGTGTGCTTTTGCTATAAAAAGGAAAATCCCATTGGGGCGCAGCAGCATGGTCAGACTTCCTTGCACATGTATGCTCCATATAAAAATTTCCTTTCAAGATGATAAGATAGGTTGAGAAATATAGCAATTCCTGTTATTTTGACTACAACTCCGAAATTGTTATTGGTTAGCCCATGTTATATTAGGAAGAATCACCATGAGGAAGAATCACCATGGGCCGGCAGGCTAGCCAGATTAGCCGAGGGGTCGTGCATCGGCTGGTAGGCGCAGAACGTGGGCCAACAAAACATGGACCATTTATGAATCATGACCGAGTGGGCCATGCCATGCCTTGCACGATTAGCACGTGGCGGGTTATGTTGTGCCGTGCCGGCCGTTTGGCCACCTCTCCTCTTGATAGAGGTTGCGTGTTGCCGCTCAATTCCCCATCCTCTTTCCCCTTCCTCCTCGACTACCCCTGGTTGGCCCTTCTTCCACCATGGATGGCGAGCGACCCCCATGGCGACCCATGCCTACTCTGCAGCAGCGTGGAGGACCAGGCCCTTTTGATCCAATCCGATGGTGAGGATCAGTGTGCGCACCACCACCTTCGCTGCTTGCATATCAGAGTCATTCCCCAATGCCAGGTATTCATTCATGTCCATCCCTCCACCACCAACAAGGAGGACACCGCTGCATCACCGCTCCTCTGATCTCAATACCTTAGCTGCCACCCATCCTACGATCAACCTCCGCTTGACAGAAGAAAAAGTCCACACACAACACCCCTCTCTCCTCCCTTTGAAACCCTAGAGTTCTGGCGAACCATGGCGACAAGTACCCGCGAAGATCCAGATGAGGGCCCCAAGGGACTCACTTGCGAGCACTGGAGGAGACGGTGCCCTACGAGGGGAGGAGGCGACCATGGCTACAAGTAGCAGGACTACCGGTCGCCGGCCGCTGTGGTCGAGGCTTCGTTCGAGGTTTGTTCCCCTCCTCTTTCCTTCCTCCAATTTTCACGAGAAATGCACACCCATGAGAAAACTAGGTCAGTGGTTTTAGTCTTTAATATGGATGCCCTTTAATATGGGTGCCCTTTATCACGAGGTTTGGTTTTGTTTTGAAAATTGACAAATGGACCTTTTTTGCAGGGATAAGCAAATTAACTCCTAGTATACCATTATAATTAGGTAGACTGTCAAATGCTATGTTGCTTCTTCAAGGAAGATATTCATTTCGTTGCATTTGTACTTTCGAGCTCCGTCCAAGCATCAGCGTGCCCGAGCGCCCCCCAGAGCGGCTTGCGCCGCACCACCCTGAGCGGGAGGAGTAAAGGACCCCCCCCGCCGCCGAGCCGCCGGGGTTGGGGGATGACCAGGTGTGTCTCTGGCGGCGGCTATGGTTTGCTCCTGGCCACCTGTGGGAGTGATCGACGAGTGAGTCATTCTGTGAATTCTCCTGTGGTTTTCATCAATATGTGATCATGAAACTCGGAGTCTCGACGCCCACTCAAACCCCCTCGTCGCTCTGCTTGGGCTACTTGGGAAACCTAGTGCGTCACCGGTAGGCTCCCCTGCAGCACCTCCTTGCGTGTGCTTTTGCTATAAAAGGAAAATCCCATTGGGGTGTAGCAGCATGGCAAGACTTTCTTGCACTTTTTTTCGAAAAGGGGGTTTACCCTAGCCTCTGCATCAGAAAGATGCATACGGCTCATATTATTAAAAATAAAATCCAGTAACAAAGTCTGCAAGTATGTTGGTGCGAAAAAAAGTAAAAGCTCGAAAGAGCTGAAATCCTAAGCCACAACCGGCTGGCAAACACAATAGGAGTACTACATGCCTATCCTATTACAAGACCGCCATCCAAACCGGTTGAAAATATCCCGCGCTACCATCTCCCATCGGGTAGACGCAGTAACCAAACGCTCCCTGGCCTCCGTCGGAGTGAGTAGCGACCACATACGGATGAATGCCGTGGCCCTGAAGATAACCTGCAAAAAGTGAATGTTTGTTGATCTGTTAAAAACTAAATCATTTCTGCAGTTCCATACTGCCCAAAGTAAAGCACAAACGCCAACACGAATGTGTCTTTCAGTATCGGAATCAACCCCATCAAGCCATGGTCCAAATAACATGTTGATAGAGGTGGGCTGATTAATATTAAACGCAATATGAATCGACCGCCACAGAATCTTAGCCAACGGACAATCGAGGAAGAGGTGTTTGATGTTCTCGTTATTCTCGCAAAAGCTACACCTAGATGAGCCCATCCAGTTGCGTTTTGCCAGGTTATCCTTAGTCAAAATGACTTGTTTATGCACAAACCACATAAACACTTTGATGCGTAAGGGAACCTTTACTCTCCAAACATGAATCGAGGAAGGGACAACGCTAGAGTTAATGACATCCAGATACATAGACTTAACCGAGAACGCACCGTTCTTAGTAAGTTTCCAATGCAGCTGAGCTGGTTGCTGGGTCAGCCGAACCTCCATTAAACGTCTAACAAGGTGGAGCCAAGCCTCCCAACGATTTCCGACTAGCGTCCTCCGAAAACTAATATTGAGGGGAGTGGATTGTAGAACAGATGCAACGTAAGCTTCTCTACGTCGCACAATGTTGTACAAAGTAGGATATTGAAGTGCAAGGGGAGTCTCCCCAAGCCACGTATCCTCCCAAAATCTCGTAGTGGCTCCATTCCCGACAATAAAATTTGACTTGTTGAAAAAAAGCTGTTTGACTCTCATCAAACCCTTCCAAAAAGGTGAGTCGGAAGGCCTCACATTTACCTGGGCCAAGGTTTTAGCATAAAGATACTTATTACGCAAAATCTGAGCCCAAGTAGCTTCCGTCTCGGACGAAAGTTTAAAAAGCCATTTGCTAAGGAGACATATGTTTTTAAGTTCCAAATTTTCAATGCCTAGACCCCCTTGGTCCTTCGGCCTACATATTATATCCCACTTAGCAAGCCTGTACTTTCGTTTGAGGTCGTCAATCTGCCAAAAGAACCGAGATCGGTAGAAATCTAACCTTTTCCTGACTCCCACCAGAACCTGGAAAAAGGATAAGAGAAACATAGGCATACTGGTAAGGACCGAATTAATCAGAATCAATCGTCCTCCGTATGACATGAGCTTTCCTTTCCAACAGCTCAGTTTCTTTTCAAAGCGATCCTCGATGCATTTCCACTCACTGTTAGTCAGCTTACAATGATGAATGGGTATACCTAAGTACGTAAAAGGTAAGGAACCTAATTCACATCCAAACAATTGTTTATACGTGTCCTGGTCCTCCTTTGCTCTTCCAAAGCAAAACAATTCGCTCTTGTGAAAGTTAATTTTGAGGCCAGAAAGTTGTTCAAATAAGCATAACAGCAGCTTCATGTTTCTTGCTTTCGCCAAGTCGTGCTCCATAAAGATGATTGTATCATCAGCATACTGAAGAGTGGAAATCCCTCCGTCAACTAGATGTGGGACCAGGCCACCTACCTGCCCTGTATCCTTTGCCCGACCTATTAAGATAGTGAGCATATCAGCCACTATATTAAACAGGATCGGTGACATCGGGTCTCCTTGCCTTAGCCCCTTGTGTGTTTGGAAATAGTGACCTATGTCGTCATTCACTTTAATCCCTACACTTCCTTTTTGCGTAAAGGAATCAATCTGATTTCTCCAGGCCGGATCAAAACCTTTCATACGCAAAGCTTGTTGAAGGAAAGGCCATTTAACTTTATCGTATGCTTTTTCAAAATCCACTTTAAAAACTACGCCATCAAGTTTTTTTGAGTGGATTTCATGGAGCGTTTCATGCAAGACAACAACCCCTTCAAGGATGTTTCGATCAGGCATGAAAGCAGACTGGGACGGATGAACCACAGAGTGCGCAATCTGCGTAAGTCTGTTCGTCCCGACCTTGGTGAAGATCTTGAAACTCACATTAAGCAGACATATAGGTCTGAACTGCTCAATGCGAACCGCTTCTGTCTTCTTAGGAAGAAGAGTTATCGTTCCAAAATTCAGCTTAAACAACTGAAGCTGTCCCTCAAAAAACTCCTGGAACATGGGCATCAAATCACCCTTAATAAAATGCCAGCACTTTTTGTAGAACTCCGCCGGAAAACCATCCGGTCCTGGAGCCTTATTATTCTCCATCTGTGCAATGGCATCAAACACCTCTTTCTCAGAGAAAGGAGCAGTCAGGAGCTCATTCTCGGCAGTCTCAAGTTGAGGAACATCCTCAACCCTAGACTCATCTAAGGACACAAAATTCTCTTCCGGGGGACCAAACAACTGTTTATAATAATTGGTAATATAGACTTTCAGATTGTCTTGACCAACTATCGTCCCTTCATCTTGTTCGAACTGAAAAATTCTCTTTTTACGATGCTTCCCATTAGCGATCATATGAAAGAATTGAGTATTGTCCTCTCCTTGTACTATCTTGCGAACCTTAGCTCGCAACGCCCACTTCAATTCCTCCTCGCGAAGAAGCTGTTTAAGTCGCATCTCCGCCTCTATCTTTGTTTCCAACTCACTGGAATCCAAGATAGAAGTTTCAGCTTTAACTTCAAGGTCTTGAATAAGTAGAAGAAGTCTCTCCTTCTCCGCCTTATAAATACCATGCGTGTGCTTAGCCCATCCTCGAAGGAACCTTCGGAGATGACGAATCTTACATTGCCATCGCTCGATAGGCGTCCTTCCTCCTGAGTCATTAGCCCACACCCGAGCTAACAACTCAAGGAAACCTTCTCTTTCAAACCAGGCAAGTTCAAACGAGAAAATTTTCTTGTTGCCCACAAACGTTTGAACCCCTGAATCAACTAGTAACGGTTTATGGTCAGAGACACCCCTTGTCAATGCCTGCACGGTTACCAAAGGAAACTTCTGTTCCCACTCGACACTCGCTAAGACACGGTCAAGTTTCTCAAACGTCGGGACCGGTAACGAATTAGCCCAAGTGAATTGCCTACCCGAAAGCTCTATCTCTCTGAGGTCCAAACTTTCAATAATAGTGTTGAACATGAACGACCATCGGCCGTCAAAATTGTCATTATT
>NC_041386.1:710945848-710969997 GCF_002162155.2 Triticum dicoccoides | reverse complement strand
AGAAGGGTAGCTGTTCGTTACCACAAATACGAACCAGATCCGCCAAAAAGTCTGGCTTGAGCTCTGGTTGCGCAGCTCCGTACACCGCCACTAAAGCCCAATCAAACCCATCGGCCTTAGTTCGAACTCGGAACTTGACGGTAAAATCCCCCAAAACTACACTCCGGACTTCCAACGTTTCGCACTTAACCCCAAGTAAACCCCCACCGGATCTTCCTCGAGGTGGGAGGCAATGCCAATCAAAATCTACCCCTCGGACAACGTGGCAAGAAATTTCCTTTCAAGACGATACGATAGGTTGAGAAATATAGCAATTCCTGTTATTTTGACTACTACTCCGAGATTGTTATCGGTTAGCCCATGTTATATTAGGAAGAATCACCATGAGGTGTGTCCAAGTAGGACTAGTGCTTAGTGGTAGTTTACCAGGTGCGCTAGCTCTGTATAAATATACGTGTCCATGAGAAACAATCCAAGAAATCGATCAAAGCCACGCCAGCTCAAACCAGGTCGCTCTTCTTCGAATACGTAGCTTATCGATCGAAAGCGATGACAAACATGGCCGTAATAAAAGGGATGGTGGAGCTGGCCATAATCGGCGTATCGGCCCTTACTAGTGTTGGTTTGTGCTGGACAGCGTGGAACCTGTACGAGAGAGAGAAGAAGCCCTCCTCCTCGAGGACGGGCACCCTCAAGACCTTGGCCGCCGGCGCGTCTGATCCTGTCATCGGCCGCGACGACAAGATTGACCGCATCATCTGCATCCTCTGCCGCCGTACCAAGAACTGCGCAGCGCTCTTCGGACCGGCCGGTGTCGGCAAGACGGCCATCATCGAAGGCCTGGCCCAGCGCATCGCTGCTGGGATGGTTCCCAACGCGCTCGCCGGGGCCCGCGTGGTGGAGCTCGATGTCGGCGCGATGGTCGCGGGGACTCAGTGGCGCGGCATGTTCGAGCAGCGCTTGAAGAATGCCATCAAGCAGGCGGAGGATGCGGCCGGAAAGATGATCCTCTTCATAGACGAGATGCACATGATTGTTGGTGCTGGTGACGAGGGCCGCACTGTGGACGCTGCCAACATCCTCAAGCCGGCCCTGGCCCGTGGTCGCATCCGTTGCATAGGTGCTACCACATCGAAAGAGTACCGAAAATACATAGAAAGGGATGCGGCACTGGAGCGACGATTTCAAAGGGTTGACGTCGATGAATCGAGCGTGCAGGCGACCGTTGCCATCCTACAGGGGTTGAAGCAGCGGTACCAAGACCACCATGGCCTGATAATTCAGGACGACGCTCTTGTTTCTGCTGCCCAGCTCGCTGACCGTTATATTACAGGTATGTTCGTCATGTGATTCAGAACTAGTTCGATTTACTTCCCTAATAGGTTTGCGCATATTGAAGAGATTGTGCATTTTTATTGTTATCAGGCCGCCAATTTCCTGATAAAGCAATTGATCTAATGGACGAGGCATGCACTTCTGTGAAGTTGCGTCAACAAAAAAAAGTTATAGATAAAAAAACTAGCACTATAAATGCAGTGGAGGAGGTAACCGTTGGTCCATGTAATATTGCACAGGTAAATTAGCATTCTTTGCAAATCGTATCCATGTGAGTAAGTTTCATTTGGTTCTGTGTGATGTTCATGACATGTTCTATTGTTATATGAAGGTTGTCGGCCGATGGACTAAAATTCCGATCACTACACTTGGCCGAGAGGAGAAGTTCTGCCACCTAGTAGACAGATTGCATGAGAGAGTCGTTGGACAATATGAAGCGGTTAATTTGGTTGCGCAAGAAGTTCTACATTCCAGGGTCGGCTTTGACGAATCTGGCCAACCTATTGGTGCGTTCCTCTTTTTGGGTCCGATTGGTGTTGGAAAGACAGAGCTTACAAAAGCACTCGCCGAGAAGCTTTTTGACAACGAGAAGACGTTAGTCCGCTTTGACATGTCAGAATATGCTGATAGTGGATCCGTGTCGCGTCTCATTGGAGGGCCTGGAAGGTTTAACTTGTACACTCTTTGCACTTGTATTTCTTTCCGAAACTTCCTTCTCGTGCCTCACTTTTTTCATTTGACTTTTTGAAGCTACCAGGAAGATGGACAACTTACCGAGGAAGTCAGGAGCCGACCATATAGTGTCGTTCTTTTTGACGAGGTGGATAAGGCACATCCCTCGATTTTCAAGGTTCTCATTCAACTCCTCGATGATGGCACGTTGATTGATGGAAAGGGTCGGAACGTGTATTTCAAGGACACTATCATAATCATGAGCTCTAATCTTGGAGCAGAGAACCTGTCAGCTGGAATGGGTGGAGAAAACATAACAACTGCACGGGATCTTCTCATGAAACAGGTATGTGTATCCCAAACTGTCCCTTGTAAAGTACCAGTGGCAGTGGGCACCCTGCAGACCAACATATTTACCAGTGGGATCTTCTCATGAAACAGGTTGAGAAACGCCTTAAGCGCGATTTTATCAACAAACTGAGTGAAATTGTGATATTTGAGCCACTTTCTCATGACGAACTGAGGGAAATTGTGAAAATCCAGATGAAGAGTGTCGTTGCTATGGCAGCTAAGAAAGGCATCTCTCTGTTTGCGACAGATGCCGCCTTGGACATCATTTGGTCAGAATCTCACGATACGGTAAGTACATGTTATTTTTACCAAACCAAATTATACAAATTTGCTTAGTCGTTTGTATGTCCCCCTTACGATGCATGCATGGACTATGTATTGGTATATGGCGCGAGGCCTATTAAGAGGTGGATGAAGAAGAATGTGACGAGAGTTCTTGTGGACATGCTGGTCAATGGAGAAGCGTGTCAAGGCTCAATCATCTGCATCAATGCCACCGACGACAAGAAGGGGCTGAAGTACCAAGTACTGAAGTAGCAGGAGGTGGCAGACCGAGGACAGCTAGAACTTGCCGTTTGCATAGGCAACGGACAGATTAGACCGAATTAATATGTGTGTCTTTATTACTCTTTAGTTAGCGCTTGTTTTGCGCGTTTACCTGTAGCAAAATGGTATGTGCAACTTCCAGTTAATTATCATTCTTGCTTGGTGAGATTGTACTTCTCGAGGAAAACCTCCAAGTGACTGCTACTGACTTCAAATCTTTTATGAAAACAAAGCCTCGGCCTGAGCTGAGCCTGTGATTTTTCTCTGCTACATCGAAGCCCTTTACCCTCACGAACCACCTCACACTCCTCAGTGGTTCAGCCTCTAGACTGTGACCACTGACGATCACCGGATCTTAAACAAGAACCCAAACATGCCGACCAATGGTCCTCTAGTGAACTAGTAGTAATGGTACTCTAGCTTAGCGTACACGTGGACGTTCGCAGAAATTGTTGGGACAGCTCCTTGCCTAGCTCGACGTGGTGCTCTCCTCTCTCTCTCTCTGATCAACTCTCCAGGGCACTAACCGAATGGGAGGTAGAAGAAGAGGACGACACGGTGATCTTTCCGGCGCTCGAACGCCTGCTGCAACAACAGCTTCTTCCGCTCAAGCAACGACTCGAGCTACTGGCTGGTGGCTACATACAACGGGGAGAGAGGGTTTTTATCATAGTTTTAAATAGCCGGCTATAGCTTCGCTATAGCCCGATATAGCCTTTTCAGCACGGTGCCGCTAAATGGTCGCCTTCACAAATAGCCCACTATAGCTCGCTATAGCTGATTTAAAGGTCCGCCGCTATTTAAAACATTGGGTTTTATGCGTGCGCGCACGTACGGCCCACGCAACACTCTCGACGCGCCCACTCGCGTAGGCCCCCACGTCCCGCGCTACCTTGGCCCGCGCACCCGACGTGCCCACACGCGCTCGTCGCGGCCTGGATCTAGCACCCGACGTGGTCAGCCCCCGTACACTTCGCCAACTACCCACGCACGCGCAGATACGCGTGCGGGTAGTCTGGTACACACACACTCACACAGCTACCAGACTGACACGGACCGGACCATGCCCGGCACGTCTGGCACACGCACGCACACGCGCCCGACACGCCCTGGCTGCAGCCGCGGCTTATTTGTCTAACAGAAACATTGCATCCGTCTAGCTCCTTCTGTCAGCATCCGACAGATCATGAGCACTGCCTGGCAACGTAGTATCATAGTCACATAGATGATGCATACGGCATGCAAGTTCCAGACCGCGCACTGTCCATTTGGGCCACACCGAAGTAACTTATTCACTGATTCCTACTGTCCGTTACTGTTAAATCGAATCGATCCTTTGCACCCGAGTTATTGTAGAACGTTCTTATTGACCGATTTGCATGGAGGACAGCACCTGTGGTGATCTACCCATCCATCATATCCATGAGCCGGTGTATTACTGCCATCTGCTCTTTGAGAATGATGCTATTTAGGTGTGCTCGCTGACTGTCACGGACCTGTCATCTACTGGGCCTTGGGTCCTGCCTTGTCCCTGCGGCTACAAAAAGAAGTACTGGATATCTATCAGGAATTGTGTCCAAAAAAAGAAAAAAGAATCACCTATCAGGAACTGGGTGGTCTGGATAGACGGCAGTAGGGCTGGAAAAAAAGCTCGAAGCTCGTGAGCTAAACGAGCAGCTCGTGTCTCGGCTCGAATCGACTCGAACTCGAAGAATAACGAGTCGAGCCGAGCTTTAGTTTAAGATCGTTTATATACCGAGTTAAATGAGCCGATCTCATGAGTACTCGTGTAACTCGTTTGGCTCGGTAAAAGAGATCAGCCATGCACCCTACGTCCCAGGCGCACAACACAAGGCCCAGCGACACAAGGCACCTTAAGAATATGATAAAAAGTATTACTTGCAAATGTAAATGTACATATTAAACATGTACAATGTTCAAAAACAATGTTAATTTTTATCATATTTGTAAGGTTTATGTTCATATCCTTAACGAGCTTAACAAGCTAAACGAGCCAGCTCGCGAGTTATACAAGTCGAGCCAATCTTGAATTTGAGATCGTTATAGTAACGAGTCGAGTCAAGCTAGCTCGTTAAAGAAACGAGCTTTTGCGAGTCAAGCCGAGCTGGCTCGACTCGGCTCAAATTCCAGCCCTAGACGGCAGCTTCGGCTGATTGTCCGTGACCGTCGGCGAACGGAAAAATTGAGCTAACACAGTTATCTATTATCTATTATCTATTATCTATTATCTATTATACCTACTAATAAAAGAAATAGGTATTCTTAGTCCGTCATGCTATTTTAGAAAAAAACCCTGATTTTTTGTAAATTAAGAGCATGTGGTATTTTTTTTCTCCTGTTGCAATGCACGGGCCTTTTTGCTAGTTAAATCAATGAACATTAGTGTAAATTTTGCTGCGCGGACGGTCGCGGACAAGCAGACGCAGTCTGCTTGCATCCTTAGTTGATCTCCTCCCCATCTCGGCTCTTCTCTCCCAGATCCCCCTTATTGTTGTTGCCAACTTGTGTCTCAAAATTTCAAAGAAAAAACGTATGTATTAAGCCCTCCATCCTTGAGTGAATCCTCTGTATCAAGCATCTGCTGAGGGATTGTATTTAGGTTCATAACACTGACAGACCGACAAACTCATCGCTGTGATCGATGTTCACTGAAACAGATTTCAGAGTGCGTGGGTTCCGGACCTCGCGGCGCAGCGAAGCTGCTGGGGTCCGGAGGTGGAGACGGCGGCAAGGAGCCCGAAACCTACTGGGCGCCCTTCGAAAATACTACACGCACGAATCTTTACAGGACTGCAACGGACCCCTTCCATCCTAAAATCTCTCCCCCCCCCCTCCCCCCTTGATTTTCATGGGGGTGGGGCCTGCTTCACCTTTTCTTCCCAATCACACCTTTCCACATCAGCATGTCCTGTAATCGTACGTGAAATATGTCTGTGTGTGTAGCAAAGCTCGGGCGCCCTTAGTGCCAGTTGGGTATTTCTGCAAACTTGCGCCCACCCCCGTCCACCTTGGGCCAATCCATTGTAGTTATTATTTCTTTACTTCTCATCAGCACACACATCTCACGTGAATGGACCATGGATCCTAAAATAACGTGAATGCACCATGGTTATTTTTTTTCTAAACATTCCCAGCCGATTGTGTGAAGCTTCCGACTTTTTTGTATTCCATCTGTTTTTTTTTCTTTTTACTTTTTTTCCATTTTCTTTGTTTCGTGAACTCCTTTTTCAAATGTGTGAACTTTTTTCATACTTACGGTTTTTCTAATTCCGTGAACTTTTATAAATGCATGACTTTTTTAAATACGTGAACTACTTTAAAATAAAAAAAACAAATCTTCAAACTTTTTCATATCTCCTGAACTTCTTTTGAACTCATAACTTTTCATGCTTGCAAGCCTTTCCAATCCATGGAATTTTTTGAACGTGTAGTTATTTTCAAGTTCACGAATATTTTTCATTCTTTGTAAAGTCTTTTTGAATTTCTAATTGTTTGGATTTTTCACTTGTTCTAAAAAATTCAGCAGTGAACTGGTCAAAGGTGTACCGGTCAACTGCCGAGCCAAGCGACCATGGAACAAGAGAACCGTCACGTATCGAGCGAGCGCTGGCCTTTTAGAACTATTCTTCTTGCCAAATAAAATGAAGTAGAACTATTCTTTTGAAACATATTGCACTAGATGTTTGGTTCTTTCTCACTAGAGATAGTTACGAGTTGTTAATCAAACTTAAATTTAATTAGGTATAGTGATTTCTTTTAGTCCTAACTGTGGTAGTTTCCTAAAATGGTTAATTTAAATCAGCTAGAATTTTGCTATGATATTTTTCCTAATTAAGACAACAAAATTATCATTGCAATTCATTTGAAATGCAACGTCTAGATCAGGCTGTGGCAAAATGACTTCCTTGATATTTCCTTGGTAGTTGTTACTCCATATGTTTCTTCACCTAAGTAGCACACATACAACTAGTACCAATCGCTTTCCCTGGCTGGACGGCGGCAAATATGAAATCCCAAAAACTGGGGTATGTATTGCAACTAAAGTAATGATAATTCTGCATAGTTGGGGTATGAATATGTAACTATACACAGCGATGCAATTCGAAGAAACTTCAAGTCTACACTACGTAAATGTACCTTAATAATACATTCAAGGAGTATATGTTTATAACTGGCTGCCGGGAAGTCTTCTACGTTCTATCCGTTAATTGGTCGAGACGGATCGAAGTCTTAGCTCTTAACCACTCTGTACAAGATTCTGCCAATTGGAAACAAAATACTCTCCCGACCAAGTCAAGGGCAGATAACTGGCCAGTGTGAATATAAATAGTACATGGTCAAGTTGACTGTCATAGGTAACATGCATTAAGCCGTTCAGTGACGTGCAGATAGTACACAAAACTGCTAGTAGATGCCATCCCATGATCTAAATATTTGTACGAATTTATATAGTACATCCAGTGGTTGATTAGTTAGAGGCCAGCTAGCTTGCATAATTGGAGAGACAACTAGGGCAGACTGTTTGAACTCTAGTTTATCGTCATTATATTCATGAATTTTGGTAAAAAATAATATACATAGTTCAACATCTTAGCTAACCGAAAAGAAAAGGCCATTGAAGCCAACAACAAGCTAGTAGATGTCAACTATGTCTTGCATTAATTACTTCAACAGAAGCATCAGCTTAGCTGATCGAAAAGAAAATGCCATGGCAGCCAATAACAAGCTAGTACTCCCTCCTGTCTTTTTTACTTCACATATAAAATTTGTCTGAAGTCAAACATCGTAAAGTTTGACCATATTTATATGAGAAAATATCAACATATATAATACTAAAGTTAAATTCATGACGCATCTAAGGATATTGATTTCCTATTGTAAATGTCGATATTTTTCTCTATAAAGTTGGTCCAACTTTATGAAATTTGACTTCAGACAAATCTTATATGCAGAGTAAAAAGGACCGAATGGAGTAGATGTCAACTCTGCCTTGCATTAATTACTTCAATAGAAGTAAGTCGGAAGGAGCAAGTTGCTCTTATTTAATTTCTATGCACAAGGAGCATGGGTTCAAGAATAATGAACGACAGCAAAAATACCATTTGGAAATGTTTGTACTCTCATTTCATACAAGAATCTCAATAACAGAACCAATATGAAATTAAGATGTTGTCCACACATTTGAGTTTGGCCAGCGCTAGTTACCAATGTTTTTCCTCGGCTTGATAGAGAATTTGATAAGCCAATGAATCACTTAATGTATTCTCCTTGATATCTTTAGTGGCTATGTAAAACCTCTGATGTGGAATTATTACCTTCACAAGAGTGTTGTTTATGTTGTCGGTTAATTTTAACTTTGGTTTTAGCTTGATAACTCGAGAACCAATTGCTTGATCTTATTATGACTTTTATTTGTCCCAGAACCGTATGTCCTTCTCATGCACACACATATCCACCACATCATCATTAGTGCATATCGTACTCTTCGAACATAGGGATTAAATTTGTTTGACACAAAAACACGTGTTGTTGGCAAACCTTAAACTTTGGATATGCCATCATTTTGCAGAGGAATGAGCCTTATTAGTTCACTCTTGTGTAACCAAGGATTAGGCCACATATTGAAAATTTTACAGGATGGGCCGTTGTTTCTGGTTACCGTAATTACAGCAAAACAACACCCATTTGCTTGACGAAATTTTTGAACAAAATTTGCTCTTCCATTATTTATGGTATATAAAAAATGTGAACTTGGTACAGACATTGTAGAATCGACCATTTTTCGATTATAGGCGTGTTGTACGCTGTTCCATAAGGTCAGGGGTTGGGAAATGTGAGAACTCAAACAAGCATCCTGGGGAGAAGTGCAGCTCTCCCAATGCATCAAACCCATAGTTTTAAATAGTGCGCTAAGCCTCTTAGCGGCGGACTTCTTCTAAATGCTATAGCTATAACGTGCTATTTAAAATACTTATTCACTTGTTTGGACCAAAGTCCCTTACCGCAAGACCTTCTGTAAACGCTATAGCGGGCTATTTAAAACCATGATCACACCACGATATAGCTTGTGAAACCTATTGAAGACAGTAAGTTTTCATAGTTCTAGTAACTCAAGTAAAATTAAACTAGGATTTTTCATCCGCTTACCTGCATGTAGTTAGTGCAATCAATAAACTTCCTCTGCTTCCATGAAAGCTAGACATAGTAAAAATGAACGAAACTTTGACTGTATATTTTAAAAAATGTAAGGATAAGATATTTCAAAATCATATGCATCAATTTGCCTCTAAATGCACTTCCACACTATGTTAATTTTGTGGGTTTTGTAAGTACAACATATTTGCCAAAGCAAGGGAGTAGTAAATTACCGTAGAATATAGTAAACCACATCACAGTACATACACAATTAGCATGAATGGTCGGGAGTAGGTATTACAGTCTGCTTCTTAATGAGCTCCATGATTCATTTTTATGTACTTTTTTTCTGCGATGGCAGTTCTATATAGGTTAGAAGTAAAGGGTTGAACAAGACAAAATAAAGAGGGGGGAAATATGGAGAGGAACATCCACGAGTCACACACCACACAAATAAACACCACAGAAATCAAACAACTTATATCGACAGGCCGCCGGGGCTCCATGAACTATGGTGCGTTGAGGATTGGTTCAGGTGCTGGTTGCTTCCTCACACGGGGCATGTTGGCGTGGCTCATTGCTGCTTCTTTCCAAGATTTCAACTTTTCATGAGCAGCATCATGGTGGAGTATCACCTCGTTGAGTTTTGCAAGATGTGATATGCCCTTGAATCGAGGAGGGCATTCGATTGCCGCCTTATTTGCATCATTATCAGGAGGAAGTTCTCTACAAAGCAGCTTGATAGAAGTGAGATGTTGCATTCCTCCGGGTTTGATCTCCACTTGTGGATGTTTTGGGCCCTCAAAGCATAACACCTTAAGGCAAGGAAATCCTGTATCTTCCACAATGAAGCTGTCATTCCATGACCCATCCCTCTCCTCTACAATCGCTAGATACTCCAGGAAAAGTAAGTTTTGCAGGGCAGATAAAGCTTGACAGCTGAGACCAGATAAATAGAGGTGCAATTTACTCAGACCGCGCAGCCCCTTTAGTATATTAGGTTGAGGTAGACATACCAATTCGCCTCGTAGTTTGATAGAACCAATACGGCATGTAGCCTTTAAAGAATCTAGAAAGACGTTGCAGAAATCGTTGGATTCAATGTACAGAGATTCGAGTACTCCAGAGCAGACAAAAACATCAGCCAGACTTTTTTTTGCTACCGAGGTTTCACTTGGCGCTGGCCCATCAAGTTTAGAAAAGCTGGGTTGCAAGCATGGTGATACGGGTGGATTACCGGAGAGCTCATTTGAAGTTGCCTGTCGATTGAATGTGGCATGGTTATGCTTAGACACCTCAGACCCAACTAATAGTCTAAAAAAAGCATTATTGTACCAACGTTTGCTTTTTCTAGGACTGACGAGAGCAGTAACGTTGCCTGGGGCCAGAGAATCAATGTGACGAGCGGCATTGCTGGCTGCAGCAGCAGTGTAAAGAATGGTCTTCGGAGCATCAAGAGCAGAAGTGTTGCCTATAGGAGCATCAGGATGACTGCTCCCTGAAGCAGGGTCTATAGTGCCACTTGGGGAAGTGTCCATGGACCATATTTTAACCTTCTTTAGGTTCTTTGCTTTCTGTATAATAGTTGCCAGAACTTCATTCTCGTTGAAAACAATTCCAGCTAGAGTGTGTAGCTGACTTCTACTTTCCAAGAACTTCTTCAGCTTGCTTAGTTCTACGGAAGTTGACAGTGGTAGCAGAAACCGACCAAATAGATATACTAGCTCTGGCAGCATGATGACTACCACGGGCAGTAATATTGGTATCAATGCGTCTCCCATATCCAGCGTCTGTAGATACTTCAGTTTCTCTAGTTCTTCGGGAAGCTCCTTGACGTTAGAGTTGCTGAGCCTGAGGTATTTGAGAAACACCAATTCACATATTTTACCAAGAACTTTCTTGTCAAGCCCACCGCAACCTTCCAGATCCAAGACCCGCATGAACTTGCACCTCTGGGTATCCATAATTTCACTCTTAAACATCGTTAATGACCTCACGGACGGCAGCTTACTTTGCTCTCCATCAGAATTGGGTGTGCTTTTATTGCGTAGGCAGTCATAAGATTGAGAACTGGTGCTGGACTCAACAGTTAGTCGACGAACACGGCCCTCGTGGTCACCCTGCCGATACTCATTCCTGGCAATTAGAGTAACCAAATTTTTTGATAAAGACTTCTGGATGGTGAAATCCTGCATTGCACTGTGAACTTTACACCTCTTAGCAATTTGGGAATTGTTACGTGGCATTACTGGCTCAATCATGCTACGGTCAATCAACTGTTTCAACAGTCTTCCGACATCTTCTATTTTCTTCTCCATTTCAGCATCTCCGACAACAAATTCTTCAGCTACTAATCTTCTGGCTAGGCTCTTCCAGCTTATTTGATAACCCCTCGGGAATATACTTACATAAAGCAAGCAGTTCTTCTCACCATTGTCTGGCAGCTTTTCATACCGCTGCATAAGAGCTCTTTTCAGTTCATCAAATTCCATCTCCTTACTTTTCAGATAGTTACCGAGTGTTTCACACACATCCTTGCAGGCATCTTCAGATAAATCTTGTCCATTCCCACCCATATAATTGGCCACACTGATTAGCGCCAGCGGTAAATCTCCACATCTATCACAGATTCTTTCGAGACGAGGTCTTTCAGCATCTGAAAGATCCAAACCATAGCTTCGACTGCCATGAATAGTGTTCAAGATTAATTGACTAGAATGATCTCGGTTAAGGCACTGCATCGGATACACATAATGACTGCCAGGGCTGCAAGTCTTGGCGATGGAATGAACATTTGTGGTGACAATAATTTTGCTGCCCTTATTATTTTGAGGGAAGGCATGTTCTATATCCCTCCATTTTACACCATATGGCTGCAAATCATCGATAATGACCAAGTACCTGAAGCATATTCAAAACAGAATCGTCAGGGATAGATAGAGTTAGAGACCCGTAAAAAACAATACTGTATACTCCCTCCGTCCGAAAAAGTTTGTCCCTCAAATGGATGCATCTAGCTCCAAGTTAGTGCTAGATACATCCATTTGAAGAACAAGCTCGGGGCAAGCTTTTTCAGACGGAGGGAGTAGTAGATAAATGAACAGCACTACCTCCGTCTAGGTGAATAAGTCATTCACATAGTTCTAGGTCGACAATTTAACTATCTAAATATGTATTATATGTGACAAGAAACATATATTTAGAAACTACATCCGTGTAGACATTTAGTGATATACTTTTCATGACATATATCACATATTTAATTCCTCAAATCGATGACCTAGAACTAGGCGAATGACTTATTCACCTAGACGGAGATAGTACAACTTCCAGATTATACATACTCGTAAGTCTATTGTCTAACTTCTTAAGAAGATTATTTGATATGCTCTTTTACGGAATTAGAATAAGCAAGGCAAACGCCTACTTTGTACAAAGATTATAGCAAGCCTGAAACAAAACAGGTGCTTAATTTACACATCCTGGCTAAAACTAAATCTTACGATAAGAGGATAAGAAAACAGTATCAATTCACGATCGAACAAGCACCGACTAACAAGCAAAACAAAAAAGAATAGTACTAGAGGTAATGCAAAGAGAGGCTGAGAGAGAGAGAGAGAGAGAGAGAGAGAGAGAGAGAGAGAGAGAGAGAGAGAGAGAGAGAGAGAGAGAGATACCTTTTGTCCTTCAGAAAACTTTCGAGAACTTTGGCGGTGTCCCGAGGCGCTTCTTTTGAACCAACTTCTTCGAGAACCTTGTTTAGAAGATCCTCCCAGTCGCTGCACGTCGAAGCCACAACCCAAGCTTTGCAATCGTATGCAATGGCTGCAGGGACATCTGTTGCAGGTGCAGACTCTTCACGAATTTCACTTTGGTATGTCGACCGGTCTAGAAGAATTTTGGTTGCGTGTGTAGATTGGTCTGCAGTACTGGCCTCTTCAAAGACTGCCCTTGCAAGGGCAGTCTTCCCCACACCGTTGCATCCCACAATGGACACCACCCTCGGCTTATCAACCCCTGGAGAGAGCAGCTTGAGGAAGTTGACTTTTGTCTCAGGGAAGCCCACGAGAGCGGCCTCTGGAGCATAAACAGGAGGAGATCCAGCCGATGAGAAGGAGCTGTCAACTTCTTTTGCGCCGGATCCGATCTGGGCTTGCCGCTGCCGGATGCTCTGGACGCTCGTGATGAAAGAATGGATCATGGGGATATCTTCATTCCGGGAATCCATTCCAAGGGCATTGTGCCAAAAAGCGGCAAATCCCTCTGGGATAGACAAATCACATAAGAAGTCATCAATATCGAAAAGCAGCTCCTGCATATCCACTGCCAGCTTCTGATCAACGCCCTCATAGTCCTTCTCATCCCACTTTGCCATACGGACTTCAATCTCCAATGACTTGAGGAGGCCATTGATCCGGCCTTTGAGCTTCTTATTCTCATTTCCCACGCTACGCACGATATTAAGCGTGGACTGGATACCTGTCTTCACGACAGCCTCCATCATCATCAAGCTCCCTTTCCCCTCTCTTTTTCTTGGTTTGGTACTAGGAAATGATCAGCAAACGTACTAGCTACATGTAGGTCAAACAACGGATATGTAAGCCGAGTCTGCACGCCATTAGTACGGACGGGGAAAAGATATTGTAGAGCATAGACTTCACGACACCCCCTTATCTAGCCACTCATTTTTTGCATCAGGATTCGTGCAAGTACTTTTCACTTTTTTGTTTTTCCCATATAGAACAACATATGAACTTCAAAATTTACAACACAACAAAACATTGTAACTAGAATGAGGGTAAAAACTTTCGGATTTTTTTTGCATCATAAATACTAAAAGTACATTTTCTAAATTATAAAAATCTCATTTTGTATATTTATGTTGGACCCAAAAATATGAAAAAAAATCCCTCATTCTAGTTAGAATGTTTTGATGTCTTTCAAAGTTTGAAGTTCATATGTTGTTTTATTTAGAAGAAACAAAAAAGAGAAAATTTGGTGTAGTAAGTTAGTTGTCTTGCATGGATCTCAAAGCAGTGTTGGAGGGTAAGGATAAGGGGTGTCCAAAAGCCCGTGCTAAAAAAATCCACGTCCGTTAGTAGTGATAGACTTTTACCATGCCACAGCCTGGCTAGATAAATTGTGAAGACAAAGATTATACTAACTTGTGAGTGGTGACCGCATCCTCTTTACTATAGCAAACAATCTAGCCAACAATATAAAAAATTAATAAAATTAATAAAATATAGGAGAATGAATTATATGGGTTGAGATTTCGACGTGTCGCCGGAGTTAAACCAATTTTCGGGGAGTACCTTTATAGAGGAGTCCCTTATATATCTATGGTAGAGATTTTAGATTTGTTAACGGATTTCCTCTAACTCCCCTTCCACATTCCTCTCCCTGTCCCCCCACCTTACTCGTGCGGCACGCTTGAACTCCATGTCCGCCACTTCCTCCGACGGCAAGGAGCGAGAGGGGACGTGAGGGAGGGAGAGGTTTACGTGACGGGGTAAAAACAGTAGACATACCTTGCTAAGACAAGAATATTTTAAAATACAACATACCTGCACAGTTACATGTTTGAAATTCAAAGTGTGTCTGGGTGGCAGAGTGGTGGGCTTGGTTTATTGGCAGAAAAAGAAGAAGACCAAGAATTTATAACAGTAAAGATAAGTTGACGTTTGAGTACTTAAAACTTAAAAGCATATGTTATACAAGAATGATGTTGAACCACAAGAATACTTATGATCCCATTGTAACGCACTCACAATTAACTATCAATAATAGGTAGGAAAGGTTCTTTGGTTGTCAATGTTGTACATAGAAGTTTAGGGCATCTCGAGCATGAACCCCTAAAACAGACGACACTGCAACCGTCCGCGGACAGTGATACAATATCCGGCCATCCAACCGTAGCCACATACATTTCAAACAAAATTTCAACAAACTAGACGATTTTCTTGCAAACCGGGTGATTTTTGTTTAGACCGGACCAAATCCATTACATTTTCAACATGTTTTAACTGTAAAAAAAGCGGACGGCACTTTTTTAATCTAGTCTAGAAACTGCACCGGTCGTGGAGGCGTCTTTGTTTCACGTCCTGTCTTTCTCATATCCGGCAAGCTCAATGGTCATGAGACTCGGCAAGTGAAGCTGCGGGAGGGGGAGAATATGATGTGGGACATAAGACAACGCCTCTGGAGGTATGAAATGCCGGAGTCTGCCATGTGGATGTCACCACTCGTGGATCGACCGGCCTCGTGGTCGTTGTGTCCGGGCACGAACCGTGCAGGCTGCGTGACCGACGCGGAGGTAGCAACGTCCATCATCGCATGTGCCTCCTCTTCCTCTGCCTCCGTGTTGATCTTCACAAACAAAGCATAATGCTCCTCCGACATGTGCACCTATCATCTCTCATGGAGGATGTCACGGGTGATACGGATGGACTGGTATAGCGCCCGCTGGTCATCCACGAAGCCTCGATGCTCCACTACCATGACTGCGATGGCATTGTCCTTCGTGTGCCCGCCGGTGATTTGTCCCTCAACCAGCCAGTGCTTGTCAAGGAGCCGGATGTTGTAGTTTTTTGGTCCTCCTGCGGTTGCCGAAACGCCAACACCAGTGGCGCCGACTGCTCTTCCGCCATTACGGCATTGAAGTGCACCCGTGCCTGCTCCAAGGTGAAGCCAGCATTGACCGGCATGGGCGGTGGTGCCGGCTCGTCGTCACATCCCTCGTCCATCATCTCATCGTGGTCAATGACCTCCGGCAAACTCACCGGCAAGCCAGCCTCTGACTTGCTCGCACGACGGGCCTGCCAGTCGGCCGCAATGCCGGCTAGCCCCTTCTTCTACTCCGTTGAGAGGCTCTCCCACATCGCTCTACAGCTCTCGGTCATGACGGGGGTCGTGCATGGAGTAGGATCGTCGGCGGAGGTGGTGCGGTGCGAATTGTGTTGGGCGGCCACGTATGAATAGCGGCTGCCGACGACCTAGCCAAACGGTGGTCTGTGTGAATTCCACCGCCAGAGCAAGTTTCTCAGTCGCGGCTTTTTGTTCTGTGGAAATATCCAAGGAACAAAGCCATTATGTATGCATGATTGTATTGTGTTTTTTAGCAGTATGATATACTATGCGAACACGCAAGAATGACCTGTCAACCTTCTTTTTCTTTTTGAGGAAAAGCTGGCAACCATGTCATGCTTGGGGATCAAAGCAAAAGATGTCAGATATATGGGCCAACATTTGTGCCCGGAAATTCATTAAGTAGGAAAATAAAAAGAAAGGCTCTCCAATAGATAAAATACATAATGGGGGTAGATCACTTCAAAAATAGTTTACATTATTTTTTTTAAAGTTGATGTGAATTTTAACTATACAAAATGCTTATTAATATGTGTACGTACTTTAGTTTCTTGATTTAGGAGAATGCTGAAAATAAAAAAAGTCCATAACATATGCACACAAAAAAGTAGCAAAATATGAGTGTATACTACAATATACACAGTTATTTATATGTCATTCTTAGAAAAGACTTGTGCCTTAATGAAAAAATCAACAGAAGGCCGTGACATACCTTGATTCAAATATACCGGACATCCAGGTTTGTTTGCGAAAGTGTGCACTAGGATCTCACTAGACGACTTGTCTCCTGCCCTGAGATAATGAAAAGATAAAAAAGATACTGTATGTTAAAAACGAGATCAATATTGGTCTCCCCAATGCACATATCGATCCATGCAACAATTATTGCAATGTTTGGCTTTGGACAACCAATGTTCTATGTTTTTTTTTGAGGAAAGGCCATGATGGCTAGCTTTATTGAAATCAAATAATAGATACATCGTCTACGAGCTTGCTGACCAACACGTCAGGGGGCTCGTTCATCCAAACCAACGAGATCTTATTACAATAACTATAGTTTGCTAGCACATGCGCTGCTTGATTCGACGATCGATAACAATGTTTATAGATGACCTTCCCAATTAACGTAGCTGTGTCCACACACTCCGCGAAAATTGCTGCCGCTGCATCCCACCATCTCGACTGACCCGTACAAAAGTTGATGACTTGCATAGAATCAGACTCAGCTTCCAATCGATTGAACCCAAGAGAATTAGCTAGTTCAAGACCATCCCTCATGGCCATAGCTTCAGTTGTGACTACATCAGCAGCAAACGGAATAAATTTGCAAGTAGCCGCAATAAAATTACCTTTTTCATCTCGTATTATCGCTGATGTTGCTCCCATTCCTTCATCCTGATAGTACACCGCATCTACATTCACTTTCACAAATTTGGGGTTGGGTTTAACCCATTTATATTCCTGAGGCCTGAAGATTTTGGTAAATGCCTTCTCATAATTGCTTGCAATAGCCAGTACAGAGACCGGCCATCGGACTATCGGAGGGACAGATTCATTATGTGTAATACGCCTTCTTATCCATCATAAGTACCAGCAGGCGACCGCGATTACCTGCTTAAAATTCAGACATGGTTCAAGGATTTGGGGACTATCCAGCATTAGAAGTAAATACTCCAAGATCGCTGAACCGGATCTATCAACAACACTAGCATGGTCAATTATCTCAGACATCCTCAAGCATCGCCACATCTCCTTAGCATGCAGACAAGTGAAAAGCAGGTGGCAGAGATCCTCAGCACCTTGGTGGCATATCGGACATGCTCCATTAGTCCCTATATGCCTATTCATTAGTATTGACTTTAGAGGGATTATTCCATGCAATACCCGCCAGCAAAAGATCTGAACTTTACGAGGAATATTTAGTTTCCAGAGTATACTCCATATTGCCAAATGGGTAGAGCCACTCGGGACTGAATTAATATTTGTATGTTCTCTGAAGGTATACATCCACTGTATTTTATACGCACTCCGAACAGAAAAAGTTCCAATTTTATTTTCATGCCATGCGATAAAATCATCAAAAGCTTGGTGGTTCAGCGGGATTTGTAAGATCCTTCGCACGTCCATAGGGTTGAAGATATTAGTGAGCAGTTCCTCGTCCCAGATTCCAGTATTTGGGTCGATGAGATCACTAACCTGTGATAAAACTGTTTGGCCACGGGGTGTAATTATTTTCCTGTCTGGGCTAGCCGGAATCCATGGATCACACCAGATGTTTACTTCCTCACCTGATCCAATTCTCCAGATGTAACCCTTCTTAAAAGTTTCTAGACCTTTCAAGATACTTTGCCAAGTGAAAGACGCCCCCTGTTTCGGTGTAGCTTGTAGCAAACTCCCATTTGGATAATATTTAGCTTTCAAAACCCAAGCACAAAGGGAGTCTGGGTCTGTGATTAATCTCCAACATTGTTTAGCCAACATGGCTAAGTTAAAAGAATAAAGGTCCCGAAAGCCCATACCACCTTCGCTCTTTGGAAAACAGAGTTTCCATCATGAACACCAGTGCATCTTTCTATTCTCTTCATCATCTCCCCACCAGAATTGAGCTATTACATCTGTGATATCCTTGCAAACACCCTTAGGTAAACAGAAAACCGACATAGCAAAAACAGGGATGGCTTGGGCCACCGCCTTAAGTAGAATCTCTTTACCTCCAGTGGATAACTGTTTCTCCATCCAGCCGATCAATCTAGCTTTGATTCTTTCTCGAAAGTGTTTGAAGCAATCACTTCTGTCTGCACCCACAATAGCAGGTAGGCCAAGATATCTATCTGATAATGCTTCAGTTACAATATGTAAAATTTCACAAACTTCAGTTCTGGTTACCACAGGTGTATTTGGGCTAAAGAAAATACTTGATTTTGATAAGCTCACCATCTGACCTGAACTTTGGCAATAAGTGTCTAGTACATGCTGTAAGGAAGTTGCATTTAGGACATCCGCTCCCATGAGAATTAGAGAATCATCAGCAAATAAAAGGTGTGAGACTGATGGTGCATTTCTACACACTCTAACCCCATCAAGGCTACCAACTTCTTCTTCAAACTGCAACATACTAGAGAGACCTTCTGCACAAATGAGGAAAAGATATGGGGATAGGGGATCCCCTTGTCTAATGCCTCTAGATGGAACAAACATATCTGTTTCTTGAGAGTTAAAACGAATCTTATATCTAACAGAGCTTACACATGCCATAACCATATCAATCCATTGCTCATGGAACCCAAGTTTTTCCATCATACTTCGAAGAAAAATCCACTCAGCCCTATCATAAGCCTTATGCATATCCAACTTCACAGCACATAACCAAGTCTATCCAGCTCTCTTATTCTTAATCTTATGCACACATTCGTAAGCGATAAGAACATTATCAGTCATAAGCCTGCCAGGCACAAATGCACTTTGTGTAGGAGAAATGATTTCTGGCAAAATACTCTTTAACCTCCCTGCAAGCATCTTAGATATGATTTTATATAATACATTGCATAAGCTAATTGGTCTATATTTAGTTATCATCTCCGGATTGTCAACCTTGGGTATAAGAACGACTGAGGTGTCATTTCAGCTGGGATCTGTTTTGAGTTGATGGCTAATAAAACCTCTTGTGTAATATCATCACCCAAAATATGCCAGAACTTCTTAAAAAATATTGCATGTAGACCATCGGGCCCTGGTGCCTTTAGGTCCCCTATACTGAACACTGCCTTTTTCACATCATCTGCTGTGAATGGAGCAAGTAACATGTTATTCATTTGAACTGAAACTTTAGTTTGCACCTTATCAATGATCTCATGATTAACCTGCTGCACCTCATTGGTAAATAGATTAGCAAAATAATTCTGTATGTGTGAGTTGAGATCAGCCGTACCTTCCACTAAATCACCATTTCCATCTTTAAGTTTTTTAATCATATTTTTCTTCCTCCTCGCCGAAGCAAAGGCCTGGAAAAACCCTGTGTTTCGGTCCCCATTCTTCAACCAAGTAGCCCTTGATCGCTGAAGATGATGGATTTCTTCTATTTCCAGTAGGTATTCAACCAACTCGGCTAATTCTTTCCTCTTGACCTCTGTTTCATCATTTATAGGGCCCATCATAATTTTTTCCAACTCTCTTTGCGCCTTCTTTAATCTTTTCTTGGGTTTCTTAAGTACTCGTTGGTCCCAATCATGAAACAGGCTATGCATCTGACTTAACTTGCTATGGATATTCTGTGCATTAGGGTCATCGCCCTCTTTGTTCCAAGCTTCCAGTACCGTATCACTGAATTCTTTTTCATGCAGCCATCTTGCTTCGAATCTTTTCACCCCCCCTGCTACGTTTGTGTTCTGCACATAAAACTCTGTATCCACTAGAAGAGGCCGATGATCAGAGTGACTATAGAATTTATTCTCGAGTGCTGCATGGGGGTATAACTGTGACCATGACTCATTAATGAGCCCTCTATCTAGTCTTTCTCTAATTCTGCCCCTCTGCCATGTGTAACCATCACCTACATATCCCATGTCTCTAAGATCAC
Source organism: Triticum dicoccoides (assembly GCF_002162155.2). Lineage (NCBI taxonomy): Eukaryota > Viridiplantae > Streptophyta > Magnoliopsida > Poales > Poaceae > Triticum > Triticum dicoccoides. The sequence continues at coordinate 710,949,494 of NC_041386.1, read as the reverse complement.
AGTCATCTATAGCCTGCTGAAATGCTTGCATATATTGTGGAGGCTGTGGGTTCCCTCCTTCCTTTTCACTTAGATTTTGTATTTCATTCAGGTCTCCAATCAACAAACAGGGGAGATTCTGACTCTGATGTAATGATCTCATACGGTCCCCAGTTTTATATTTGTTCTCCCAACGAAATTTGCCATACATACCAGTTAATCTCCAAATACTGTTATTACTTTCCTCTATTGTCACATCAATGAACATTGGGTCTAAGTCCAGTCTATTTACTTTAACCTCTTTCTTCCAAAGCAATAGCAAGCCACCTTTCCTACCGTCACTTGGACATACAAACTTTTGATCCATTTTTAATTTTCTCCTTAAACACTCTGTCGGATAGCTGTCAAGGTGTGTCTCCAACAAAAACATAAACACTCTGTCGGATAGCTGTCAAGGTGTGTCTCCAACAAAAACATCACATCGGGATTGCAACTTCGCTGGACCTCCAACAAAGCACGAACTGCCGGGGCATTCCCGAGCCCCCCACAGTTCCACGCTAGTAGTTTCATTGATCCCGGCGATCACCCTCGAGGGGCGTCGCCGATCCTGAATTAACTGTAATATTTGGGTTACTGTCCACAGCCCGACCATCTATTCCCCTAAGCTTCTTTCTGTTCGCGTTCTTTTGGGGTGTACCTGATACTAATAGTGAGGGACTTTTTTCCTCACCATCTATTTCTCCTTCAAAAAGATTTACTTTTTCCGCTACTGTAGCTGATTCTGGCTCCTTGGCAACCTTGGTAGCTACAAACGGGATAAGAGATGTTTGATCAGTTTCAGTGTTACCAGTCACGACCAGAGGAGCCCTTGAGTTACTGTCAACCGCAATCCTTTTCCCTAAGATGTTATCTGATGTTGTGGTCATTCGCATGTACCGATCTTCAGGATCTGTGATGATCTCCCCTCCATTTGATCCTCCGGGGACTACATCTGTAGCATGGACATAATTGTGTCGCCAAATTACTGGGCCAGACCCTTCATTGTTTGGTTCAGTAGGGTGATAATAAGAATTGTTTCCTCGTCCTCGACCATTACCACGGCCAAAACCTTGCCCACGGGTATTATAATCATCCCCGCTTCCCTGTCAATCACTTGTCCCGTGCCCTCCACGGCCGCCTCCTCTGCCTCTCCGGGGAGCTAGCAGGAAATTTCCCCATTCAAACTTTGATTTATCGTGTTCTCCCGTCCCGCATTCTTCATGCCAATGTCCCATCAAACCACAAGCATGACAGAAGGTCGGCAGTTTCTCAAATTTCACAAGATACTTTTCTGTTTCTCCTCCCTTTGTAATACCAACAGCTCTAGTCAGTTTTTTGTTTACATCAAGTTTCACTCTAACCCTTATAAACTCCCCGATGAAACCATTTGGTAGTGTTACCTGTACCTCCTCCACCATACCAATACGGCTTGCAAGGTTCTGTAAAGCACTCTTGCTTTTGAGCACTCCATCCGGCAACTTATGAATTTGACACCATGTTTCCAACCTGTCCAGCTTGACTTTTTTAGGGTTTGAAAACTCATAGTACTCCGCCATGATTAGAGCAAATCCATGGAAGTCCCAGGGCCCCTGGTGCATGGCCTTGTTCCAGTCGCCAAGACAATTGAATTGAATCGAGAACAGGTTCGCATTGATTCTTCTCCATACAACGGCCTGGGCAGGGTTCCACGCCGCTTTCATATCCCCTATCAATGCACTCTGACTGAAACTCTTCCCTGTCAAGAGCCGGCCAAGAGCCAACCACTTCGGTTTAATCTCATTAGTATCGATCTCATCTTCCCAAACTAGGTCATCCGCCTCATCATCCTCGAGATCCAACCTCTCCAAGATTTTGCTGGTATCCTCCATCCGCTGACTACCTGATCCGCTGCTATCTCCATCAGTCGCCATGCCAATTCCTCCAAACCTTTTATCACAGGCGATTGCTTCACCCAGCCACTATCGCACGCACAACAAGAGGTAGGGGAAGGTCGCGTGTGGGGGATTTGTCGGGGAAACAATGGTAACTCACGGTGGCTACGCCGTAGCCGTCGGAGGACTGAAGAACCCTAGGGACGAGACCTAGGGGAAAAAATTCTTGGTTTTTCTCTTGGGAAGGGTGGGGTTGCAGTGCATAAACTCTAACCAATGTTCTATGTTACTTCAGCAGTAATAATCTGTTATATTTAACCACATGGGCATCCTAGGAAAGATTCGTCAGCTAAGCCATTGCGAGTGAGAAGAACCTGAAATCCTAAATAATAGTCCAAAACCATTGCCCAGTTCAACTTGTTTTGTCTTTGTTTTATCGCTCCTCTCCCTGAGCGTCTCCCCTCTCCCTGAGCGCCTCCCCTCTCCCTGAGCGCCGGCGGCCCCTCCGGCCCCGGCGGCCACCAGACCTCGTCGGCTTCCGCTCCGGGGCCGACGCCCACCCTCACCTCCGGCGCTTCCGTATGGCGTCCATGGTCTCGCTCTCCGCCGGCTCCTCCTCCTCCCCGAGCCCGTCACCCGCTCCCCCGCCGCCGCCCAGGCCGCAGATCCGTTCCCTCGTCGTCGTTCCCGGGCCGGAGGTGCTGGGCACGCGCTTTGGTCCGATTAGCCAGGCCGCGGGCACTGGCCCATCCTGCCCCCCTGTGGCGGCGAGGCTGGAGTGGCAGACCAAGACCGGCAGGCGGCCGCGGAGTCCCATGCAGCGGCCCCCGTCCCCGCCGGCGCAGCGGAGGCGCCAAGGCTTCACCTTGCCCACGTCGAGGTCACCCAAATCCAACATCCCGCCGGAGCTGCACGGCTGCTGCTACAACTGTGGAGACGAGGGCCGCATCTCCGCAGAGTGCTGGCACAAGACCAGATGCGTCCGCTGTGGAGGGGAGGGGCACATCACGAGGGAGTGCCTGTCTCCCTACTGACGCTCCCCGCCGGTGGGGGGACGCTCGCTGTCTGGGCGGGCCGCTTCTCCTGGGTAGGCGCAGGCTCTGTCGGGCTCGCCGACGCAGGCTCCGCCCCCTGGTCAGGTGCGGGTTCAGGGATGCCTGCCCGCTACTGCCCCGAGCCGTGCTGCAGTTGTTGGGGAACGTAGTAATTTCAAAACACTTCCTACGCACATGCAAGATCATGGTGATGCATAGCAACGAGAAGGGAGAGTGTTCGTCCACGTACCCTCGTAGACCGTAAGCGGAAGCGTTATGACAACGCGGTTGATGTAGTCGTACGTCTTCACGATCCGACCGATCCAAGCACCGAACGTACGGCACCTCCGAGTTCAGCACACGTTCAGCTCGATGACGATCCCCGGGCTCCAATCCAGTCAAAGCTTCGGGGATGAGTTCCGTCAGCACGATGGCGTGGTGACGATGATGATGTTCTACCGGCGCAGGGCTTCGCCTAAACTCCGCGACGATATGACTGAGGTGGAATATGGTGGAGGGGGGCACCGCACATGGCTAAGGAACGATCCGTAGATCAACTTGTGTGTCTTTGGGGTGCCCCCTGCCCCCGTATATAAAGGAGGGAGGGGGAGGCCGGCCGGCCCTTGTTGGGCGCGCCAGGAGGAGGAGTCCTCCTCCTAGTAGGAGTAGGACTCCTCCTTTCCTACTCCTACTAGGAGGGGAAGGAAGGGGGAGAGGAGGGGA
>NC_041386.1:710938566-710945411 GCF_002162155.2 Triticum dicoccoides | reverse complement strand
AAATCACCCGGAACACTTCCGGTGTCTGAATATAGTCGTCCAATATATCAATCTTTATGTCTCGACCATTTTTAGACTCCTCGTCATGTCCGTGATCACATCCGGGACTCCGAACAAACTTCGGTACATCAAAACTTGTAAACTCATAATAAAATTGTCATCGTAACGTTAAGCGTGCGGACCCTACATGTTCGAGAACTATGTAGACATGACCTAGAACTATTCTCGATCAATAACCAATAGCGGAACCTGGATGCCCATATTGGTTCCAACATATTCTACGAAGATCTTTATCGGTCAAACCGCATAACAATATACGTTGTTTCCTTTGTCATCGGTATGTTACTTGCCCGAGATTTGATCGTCGGTATCCAATACCTAGTTCAATCTCGTTACCGGCAAGTCTCTTTACTCGTTCTGTAACACATCATCTTATAACTAACTCATTAGTTACAATGCTTGCAAGGCTTAGGTGATGAGTATTACCGAGAGGGCCCAGAGATACTTCTCTGACAATCGGAGTGACAAAACCTAATCTCGAATTATGCCAACCCAACATGTACCTTCGGAAACACCTGTAGAGCACCTTTATAATCACCCAGTTACGTTGTGACGTTTGGTAGCACACAAAGTGTTCTTCCGGTAAACGTGAGTTGCACAATCTCATAGTTGCAGGAACTTTGTATAAGTCATGAAGAAAGCAATAGCAACATACTAAACGATCAAGTGCTAGGCTAACGGAATGGGTCATGTCAATCACATCATTCTCCTAATGATGTGATCCCATTAATCAAATGACAACACATGTCTATGGTTAGGAAACATAACCATCTTTGATTAATGAGCTAGTCAAGTAGAGGCATACTAGTGACTTTATATTTGTCTATGTATTCACACGTGTATCATGTTTCCGGTTAATACAATTCTAGCATGAATAATAAACATTTATCATGATATGAGGAAATAAATAATAACTTTATTATTGCCTCTAGGGCATATTTCCTTCAGTCTCCCACTTGCACGAGAGTCAATAATCTAGATTACATAGTAATGATTCTAACACCCATGGAGTCTTGGTGCTGATCATGTTTTGCTCGTGAGAGAGGCTTAGTCAACGGGTCTGCAACATTCAGATCCGTATGTATCTTGCAAATCTCTATGTCTCCCACTTGGACTTGGTCCCGAATGGAATTGAAGCGTCTCTTGATGTGTTTGGTCCTCTTGTGAAATCTGGATTCCTTTGCCAAGGCAATTGCACCAGTATTGTCACAGAAGATCTTCATTGGTCCCGATGCACTAGGTATGACACCTAGATCGGAAATGAACTCCTTCATCCAGACTCCTTCATTTGCTGCTTCCGAAGTAGCTATATACTCCGCTTCACATGTAGATCCCGCTACAACGCTTTGTTTAGAACTGCACCAACTTACAGCTCCACCGTTTAATAAAAACACGTATCCGGTTTGTGATTTAGAATCGTCCGGATCAGTGTCAAAGCTTGCATCGACGTAACCGTTTACGACTAGCTCTTTGTCACCTCCATATACGAGAAACATATCCTTAGTCCTTTTCAGGTATTTTAGGATGTTCTTGACCGCTGTCCAGTGATCCACTCCTGGATTACTTTGGTACCTTCCTGCCAAGCTTATTGCTAAGCATACGTCAGGTTTGGTACACATCATTGCATACATGATAGAGCCTATGGCTGAAGCATAGGGAACATTTTTCATTTTCTCTCTATCTTCTGCTGTGGTCGGGCATTGAGTTTGACTCAACTTCACACCTTGTAGCACATGCAAGAATCCTTTCTTTGCCTGATCCATTTTGAACTTTTTCAAAATTTTGTCAAGGTATGTGCTTTGTGAAAGTCCTATTAAGCGTCTTGATCTATCTCTATAGATCTTGATGCCCAATATGTAAGCAGCTTCACCGAGGTCTTTCATTGAAAAACTTTTATTCAAGTATCCTTTTATGCTATCCAGAAATTCTATATCATTTCCAATTAATAATATGTCATCTACATATAAAATTAGAAATGCTACAGAGCTCCCACTCACTTTCTTGTAAATACAGGCTTCTCCAAAAGTCTGTATAAAACCATATGCTTTGATCATACTATCAAAGCGTTTATTCCAACTCCGAGATGCTTGTACCAGTCCATAAATGGAACGCTGGAGCTTGCACACTTTGTCAGCACCTTTTGGATCAACAAAACCTTCCGGATGCATCATATACAACTCTTCTTCTAGAAATCCATTCAAGAATGCAGTCTTGACATCCATTTGCCAAATTTCATAATCATGAAATGCAGCAATAGCTAACATGATTCGGACGGACTTAAGCATCGCTACGGGTGAGAAAGTCTCATCGTAGTCAACCCCTTGAACTTGTCGAAAACCTTTTGCAACAAGTCGAGCTTTATAGACAGTTATATTACCATCAGCGTCAGTCTTCTTCTTAAAGATCCATTTATTCTCAATGGCTTGCCGATCATCGGGCAAGTCAACCAAAGTCCATACTTTGTTTTCATACATGGATCCCATCTCAGATTTCTTGGCTTCTAGCCATTTTGCGGAATCCGGGCTCATCATCGCTTCCTCATAGTTCGTAGGTTCATCATGGTCAAGTAACATGACTTCCAGAATAGGATTACCGTACCACTCTGGTGCGGATCTTACTCTGGTAGACCTACGAGGTTCAGTAGAAACTTGATCTGAAGTTTCATGATCATTATCATTAGCTTCCTCACTAATTGGTGTAGTTGTCACAGGAACTGGTTCTCGTGATGAACTACTTTCCAATAAGGGAGTAGATACAGTTATCTCATCAAGTTCTACTTTCCTCCCACTCACTTCTTTCGAGAGAAACTCCTTCTCTAGAAAGGATCCATTCTTAGCAACGAATGTCTTGCCTTCGGATCTGTGATAGAAGGTGTACCCAATAGTCTCTTTTGGGTATCCTATGAAGACACATTTCTCCGATTTAGGTTCGAGCTTATCTGGTTGAAGTTTCTTCACATAAGCATCGCAGCCCCAAACTTTAAGAAACGACAACTTTGGTTTCTTGCCAAACCAAAGTTCATAAGGCGTCGTCTCAACGGATTTTGATGGTGCCCTATTTAACGTGAATGCGGCTGTCTCTAAAGCATAACCCCAGAACGATAGCGGTAAATCAGTAAGAGACATCATAGATCGCACCATATCAAGTAAAGTACGATTACGGCGTTCGGACACAGCATTTCGTTGTGGTGTTCCAGGTGGCGTGAGTTGCGAAACTATTCCACATTGTTTCAAGTGTAGGCCAAACTCATAACTCAAATACTCTCCTCCACGATCAGATCGTAGAAACTTTATTTTCTTGTTACGATGATTTTCCACTTCACTCTGAAATTCTTTGAAATTTTCAAATGTTTCAGACTTGTGTTTCATCAAGTAGATATACCCATATCGGAACAAATCATCTGTGAAGGTGAGAAAATAACGATACCCGCCGCGAGCCTCAACATTCATTGGGCCACAAACATCAGTATGTATGATTTCCAACAAATCAGTTGCTCGCTCCATAGTTCCGGAGAACGGCGTTTTAGTCATCTTGCCCATAAGGCACGGTTCGCAAGTACCAAGTGATTCATAATCAAGTGATTCCAAAAGTACATCGGTATGGAGTTTCTTCATGCGCTTTACACCGATATGACCCAAACGGCAGTGCCACAAATAAGTTGCACTATCATTATTAACTCTGCATCTTTTGGTTTCAACACTATGAATATGTGTATCACTACTATCGAGATTTAATAAAAATAGACCACTCTTCAAGGGTGCATGACCATAAAAGATATTACTCATATAAATAGAACAACCATTATTCTCTGATTTAAATGAATAACCGTCTCGCATCAAACAAGATCCAGATATAATGTTCATGCTCAACGCTGGCACCAAATAACAATTATTCAGGTCTAAAACTAATCCTGAAGGTAGATGTAGAGGTAGCGTGCCGACCGCGATCACATCGACTTTGGAACCGTTTCCCACGCGCATCATCACCTCGTCCTTGGCCAGTGCTTGCTTATTCCGTAGTCCCTGTTTCGAGTTGCAAATATTAGCAACAGAACCAGTATCAAATACCCAGGTGCTACTACGAGCTCTAGTTAGGTACACATCAATAACATGTATATCACATATACGTTTGTTCACTTTGCCATCCTTCTTATCCGCCAAATACTTGGGGCAGTTCCGCTTCCAGTGACCAGTCTGCTTGCAGTAGAAGCACTCAGTTTCAGGCTTAGGTCCAGACTTGGGTTTCTTCTCTTGAGCAGTAACTTGCTTGCTGTTCTTCTTGAAGTTCCCCTTCTTCTTCCCTTTGCCCTTTTTCTTGAAACTAGTGGTCTTGTTGACCATCAACACTTGATGCTCCTTCTTGATTTCTACCTCCGCAGCTTTTAGCATTGCGAAGAGCTCGGGAATAGTCTTGTTCATCCCTTGCATATTATAGTTCATCACAAAGCTCTTGTAGCTTGGTGGCAGTGATTGGAGAATTTTGTCAATGACGCTATCATCCGGAAGATTAACTCCCAGTTGAATCAAGTGATTATTATACCTAGACATTTTGAGTATATGTTCACTGACAGAACTATTCTCCTCCATCTTGCAGCTGTAGAACTTATTGGAGACTTCATATCTCTCAATCCGGGCATTTGCTTGAAATATTAACTTCAACTCCTGGAACATCTCATATGCTCCATGACGTTCAAAACATCGTTGAAGACCCGATTCTAAGTCGTAAAGCATGGCACACTGAACTATAGAGTAGTCATCAGCTTTGCTCTGCCAGACGTTCTTAACATCGTCAGTTGCATCAGCAGCAGGCCTGGCACCCAGCGGTGCTTCCAGGATGTAACTTTTCTGTGCAGCAATGAGGATAATCCTCAGGTTACGGACCCAGTCCGTGTAATTGCTACCATCATCTTTCAACTTTGCTTTCTCAAGGAACATATTAAAATTCAACGAAACAACAGCACGAGCCATCTATCTACAACAAACATAGATAAGCAAAATACTATCAGGTACTAAGTTCATGATAAATTTAAGTTCAATTAATCATATTACTTAAGAACTCCCACTTAGACAGATATCTCTCTAGTCATCTAAGTGATCACGTGATCCAAATCAACTAAACCATAACCGATCATCACGTGAGATGGAGTAGTTTTCAATGGTGAACGTCACTATGTTGATCATATCTACTATATGATTCACGCTCGACCTTTCGGTCTCCGTGTTCCGAGGCCATATCTGCATATGCTAGGCTCGTCAAGTTTAACCCGAGTATTCTGCGTGTGCAAAACTGGCTTGCACCCGTTGTAGATGGACGTAGAGCTTATCACACCCGATCATCACGTGGTGTCTGGGCACGACGAACTTTGGCAACAGTGCATACTCAGGGAGAACACTTCTTGATAATTTTAGTGAGAGATCATCTTAAAATGCTACCGTCAATCAAAGCAAGATAAGATGCATAAAGGATAAACATCACATGCAATCAATATAAGTGATATGATATGGCCATCATCATCTTGTGCTTGTGATCTCCATCCCCGAAGCACCATCATGATCACCATCGTCACCGGCGCGACACCTTGATCTTCATCGTAGCATCGTTGTCGTCTCGCCAACTATTGCTTCTACGACTATCGCTACCGCTTAGTGATAAAATAAAGCAATTACAGGGCGTTTGCATTTCATACAATAAAGCGACAACCATATGGCTCCTGCCAGTTGCCGATAACTTCGGTTACAAAACATGATCATCTCATACAATAAAATATAGCATCACGTCTTGACCATATCACATCACAACATGCCCTGCAAAAACAAGTTAGACGTCCTCTACTTTGTTGTTGCAAGTTTTACGTGGCTGCTACGGGCTTCAGCAAGAACCGTTCTTACCTACGCATCAAAACCACAACGATAGTTTGTCAAGTTGATGTTGTTTTAACCTTCGCAAGGACCGGGCGTAGCCACACTCGATTCAGCTAAAGTGAGAGAGACAGACACCCGCCAGCCACCTTTAAGCACGAGTGCTCGCAACGGTGAAACCAGTCTCGCGTAAGCGTATGCATAATGTCGGTCCGGGCCGCTTCATCTCACAATACCGCCGAACCAAAGTATGATATGCTGGTAAGCAGTATGACTTGTATCGCCCACAACTCACTTGTGTTCTACTCGTGCATATAACATCAACGCATAAAACCAGGCTCGGATGCCACTGTTGGGGAACGTAGTAATTTCAAAAAAATTCCTACGCACACGCAAGATCATGGTGATGCATAGCAACGAGAGGGGAGAGTGTTCGTCCACGTACCCTCGTAGACCGTAAGCGGAAGCGTTATGACAACGCGGTTGATGTAGTCGTACGTCTTCACGATCCGACCGATCCAAGCACCGAACGTACGGCACCTTCGAGTTCAGCACACGTTCAGCTCGATGACGATCCCCGGGCTCCGATCCAGTCAAAGCTTCGGGGATGAGTTCCCCAGCACGACGGCGTGGTGACGATGATGATGTTCTACCGGCGCAGGGCTTCGCCTAAACTCCGCGACGATATGACCGAGGTGGAATATGGTGGAGGGGGGCACCGCACACGGCTAAGGAACGATCCGTAGATCAACTTGTGTGTCTCTGGGGTGCCCCCTGCCCCTGTATATAAAGGAGGGAGGGGGGAGGCCGGCTGGCCCTTGTTGGGCGCGCCAGGAGGAGGAGTCCTCCTCCTAGTAGGAGTAGGACTCCTCCTTTCCTACTCCTACTAGGAGGGGAAGGCAGGGGGAGAGGAGGGGAAGGAAAGAG
>NC_041386.1:710929240-710938112 GCF_002162155.2 Triticum dicoccoides | reverse complement strand
TCCGGTGTCCGAATATAGTCGTCCAATATATAAATCTTTATGTCTCGGCCATTTCGAGACTCCTCGTCATGTCCGTGATCACATCCGGGACTCCGAACAAACTTTGGTACATCAAAACTTGTAAACTCATAATAAAACTGTCATCGTAACGTTAAGCGTGCGGACCCTACGGGTTCGAGAACTATGTAGACATGACCTAGAACTATTCTCGGTCAATAACCAATAGCGGAACTTGGATGCCCATATTGGTTCCTACATATTCTACGAAGATCTTTATCAGTCAAACCGCATAACAATATACGTTGTTCCCTTTGTCATCGGTATGTTACTTGCCCGAGATTTGATCGTCGGTATCCAATACCTAGTTCAATCTCGTTACCGGCAAGTCTCTTTACTCGTTCTGTAACACATCATCTTATAACTAACTCATTAGTTACAATGCTTGCAAGGCTCAGGTGATGAGTATTACCGAGAGGGCCCAGAGATACCTCTCCGACAATCGGAGTGACAAAACCTAATCTGGAATTATGCCAACCCAACATGTACCTTCGGAAACACCTGTAGAGCACCTTTATAATCACCCAGTTACGTTGTGACGTTTGGTAGCACACAAAGTGTTCTTCCGGTAAACGTGAGTTGCACAATCTCATAGTTGCAGGAACTTTGTATAAGTCATGAAGAAAGCAATAGCAACATACTAAACGATCAAGTGCTAGGCTAACGGAATGGGTCATGTCAATCACATCATTCTCCTAATGATGTGATCCCATTAATCAAATGGCAACACATGTCTATGGTTAGGAAACATAACCATCTTTGATTAATGAGCTAGTCAAGTAGAGGCATACTAGTGACTTTATATTTGTCTATGTATTCACACGTGTATCATGTTTCCAGTTAATACAATTCTAGCATGAATAATAAACATTTATCATGATATGAAGAAATAAATAATAACTTTATTATTGCCTCTAGGGCATATTTCCTTCAGCAGTTCCACCCCCGCCGCCGCCAGGGCCGCCTCCTCCAGGCACTGTTCGCTTTCCGCGCTCGTGGAGCGAGGTGGCATAGTCGTCTTCCGTGGCGAGCGTGCCGGGGCCGGAGTTTGCCGTCCCATTCGACCGAGCTATGGTGGACTCGGCGGCCGTTGTGCCGCCCGTGGTTCAGGTGGAGGACTGCTTCCTGGAAGACTCGGAGGACCTGCGACGCTTGGAGGCGGAGCTTTCCCGCGCGGTCGTGGTGACCATCACGGGCACGAGGCCGTGCGTGGACCTGGCCGCGGCGGCTGAGACGCTTCACGCCGAGTTCGACATCGGGCCAAACGACATGTCCATCCGCCCCTTTCACCCCGAGGATTTCCTTGTCCTGTGCAAGCATCACATGATTTGGCAGATCATGGTGGACCGTGGGAGGGCTCCGGGGCAAGGTTTCTCCTTGGCCCTGCGACCGTGGACGCGGCAGGCGCAGGCTTCTAGGGCAAGATTGCCGTATCTGGTGCCGCTCAAGCTGGTGGGTGTGCCGGCGCATGCGTGGACGCGCTGGGCCGCTGAGTCCATCCTGCGTGGCCTGGGCTTCGTTGTTCAGGTGGTCGAACGCACGACGTGGAGATTCGACATGTCCGGGTTCCACGTTTGGCTCAAAACGGCCGATCCTTCAAGAATTCCGGCACGACGCAGACTCTTCGTGCCGGAGCCAGAGCTGGTGGATGGGGCACCGGAGGCGCTGTGGTACCCTGTTCAGATCGTCAAGCTTGCGCCGCCGGTGCGTGACGGCCCCGGTGGAGGGGGCGCGCCTCCCCCCCTCCGCCACCTCCGCCGCCACCCTCCCCGCCATCAGATGCGGCTGGCCACGAGCAGGATCATCTTGGTGGTCCGGTGCAGCCGGGGCAGGACCCTTCCGGCGAGTCGCATGGATCCACGGCGGCGCCGGGGCCGGCGCCGGCGCCGATGCAGAGAAGGGGTGCCCATGGGCATGGAGATGGAGTTGCGAGCCTGACAATCATCGGTGGGGCCGGTGGCGAGAGTGGGCTCTCTGACGTGGCCGCTTGCGTCCAAGGCTCTGCTTTGCAGGTGGCCCCTACCCCCCGTCCGGCTTTTCAGTCGGCCCCCCTGGCCCGCAGTGCTGTGGGTGCACGGGTGCCAGCACCCTGCGCGGCTTCGTCCTGCGGTTCAAACGGGGAGGCGCCCGAGGCATTCGACCGCGTCTCTGGGGATGGCCTGGGCTCCCCGACATCTGTCTGTCTGAGCAGGTGGAAGCAGAGTGGGCCCAGCAAAGCCAGCCCTGCCATTCTTTTGACCAACGGCCTTGTGGAGGGGGATCCGATGCGGGCGGAGGCGGATATGGCTACAAGACACAGCAACAGGCAGTTTCAGGTGGGGTCCATTGACTGCACGTTCATAGAGGCCGCGGGATTCGAACCTATGGTGGGGCACATGCCTGCATGTTCTGAGAGGGCAAGCGACCATTTGCTGGATCCGGACAACGACAAAATAGCGCGTGAGGACGATTGGGTGGAGGCAGCTTTCGGGGACGCGCTCTCATGCAGTGGATGCACAGGAGTTAGCTCAGGCACGGTCTCCCAGCGATGCGGACCGGTGGGCAGCGTGTTCTGCGTCTCCCTCTCCAGCGAACGAGATGCTCCCACCTGTCCACCCAGGGATGGTGGATCGCCATGCAGTCCGAGTGGCCCATGCACGTCGATACCCCGGGCGAGCCCACCTAGCCAAGTTGATGACCTTTGTGCCCAGTTGAGGAGGGCCTTAGCACCGATTCTGTCGACCCCACCGGCCAAGTCTCATGCAGTCTCACAAAGGCGTCCCAGGCAGAGGAGAATTCCAGTCTCCAACCCACGGAGGAGCGCCAGAATCGCTAGGGGCATGGGGCGGGGCTCAACAGCAACAAAACAGCAAGGGGTGCTGATCCGGAAGCTATGCCTAGCAAATGAAGCGGAGATCATCACAGACGAAGCGCTCGATGCATATGCACATCTATTCGACCAGCCACTCTCGGTGGGCCACATCAAGGCAATTCTAGCCTTGTTCGGATGGGAGGCCTCTGCATTGCCGATTGGTGACGCGGAGAGGATCGTGGAGGACCGGCTTTAGGGTCGGCGATGGTGGTTCCCTAGGTAGGCTTGCAATATGTGTACGCCATCTCTAAAGACCCTAGTGTGGAACGTGAGGGGCCTTAATACCCCGGCACGTCGGAATGCTATATCTCAGGTGGTGTTCTCGGTCGCACCGACCATTGTCTGTCTCCAAGAGACTAAAATGGAGCATGTCTCGGTGGAGGTGGTCGCCCACTGCCTTGGGAATAAAATGGACAACTTCTACTACTTGCCCGCGATAGGAATGAGGGGAGGCATCCTTATAGCTTGGGATGCAACGGTGGTCAAACTATCCAACCCGCACTACACGACGAACGCTCTCACCGCGCTGGTCACTCACGCGGGAGGGGCGCAATGGTGGATGACAGGGGTCTACGGCCCACAACATGACCATGAAAAAGTGGAGTTCATGCAGGAATTGGTAGATATCCGTGAACTGATCGCTGGACCTTGGACTGTGATGGGAGACTTCAACTTATTGGTCAACCCAGAGGACAAAAACAACACTTTGGTGAACAAGCGGATGATGGCACGCTTCCGTGCAAAGCTCAACAACCTTGAGCTCAAGGAGGTTTATTTGAATGGCCGGAGGTATACTTGGTCCAACGAACGGGCTCATTCGATAATGGAGAGGATTGACCGAGTCTTCACCACGTCATCTTGGGAGGAACTATACCCGACATGTTAGCTCACTGCCCTGGGCTCCTCAATTTCGGACCACTGACCTCTCTTGCTGGACATGGAGGCGGATCTGCGCATGGGTAAACGTTTCAAGTTTGAGGCGTTCTGGACAAGAGCGGAGGGTTTTATGCAAAAGGTTGAGGAGTTGTGGACCTCCGTACCCAGAGAAGATAGCCCCTACGTGATGCTTGATCTCAAGCTGCGAGCCACGGCAAAAGGACTGAAGAAGTGGAGCGACTGATGGATAGGAAACATCAAACTGCAGATCGGCATTGCCATGGAGATAATTACACGTCTGGACAAAGCAATGGATACACGAGCCCTATCCCCACAGGAGAGGGATCTGCAGCGCACTCTGAATCTGAAGTCGCTCGGTCTTTGCTCCCTGGAACGATCAATTGCGCGGCAAAGATCCAGAATTCTATCCCTCCGGGAGGGAGATGCAAACACAAGTTTCTTTCACCAACACGCTTGCTACCGGCAAAGAAGGAACATGATCACGACAATCCGCAACGGGGACACCACTGCCAGTATGCACGATGAGATTGCTTCGGAGGTGGATGACTACTACGCGAACATGTTTGCTGGCACTCTAGGAAGGGCGCACACCATTGATCTTGACCTTCTAGACCTGCCGACCGTGGATCTGTCGCATCTTGAGGAGCCTTTCACCACGGAAGAGGTGGAGAAGATTGTGAAAAACATGCCCATGGACAAGGCGCCGGGTCCAGACGGCTTCACGGGACGATTTTTTGCGACTTCCTGGCCCATAATCAAGGAAGATTTAATGAGGGCACTTCTAGCTTTTCACCAAGGGGATATGAGAGGGCTGCATGCAATCAACAAGGCGATTGTATGCCTGCTGCCAAAGAAGGATGGTGCAGTGGATATCCGTGATTTTCGACCGGTGAGCTTGGTTCATAGCGCTATCAAGATTTTTGACAAGACCCTAGCAACGCGGATGGCCGTGGATCTTCCTTCCATTGTGGGGAACCACCAGAGTGCTTTCGTGCGGGGACGTTCGATCCACGATAACTTCATGCTCGTCCAATGCACGGCTAGGAGGCTTCACGCCTTGCGGGACCCGACCATCATGCTCAAGCTCGATATATCAAAGGCGTTTGACTCGGTGCATTGGCCTTTCCTACTAGAGGTGCTGCGCAAGGCAGGTTTTGGGGAGCGCTGGATAACGTGGATCTGTGGATTGCTGGCAAGCTCATCAACTCGGATCATGATCAACGGTACGCCGGGTCGACCAATATACAACACCATGGGCTTATGGCAAGGTGCACCATTATCCCCGATGCTTTTCATCCTTATCATGGAGCCCCTACACCGCATGTTTGAGCTTACGGCCACTAGGGGCTTTCTGGCTCCCTTGGCGAGATCCGGGCTGCGTCACCGCCTCTCGATGTTCGCTGACGACGTAATGATCTTCCTCAAGACAAATGAAAGGGACTTGAGCACCTGCGCATCACTACTTACTCTGTTTGGTGAGGCATCAGGCCTCCGTGTCAACCTCGCCAAAAGTGCGATCTACCCTATACGTTGCTCTGCCGAGACCATGGAAATAGTGGAGCGGGCACTTGGGTGTCCGAGAGGTAGCTTCCTGTGCAAGTACCTTGGATTGCCGCTCACCCTCAGAAAACAGTCCCATGTTCAACTATCAGGCCTTGTGGATCAACTTGCCATGGCGTTGCCAAAGTGGAAAGCTGCGAAGATGCCAAAGAGTAGAAGAATGCTCCTTGTACAGTCCGTGGTTTGTGCGATACCGCTACATGAGATGATGGCACTCAACCTCCCGCAGAAGACAATCTCAGCAATGAACAGAATATGCCGCAGTTTTCTTTGGTGCGCGGAGGCGAATTCGTCCGGTGGCAGCTGCGCGGTCGCTTGGGATTCGGTCTGCGCCCCGAAGTGGGCAGGTGGACTAGGCATCCCCAACCTAGGATGGATGAACAAGGCGGTGCAAGCAAGATGGCCCTGGTTACAGTGATCGGATGCAACAAGGCCATGGGCTGAGTTTGACATCAGGGTGCCAAAACCCTCAACACAGATTTTCAACGCGGCTGCTCGCTGGACCCTAGGGGATGGAAATACGGCGCTCTTTTGGGAAGATAGATGGCTTGAAGGCCACAGGATCAGAGAGATCGCACCCTTGGCCTACGGGCGAGTCAAGAGGAAAATAAGAAGAACATGCACCGTCTCCTAGGCGCTCCTGAACGACAACTGGGTCACCCAGGTGAGCCCGGAGGTCACTGCCGAATCATTGCGTGAATACCTGCAATTGTGGACGATGATCCAACGAGTTGAGCTGGACCCAGCACAAAATGATGCCATCTCTTGGACATGGCAGGCTAGCAGATGCTTCTCAGCGCGGAGCGCCTATGCGGCCAAGTTCTGGGGCAGGCAGGTCGTTCCCACGGCCGCTTTCACTTGGAAATCAAGGGCACCGGTGCCATGCCGTTTCTTCACATGGCTCGCAATCCAGGACAGGTGCTGGACATCCGACCGGCTAGCAAGACGTGGACTGGACCATCAAGAGTATTGCCCTATGTGCAGCCAAGAAGAGGAGAGCATAAATCACGTCCTCCTTGAGTGTGTTGTCGCACGGGAAGTGTGGACGGCGATCTGTCACCCTTTGAGCAAGCCGGAGTGGATACCTTCTGCGAGGGAAAGCCTCGGGGCGTGGTGTCAAGACAAGGGAGGAAGAAGGCCTGCCGAGAGGGATGCCAACGCAATCATCATTCTAGGACTATGGCAGATTTGGAAGCATCGCAACTCGATCGTCTTTGACGGAGCCACACCCTCGAAGAACCGGATCATCCAGGCAGTCATCCGAGAGGGCCGTATATGGAAACAAGCGGGCATACTGCGAGGAGACATGGATGCCTTCTTTGCAGAGGTGGAGGAGTGGGCAGGGGAGAGTACGTAGACTTAGGAAAGATAGGTGGAGTGTCGAGTTAGTGTTCAGTGTAAATATGTAATCTGTAACACTAACGTGGACGGGCTCTTTACCCCGATCCCTTCTTTATAATATAGTACGCACACTCGTGCGTATTCGAGAGAAAAAAACATGGGCATCCTAAAACTAGTTGGAAATTAGGATGCAGTCAAGAAAGAAAAACATACTCCCTCTGTTCCTAAATATAAGTTTTTTTAGACATTTCAACAAGTGACTACATACGGAGCAAAATGAGTGAATTCATACTCTAAATATGTTTACATACATCCGTATGTTGTAGTCCATTTGAAATATCTAAAAAGACTTATGTTTAGGGCCGGAGGGAGTATATGTTATACAAGAATGATGTTGAAAAGGATGCATTTGAGAGACTCGTTTCTCCAGCCTATTTTTTATTAAATGCCGACTGCTTAGCAGAATGTTGTAGATTGTTTTTTTTCCTGAAAGCGTTGTTGATTGTTTTTTTTTAGATAGTCAACTCCTCTGCTCAGCAGAATGTTTAAGGCGACACTGTGAATGGACATCACCATCTTTAAATAGTTGAAGGTGGACTTTCTGCGCCCAAGTTCGGGTGCAGGCCCAGCCCTTACATGTGGCGTTCAGTTTTGCATCAATATCTGTGCTAGCTGACTATCCATCTCGCCTTCCTTGCAGCCGCCCCAAGGAAACTGGTATATCAATACCGATTCCCTAGGTACGTTCAGAGTGACGAGAGATAGACCATGGAATACCAACCTATGGTGAGCTATTCAACAGGGTCGATGAACTCTCTTCTCACCAAACTGATAAGGTGTCGTACCGAGATATATTACATGTTATTTGAAGATCTGATGACTCTTAAGGAGTGTTTCTTCGACAAGGTTGCTGGGCGAGCGGGGAAGGCGAATTTTCAAGCCAGAGCGTGGATGAATCATGTCAGGGAGCTGGTCTTCGAGATCGAGGACTGGATTGATCAGAAGCTCGCGATGAGGGACACGGGAGATCTACTGGAGATAGAAGAGGAAGTCAACATATTCAAGGACCAGATCGAGCAAGCGCGTGAAATCTGTGCAAGGTATCATCTTGTCATGGGACCTCCCACTAACCCCGATGTTGCTAATGTTGCGTCCATCAAGACCCCCGATTATCGTCGACTGTATTTCAACCAGAAAGGTCCCCCTCAAGCTCTCGAGGGGGAGAGGAGTCGGCTTGGCCACTTAGATCCCGAGGAGAGAAGTCGCGTCCGAGTTCTCGTGCAGGAGAGCAGCCGTCTTCAAGGTCTCAAGGAGAGGAGCCGCCTTCGAGCTCTCGAGGAGGAGAGAAGTCAGCTTGGCCTTTTTGATCTTGATGAGAGAAGTCTCCTTCGAGCTCTCGAGCTGACATGTCGCATTCGAGCTCGAGAAGAGGAGAATTTCTGGGACGACCAGACAGGTCGCTACATATATAACTACCCTGCTGATGGCATGTACACAAATCACCACCTTATAGGCCTCGAGAAGAGAAGAGATCTTGAAGAACATCTTGATGAGAGATGTGACCTCCTAGCTCTAGGAGACTCTAAAAGTTATATTGAAAAACATCTCCAAAACAAGGAGAAGATGCTAACGGTGGCCACCATCATCGGAAAGGAAGGCTCTGGTAAGACTAGTCTTGCCAAGGAGATATACGCAAATCTTCAAGGTCAGTTCGAGTGCCAAGCTTTTGTCCCTGTTTGCCGGACACAATCCATGAGGACCACTCTACTCAGTATACTTCGCCAAGTCAAGTCGATGACAAGTTTTCAGGAAAAGAGCGGTCTGCACGAAGTAATCACTCAGCTTGGGAGTACCTCGCTATGAAAAGGTATTTGCAAGTTTACCTGCAAATAGTTTAAAATTAACACATCGAATTCCTAAAATGTAGATGCCAGATTTTTAAGTTTTAATCACACTTTTATTCAATGGTTTACAATCACTTTGTGTGAAGTTTGGACAATTTTATTTCTGCAATTACACTGTATAAATTGTATGTTCACTCTTTTATTCTTTTTAAATTTTTGTACCAATTTTTTCATACAATTGCAGTTTTTTTGGGTACAATCACACTCCTTATTTCCGCAGTTGTACTTCGTGCAGTTGAGAACTATATATACAACACATGCA